>NW_024962268.1:11905612-12043837 GCF_019238085.1 Lagopus leucura | reverse complement strand
TTTTTATTTTTATTTTTATTTTTATTTTTATTTTTATTTTTATTTTTCACCCCTGCTGAGGATACAGGTGTGCTCTTGTGGAGCTCAGCAGGTACACTTTTCCATATTTTCCAGCTCACTGATGCTGCTTGAGATGCAGGGAGACTCGAGCACACAGTAGAGAGGGAAACTGTAGATCTCACAGAGACCAAGTGACTCAACACATCTGGACAACTGAAATTTCATAAAGGTGGGAGTTCTTGCTATTATTATTATTGTTGTTGTTGCTGTTATTTTGCAATGATGTAGAGAGCAAACATTGCTCATTTTATTTTCAAAACTAATTCTTAATAGTCATGGCTAACAAATTGCAAAGCCTTCCTGGTTGAACTTGACTGTTGTTTCTATTCATGCTTACCTTGCACTATTATTTAGTCTGCACTGTAGATTACTTTCATTAATACTTATGCTTATAAGCAGCCATGTGCCTTTGCACAATGCTGTAAACTATACTTCCTCTACTTCATGTTAGATCAAACATACTTGCATAAGGACACTTATCTTGTTCTCGTATTTAGACCTTCCCTAATGCTATGTGTGCCATTGGAAAATAATTATTAAAAAATCAGAGATAAAAAGAAATTTAATATTAAAAACAAATGATCCAACATAAAACTAATATAACAAACCTAAATCAGAAGAAAGAATTTGATTTTTTTTTTTTTTCACATTAAATAAATAGAAAAATAGGGGTTGGAAAAGCATAAGAAAATCCAGGATATAGTCTGATTTTTCTTTTAAATGCTCTTGCACATTTACATTTTCTTGCTTTGTAAGATGCAATTGCCCATGTAAAACAATTTGTTCTGAACATATGGCAGTGGAAGGACAGAAAACCCACCAGAATAATTCTGTGTATCACCAGGGGGATTGTTTGAAATGGCATAATAGCTAACACCTATGAAGACAAGAACAAAATGAAAGAATTCTGACAGACTTGGAAAATCCATCATGCTTCTTGTGCAGAGTCATTAGCTTAAGTTACTAGCTTGCAAAAAAATGTCCCTAGATTTTAGTTAAGATAAAACATTTTTGCTCTTAGGCTGTGAGAATACCATCTATATAATCAAGTGACTTTTTATTTACTTGAAACTTCAGCTTTTAAGTTGAACTCAGATGTGTATCTTGCTATGTATCTCTGTCCATATCAGATATGAGATAAAATTAATTAGGTTAAAATTAAGCAAACAGATAACATTTCACTCCACAATTTAGGCTGCATATAAGAGAGTAAAAGAGAGTAAGTTCTTAGGTGCTCCATAGAGAAACCCAGCTCCTAAGTTAAACCTTTCTTCTGACTTTTCCTGGACCAAAATAATATGTTATGCCAATCAGTAGACATTGCATTAAAGTGCTTCAATTCCATTTTGGCAGCTCTACTGTGTAGTGATTCCTAAAGGAAACTGGTGGCAAGTGTGCTGGAAAAAGTAGCATCTTAAATTGCCCAAGTTGTTTGTTTAAGTGTTTAAATGCGAAAGTCTGAACATCATTCACAAGGATCTCCATGTGTCAACGTTTTACGGGCTGGTTCGGCCCAGTTCTGTGACTAGCGGGATGGAGGGATTTCACAAAATCTGCGCCTTCAGAAAAAGGGAACAGAGGACTCCAAAATAATTAAAAACAGTGGCAACGATCTGAGGAGAAACAAACATTTACTAAATGTGGTATTGGAATGCAAGATAACGCACCATAATACAATATAATTAGAATTGAAGCTAATAAATCAAATATAATGAGAGAGAGAATGTCCGAAATGTGGATAGGCCTCACCACAACACTGAGGTGAGGTGCGCAGTCTAGTTGAGCAGCAGGGAGACGGGGAGAGCCGACGAAGAAGAGTGGACGAAAAAGAGCATCAGGTGACCTTGCCAGGAGTTATATCTCCTCCCTGTGACCGCAAAGTCCCCTGGGGAATGTAGTTCTTCTATTCCGGGCAGGTACCCACAACTTCAACATTAACAGTTAATCTCCCACTTCCCTGCATGATGTTATGATGTGGAATACCGATAACCAAAAATCATAAAATCATGACACCATGTCAGCTGAACTGCAGCTCCTCAGCTTACGAAAGTAACTTGTTTGGTTGCTGTATTTCATTTTGACTTGTTCATGTTCCATGACATACAGAGATATACCTCATTGTTATCAAGGATAATGATTTTTTATTAAGGACAATAAGATGTGCTTAAACAGACACGTACAAATTTCACAAATAAGAATTTCTATATACTTATCCCAAGTAAATTTTATTGCATGGCCTAGCAGAGACAACTTCCCTGGTTTATTGTATAAATTAAATAAATGAATCTTAACTGCATTCAGTCTTACTTGTATTGACATTATTCACAAAATAGGTAAGACACTTAGTAGTATTTGAATAAGATCAGTAGCCATTAAATTCAATGAGAATTGGAGGTACTGAACATCTTTAGAAGGAGCACAGCAAATCATGGATTGAGGATCATGTCCCATGATCTTTTATAAAAGTAAGAACAGGTACGCAATTTTTTAATTCTCACCTTGTCTAGCAAACATTTAAGCAGTTTGTGTTCTATTTTACAGCATGCAAATGAATATTAGAACATTTTTAGCTTATAACATTTGAGTAGACCCTCAGTGTGGTTTGAACTCATATATCATATGGCAAAAATATGACATCAACATGAGTGCTGCAGTTGATACAACAGAAGGAAGGAATGCCTTCAAAAGGGTTTGGACAAGATTGAAAAGTGGGCCCACATGAACTAGATGAAGCTTAACAATGTTGAGCACAAAGTGCTGTACCTAAGTTTGGACAATCCCAAACATGCAAACAGACTGGATAGTGAGAGGATTGAGAGCAGCCCTGTAAAGAAGGACTTGGAGGTACAGGTGGATAAAAATATGGACATGAGCCAGCAATGTGTTCTTCCAGACTAAAATGCCAACAGTATCCTGGGTTGCATCAACACAGGGGTAACCAGCAGGGAGAGGGATGTGACTGTACTTCCCTAATCTGCCCTTGTTGGGTCCCATTGGGAGTACTGTGTCCAGGCCTGGGGCCCCCAGAACGTGAAAGATGTAGAGCTGTTGGAGTGGGTACACAGGGGGGTCACAAAGATGCTCAGAAGGCTGGAGCACCCCTCTTATGAAGTAAGGCTAAGGAAATTGGGTTGTTCAGCTTGGAGAAGAGCAGGTTCCAGGGAGACACCATTGTAGCCATTCAGGACTTAAAAGGGATTTATAAAAGAGTTGGAGAGCAACATTTTATGCAGGTATATAATTATAACATTAGGAGGAAATGTTTTACTCAAGTGGTGGTGAGGCACTGGAAACAGATTGCCCAGGGAAGCTGTGGATGTCTCATTTCTGCAAGTATTTAAGGCCATGTTTGAATGGGGCTGTTGGCAACCTGGTCTACTGATTAGCAACCCTGCCCACAGCAGAAGAGTTGGAAAGATGATCTTTAAGGTTTCTTCCAACTCAAGCCATTCTATTATTATAAAGCAACATTAAAGATGAGTGAAGGTTCTCCAAGCCTGTTGGCAGATGCAGAAGTTTCTTCTGGCTCAAAGGAACATGCTGACCAGTTGCTCCATTCTTGCAAAGAATAAGTGGTCACTGTCTTGTGCCTGAAAAGGAGTGATATCACATCTGGGAGGAGCAAAGGTCATAGTATGGGATTATATGAGACACTTCTGCATGAGAAAGTGTGAGTTTCTAGTCTTCCTTACTGTGGCAACTTATGAGGATGGCATTCCAGGAGAAAAAAAAAAAACACTTGAGTTCTGTCTTTTTACAGGACAAAATTACAACATCTCCTTAACACCAGAAAAACTTTGAAGATCATTTCTAGTGGCTCAGAAGATAAGTTCACATCCCAAATGTTTCTATGTCCCAAGTGTCATTAATTCAAAATGCAAAAAGTTTCTCCTTTCATCATGAACTTTTGTGATACTTAATACTGCAGTGGACTGAGATAGTCAGACATGAATGCTCTCAATTCACTTAATGTACTTTCCAAAATCCAAAGATTCCAAAATCCAGCTCCTAACACCTAAGACAGAGGTTCTGCGAGCAGAACGAAATCTATAAACAGATATTTTAAACCTATAGTTTTTAAATGGCTAGTACGAAAATATTTCATATTTTCCTGTTTCTGTAAGGTGTAAAATAAGTTATTTTCTCTAGTAACTAGGAAAGCTGACTTTGAACATTATATTAAAGTATTATAATTAAAAATCCATAAAAATAAAGAAATGAGCTGCCTATAGCCTGTGAGATTTTTGGAAATACTGCTTATTATCTGTCTAGAGACTTTATGGAAAATGTAGTAGAATTTTTTCATTCTCTTTTGCTGCTAATTTTTTCTACTGAAGTCAAAAATGCTGAAGTTTTCAGTAAGCCTGTGGAGATGAATGTGCTGTGTTTTCCCTTACAATTGCATACAGCATACTGCAGTTTCCTAAAGTCATCTATGATATGAATCTTTGAAAAGAAAAGTGTTAGTCTCTAGGGATTGCAATTCTTGTAACTGTCAAGAAGTTTAAAATGTTTCCTAGATGAAAGCAGATGTTCACTTATACTTGAGATGGTTGAATTTTGATGGATTAAAATAGGTATTTTTACCTTTTTCTGAGGCAAAAAAAAAAAAAGTTTTTGTGTGTGGAGTTTATGTGCTCTGCTCTCATTAAGAAACCATAGCCTAAAAATTGTGAAGTCCAGCACTGATTCAGGTTTTGCAAAATCTTTAGGATATTTAAATAGAAACATCTGGAATGCCGCAGTATTGCAGACTTAATTCTTTCTCCTTTGATACACTGCTTGTAACATAGAATGAGCAATTAGATCAATAGTTTATTTTAATCATATAAATAAATAATAACATGTAGGTCTTTCAATTTACTGCTACTTCAGTGGCATAAGATGTAACTTATAACTCTGTGTTAAATACAGCCAAAGGTTACTAAATCTTTCTTCTCCTTCTTATTTCAGAAAGGTTTATCTTTTTTGATTCATGCTTAATCAGTGTCTTTACTTTTGACTGTACTAGGTCCTATACTTACTAACAATACTCATATGGTTTCATAAGAGAACTTAGCCCTGTCTCAAGCTGTACATTATTCAGTGTTTACTGATGCTACCACTTTGCAAAGACAAGTATTATACTAAGGTTTAATTGTTCCATACTATCTTATACATACAACATTTTTAACTTTTTTTTTTTTTACTAAAGAATTATTGGAAAAAGCAGTCTTTTATTACCTGTAGTCTTTATTGGTTGCATAGTTATATTTTGGACCCTTAGCAAACATTATTCCTTTCATACATGCCGGGCTTTTTACCCTATTTACACTGGCTTTTCTTAAGAGAAATTTTGAAATTTGTTTGATGCTACTACACTGGGTTGAAAAACAGAGAATTTAAATGCTAGAACTGTACAGTAACTCAGCTTGCCAAAGCGTGATCTCCATTCATGTTATGGATGAATAAAACGTGAAGTATATAGTTCATACAAAAATAAATATTTCTCACTTCTACTGAATCCTGACTTTTTAAAAAACATTGTAACCGCATCCCGTGTTTCCCATCACAATAGTTTATTCTGAAACTTTTTCCTTTTCTTGATGTTAGAATCAAAATATGTTTTCTGACCCGTGTCTATCTGGTATCATAAATCTCTTAATAAATCTAGTTGTTTTATTCCCAAGGCATATTAAAAAGATAAAAAACGTAATAATAATTTATGTCAAAATCGTGAACTAATTAAATTTGAAATCAATAAAGATAGCTCCTACGTTTTACTAAAACTCAATTCAAAAAATTTTTAATGTAGAAAATCTGCTTCTGGGAAGTAATAACTATTTTGGACTTGGATTCATGTTTAATTCCCTTCGTGGTATGTAGCATTAAATTGCCCTAAGGAAAAGAGAAAATGAGAGCTTGCCTGTTCAGTAAAGAATAAATTTGGGTCCATAAATGAACACTACCATAAGAAATGTGTTGATATTTTCAACATTTTAATAGAAATATGAATATTTGGACAAGAAGAGTCTCAGTTGATGTTCTCAGCATTTGTTTCATTCTGCTGTAGTTCATCTCTATGTTGTTATTGTACCTGACAATGACTGCACCTGAGCAGAAAGTGAATAAGCCTTCCCCAGTTGCTGAAGTCCAGAAGTGCAAGGATTACTTCTGTGATGCAGTTATTATGGTCATCAGGCAGGTGAAGTGAGAGATTAGATGTGGGAGTAATGTAATTTGACAGCTCTTTTCCTCTTATAAGCTTCAGTGAGATGCAGAAGGTCTAGGGTGTAATGGTGGAGCCATTCCATCTTTACTGAAAATATTGGGAGAGGGGAAATTCAAGGTGACAGATTTAGAAATTGTGTCAATTAACTAGTAGGCTTGACATAAAAATCATACAGATGGAAAGATACCTAAAATACTATCATCTTAGGAGGAATTCATTTTGATGTTTCAAGAAGATGTAAGTCATTTCAGAGCAAAAGATTACAATGTTAATTAAGGAGAGTGTTTCCAAGCAGAGTTGAACAGAAGAGGAGAAAAACATATGTTTTCATCAGGTGATGCCATTAGTTGAAATGATCTCTGACATTCATTAAAAGCATTGTTTGAAGAATTTGGATATTTGCAGTCAGAAAAAGAAATTGAAATGGCCTTCAGTAGAATATTTAAAAACAGCAGCCAGAGCGGTCCATGAATTAATGGCTTACCATTCTCTGTAATTTTCTGATTTAAGACAAGAAAGATACATTGACTCAGAACACCAGGGAATGTGGTATTAATAGCCACAGTGGGACTGAAGCATTGTTAGCTGAAAAAAAATAAAAGACAAGAAAGATCACAAAAGAATTAAAAGTTTTTTTTTTTTTAATTTTAATTTTTAATTTTTTTTAGCTGTTAGAGAAAAGTTATGTTGAATTATTTGAGGAAACTCACTTCTACAGTGGATTTCCCTTAATTTTTGAACAAGAGAATTTGTTTTCTTTCTCAAACACTTTTCTGTAATAATTGAGTAAGGCTATTTCTTTATTTCTAGATGCTGGCAGGAGAAATTCACAGCCTTATAAAATGCTTGAATACTAGAATGATACCTACATCAAAGCACAAGTGTTGGGTGGATAACTGGATGGGTAGATGAATGGATATTTTACACAAACATTAAGAATAATTCAGTATACATTTTGTATAGTTATAGGCAGTTCAGAAGTTGGAAAGCAAAGTGAGCTAATTATTAAAAAATGAAAGAATTCAACACCCCTGAAGTATGGGCATCTGTGAAGGCTACAAAGAGTGTTTCTTGATTACTGATTACTAAGTAATTCTAGAGTACTTCACATCACCTGCAGTGTTTCAGCACATAGTAGTTTTCTTCTTGAAAGAAATTTTATAAGGGTTAGACAATTCTTTCATTGTTCTGGGCTTCAGACCATTACGTGGATGATGTGAATTTGAATTTGTTCAGGCAGAAGAGAATGATTTTCTGAACAGTAGTTTACTTAAAAAATAGAAAGTAACCTCAAAAACAAAAACAAAAACAAAAACAAACAAACGAAACAGAATCAACATATTTCAAGAGTAACATAATGTTATTGCTAAGGAAGAGTAAGTCCTGGAGAGAAGTGGGATTTAAGTTACAGTTCCATTCACCTAATTTCCTTTCTGGCTACCTCTAAGCAACTGTTCTTTATTCATTCTTCTAAATACCCAACTGAAACAGGTATTTTTCAGCATTTTTTTCCCCAAGTGTTGCTTATAGACCCTACATCTCTCTGCGCTAAGGCAGACACCTTATGAAGCTCATGGCTTCCAACACACTCACTTTTCTGTATACAACTTCAAATCACAACCTTGGTCTCAGAGCTGGGCTGGTCCTTTAGGTTATTAATTTTATCACATCCTTATCCTCTACATTATGTTATAGGTGAACTAGTAGAAACTTATGTTCTGCTATTGCATAGTTTGTATGTTCTGATAAAACCATATTCCATGTTATACTAGTACTATAGCTTCTATTAGTAGTACTATTATTTCCATATGCAGCACTAAGTCACAGAGCAAGTGTCTTCTTCCAGCATAGGTAAGCTTTGGTAGATCCATGGCTTCTCTGAAAGCTTAGTACTAAGACCATTTCTGGAACATGGTCTCAGAGGACATAAGATTACCATAACTCTTCAGATAATTGCATCATGCCTTCTTTGCAAAATGACTCAGAATCAGCTTTTGAGATTTACAGACAGAGCATTAGTTGTGACTGAGTAATGATGATTCAAAAGCTGACACTTGGACCTTGTAACTATTCCAGAAACTTTCTATTTTATAACAACACACAGTGGTCTAAGTGTAACAGAAGACCCTCATTTCAGACAGGGAGACTGCTACTCTGTTAAGTACTTTGGTTCTAGAAATGACGTTATTGCTGACATAGTGCAAAAAAACACTTTCAATAAAACAAATATACTCATAGGAGCGTAACAGGTAATATGAAAGGAGTGTGGTTAGATAGGCTAACTATTCATTACTATACTTTGTGGTAACTATGCGTTACCTTTTAAACACATACTTCTTGTTGAACCTCATCCCATTGGCTTCAGCCCAGCTCTCCAGCCTGTCCAGACCCTCCTGTAGGGCCTCGCTACCCCCAGGCTGATTGACACTTCCAGCCAACTTGGTGTCATCCGCAAACTTAGGGAGGGTGCACTCAATGCCCTCATCCAAATCATCAATATAGATATTGAAGAGCACAGGCCCCAGCACTGACTCCTGGGGAACATCACTTGTGACCTGGTCTCCAGCTGGATTCAGCTCCATTCACCACCACTCTCTGGGCCCAGCCCTCCAGCCAGTTCCTTATCCAGCCAAGAGTGCCCAAGCCATGGGCTGCCAGCTTCCGTAGGAACCGTTCCGTAGGAACTTTTTTGCTATCAGTTTACCAAATCCTTATGCATCATTCAGAAATATGAAAAACAACACTTAATCTTCTTGCTCATTTAATTGCACTTTCTTTGCAGAAAGTATCTGGTGCTCAAAAGAGTGAAGATGATTCAAGATGAGTTATGAGGTACCATTAAAACAGTTTGAATGTGTTCTCTAGTGACAGAAAAATATATATTTATAATAAATTTACTGACATAAATAAAGAAACATAAGTTATTTGGGAAATAGATAAAGGATATATGAGGATAGTTTCACATGCTTATTAAAACATCTACATATATATAGAATTAAGCATACACATAGAAGTATGCAATGTCTAGAACAAAGTAACACAATTGTCTGACAACATACAGCTCTTGTAGCAATAGAAAATTTTTATATGTTATATATTTGTAAAAGTGCTGAGGACTACAAACTTTCAGAGCATAAATATTTGCTCTGGAGTTCAGCCAGAAAACTGAGATTTGCCACTTTCCTCTGAAACCTAAAACAGCATGTGCAATGATTTCTGTGTGGTAAAAGAAAAAGTTAGACAATAAGGCAAAAACACTTTCAATAACCATGGCAAATGGCTCATATTTTTCTATCTCCTTGATCTCAGTCTAGATTTACCTTCTCCTTGTTCCTAGCTTTTTGTTGTACCATTTGTAATCAAAAGAAAAATCTTGATTATTAGTGAAAGAGCATTGTTTTCTCCAAGGTTTTTCTCAATTGTTTTTGGTGATGAGCAATAGGCTCAATCCAGATTTCTAGCAGGGAGAGGACAGAGACTTAACGTAGAAACTATTTGTGAAATTTCACAACAAACATTATGCTATTAGGAGATTGATGTTCTGAGTTTTGGAGAACTGGAAAAAGATAGAGGGAACAATTAGCTTACTGCAAAATGGAAAATATTAATTCACCATCACAAAGAATATGACTTTGTTTTGCTGGTGGATTGAGTTTATTCATTTTTGGTTTTGCTTTTCTCAAAGGTACTGACTACTGGCTTTCTAATTTTCTGAAAAAAGCCTTTATTTTCTTTTTTCAAATACTGGATCACATTTATATTTTTACTGAGAGAGCAAGAAAAAAAATTCTGAGCATTAGGTCACATTATGACTTCTGTTTTACACATTCTTGGCAGTCAGAGGCTTGTCATGATCTTTTCCTTACCTGACATCTGCTTTAACACTGGAAGTTGAAAGCTTTCAGACTTCTAAAACTCACTCTGTACCTAGACAAATATGGATATGTATCAATATTTTCTATTATCACCAATACCATAATTTACACAGAATTATCTGCTGGTTATTTTGTTCTGATCATAAATTCTATCAGTTTGGAATCTGTGGTCCCCTGTTCATGTTATGCAATTTCTCCTTTTTTGGATAGCTCACACTCAAATCAATAAAATACCATGCAACGTCTTCTACTGCTTAACTAGAATGTCTTTTATTATAATTACATTGCCATGTTTCATGATCCTTCCCCCTCAAAAAACAAACCTATTACGTTTTCTATTATACTATCCTAAAATGATTAGCGTCTTTTGTGAGTTTTGCTTCCTGATAAGAAAATCAGTGCATTGAAAATACTCATGTCACAGCTTTTTTTTTTTTTTTTTTTTTTTTTTTTTTTTTTTTTCCCAGAAAAAAAGGTCCTGTTCACAGTTTTACCTTTTTCAGGTCTGACTCTCAACTAAAACTTATGAAGTCTTATGAAATAACTGAGTGGAAGCTAGCTGTGTAGAAATAAAATTCATTTACAGGGGGAAAGCATGGGCACACAGCACTTTTTAAAATAAGTAAGTCCGATCTTCCTGTCACAACAACTTCCAGAGTTCACCTCTTCCTTTCATGTATTCATGTTTTCTGACAAATTCTGCCCTTGAACCTCTACACAAGAAAACTATGATAGCAGTTACTTCAATCTGAAATATACATACGAGTTATCTTCTAGTAAAGAACTACCACCTTATGCTGTCATGAGCCCCCCATTGCCATGAATGTTGCACTGCAGAGATGTAGAACAATATACACTGAAAACAAATTAAAAGATCACCTGGTGTAGATTTCTGTAATTCCTTTTCCTCTGTACACAGTGGCTGCCTAATAGCTGACCATCAGTGCTTAGCTCCACAAAGTAATACTAAAGCAAAATCATTATTTCTAGATATGTGCACACACACAAAAGAAATTTGTGTGTCATTTCTTGTTATACAGCTTCAGGCATAGCTGCCTTTGGCTATCACTGACAAAGCTCTTTGGATCTGAGTGTGATATCAATTGTACAGCAGTCAGATAATTGTCCAATTTTAGAGGAGATACAACAGTTACATGAAAAGGTGGTGCTACTCTTTCCACGTTATTCTAATCAAGAGCTTTGATTTTGACTGCAGAAGGGACAAAATGCCATCAACAACAGCACCATTAGTGTAAATAAGAATAATCTTTCCATCCTACTTAAAAAAATATTAAAAAATGTAAACAGAGAAATAAAGAGAAAGGGAAATGGAAATGGAAATGAAAGGGAAAGGAAAAGGGAAAGAGGAAGAGGAAGATGGAAAATTATAAAAGGAAAAGGATATTAAAATAAGAAAGGAATAAAAGAGAAAGTGATAAAAGAGGAATATAAAGGGTAAAGTTGAGAAGAGGGAAGAGCAAAAGAAGAAAAAAGAGGGATTTTCAACATTGCCAGTTTCTGTCATGAGCTATTAACATTGCCTTTGCAAAACAAACAAACAAACAAAAAAACAAGCTCACCAAAAGCTCACCAAGCTCACCAAAAAAAAGTGAGAAACAAATCTAGACTACTGTGAATTTGAACTTCTAGTTTCAGAACAACTGAACCTTTTCAAAACTGCAGTGAATAACTGTTGCTGGACTAAGGAATCTGGAGCCTGGTGTAAAACTCCTTGAACTCCAGTCAGGCTTCTCCTTCAGTATAAGGAATCTGGATCAGGCCGCAGATGCTGAGTACATGGAAGCCTTTGTTTTTTTGGCATCTCATGTTGTTTTCCTATTTAGCACTGAATTTTCAGAAATAAAGGATTAAAGATTAGGAACACTACCAAGAAAAAATTGATTGTGCAGATGATGAGGATTGTAAATTGTGTCAATGTGTGCTGTAAAGCTGCTCACAGCTCTCGCATAAGCTGCAGAGATGTGTCTTGCATCTCCAGAAAGGAGATGTTCTCTACCACAATTTTAAAAAGAAGCATTTATCAAGCTATGTATTGTTCAATCACACAAATAGTTCTTTTTTCTCACTTTCCAGAAAGATATCTTTGCTCATTTTATTAGAATGATAATGCTATCTAAGTCAAAGCGAAGCCCTCAGCAGAGTGATGAGCATTCTATCTGAACGTGGTGCACATGTGTAGTGACTGCACAAAGCATCATTTTTATCTTTGTATGTCCCCTGGATGTTTGCTGTAATCATCCAGCAATACCATATTCAAAAGTAAAAAAGAAGTAGAAGAAACACTTGTAGATTGATATATTGCATTAAAAAAAAGAAATGAGGAAGACTTGAACCTTTTCTACCTTTTCTTGTATGTGTTGTACATTTTCTACACGCACACATCTACAGATGCAGACACAGACACACACCAGGCACTGAATGGGCTGTTTGATATTTAATCTGAATGCAGCTGTTTAGATATTTGTTTGGTCTCTATCTGAATTTTTCATTAAAAATATGTGGTTAACAGCAGCCAACCTGATTTGCATGTGTGTGTGTCTGATTTGTTCACCGCTATGCCTCCTGTGTCCTACATCTTAATCACATCCAGGCACCCGCCCCATTACATTACCAGAAGGGAAGTGATGGACATCCCTTGACTCTCTTCATGACCCCCTGATAATCCTGTTTCACACACAGGCTCCCTGCTGTATGAAACACAAAAGCTGCCACTGTAGTTCTTTACTTCCAGTCGATATTCTGACAGACTTGATCTAGCAAATTAGTATGCTGTGGTAGGGGCACGACAAAAGACCCTTTTGACACACTCTGAATCGATACAAAGGCCAACAGAGAGCCATTTCACTGTAGTTCTGTTATTTTTCCCCTTTTGATGACCCTTCTTCTTCTTCTTCTTTTTTTTTTTGTTGCATGACCTTGTCAGATTTAAAAACATAATGTTAGAAAAGTCATCCTTGCACAGGGGAAGAAAAATCTGAACATGCAGAAATACAAGAATATCAATGTAAAATTAAAATACAGCTGGATCAGAGGAGCAAAGGTTTTCTTCTGTGAATTTATTTGTCCTTCACACTGTTAAAATCTCTACATGCTTCTGATGTCAAACTAGCTAAGTAAACAGACTTCTCTGATGATGAATGCTGCATCACGTCTGAATATTATTCTTTTTTATAATTAGGTGAACATCTTAGAGGATTAAAATGGATATCTAACTCATATCTCTTGTTATCAATGATTTTGTAATAGCTCCCTGTATCTTACAATTAAAAAAATTGTAGTCACCTTTACTTAATTCTCAAGTGCTTATACTGTGAAATTTAACTGAATTTATGCTGATATTGATCATACTATGCAAAGAAAAAATACTTTTCAGCATGTGCTACATATTAAAAAATCTATAAAATACAGCATGATTTATATCTGAAAGTTTATCTGCAGACGTGACACTTGTTCAAAATGATGATCTACTTTTACAGACAATTCAGATTTAAATGACTGGCACCTTTGAGTTATATTACTCCGTATTTCTCTAGCTCTGTAAGAATTACTCACTTGTTCAGAGTCACTGTCATTTTAATTAGGTTTACTCCTTTATGAACTTAATGACTTTTACATTGGCCAAATCTATATAATAGTTTTACATGGTACTCTTCAGGAAACAGATATAAATAAAGATGATAACTATTGATCCCATAATAGATACTTATGTGTAGCTATATAGATGCTAAGATAACATATAGATGCTAAGAGCTTTATCATCATCTTAAACATGTAATTATGTCGTAATAATGCCTAATTCTTGTAATTTACATGCTTTTATGTATTTCTTAAAAAATTATCCATATCAACGAAAAACAAGCACTCAGATAATCTATATTTCTTTTTCATACTAATAAACCAAAAAATGCCTACTCAAAGCCACTCTCTAAACCTAATCCTCAAATTTAAAATTTTCAAGCTGAAAGAAAACTGAAGTCAATACAAATGAGACATTTCTAGATTTAGAAAGCACTTTACTGTAACTCACAAAGAAACATTTTCCAAAAATACAGGTGCACAGATTACTCCTAGTATTTGCTGCATAGTATGTACATTTGACCTCTGCAGCACTTTAGCATTTTTTAATACATAAACCTTGTTTTCTCAAATAGACCTACTATGTAGACACAGGGGATAGAGCATGTGCAAGAGATGTGCAAGAAATTTAGGGTATTTTAGACAACAAAACTTGAGAACAGAGGCTGTTCCCATCTCTCTAGCTGTTTTACCTAGCCCAAGATTATCAGATTCAGACAGCACCCTCCCCACAAGGCCCCCAGAAGCCCAAAGGGTGACATACAGAGCTAGTAGGAACCAGTGGCCCATGAAAGAACTTTTATCATTTACACCAACTCTGATCTATATTGTGAGGACATTTTGATGGGAAATATATCATATTTCACTGAGAGAGAATATTCTGTCCTGAGATAAATATGACAAAAATGTGTATGAAGCAAGAACAAGCCTTAATCTTATCATAGTATTCATATTCACGTGATTTTTATGAGGACCATATTTGCAGAGCACTATGTTGCATTGTAACTCCATATCATTAAGATGGAATACTGTTAATGTGTACAGCACTTCTCTGAAATATATTAATATTCTCCCTTCTAGGAAAAAAAACCCCACAGTATATCACAATCATTTTAAAAGACGTCAGGCTAACAGCTGCAGCGTGGTTTCATATCAGCAGTGGCAACAGCTGCATCTTGCCAAAGGGATTCTCTTTTACGTAAATAGGATGCACTTTCCTTTCTACTGTTAAATAACAACCAACAAAAACAAGTATGGGTAGTTGCCTCAAACTGAGTATCCAAAATGTTCAGTGGCAAGAGAATCCTCAGGTACACTGCTTCTGCTGTAACAAACTTGAGGTGGTAGAAATGACTTATTAATTTTAAACAGCTTGATTTACAATTTCATTTGTTTTGGTTTACTTCAACTTAAGCCAAACCTGGGTTTACAAGCAAGTTGCCTAATAGGCTTGCAGAATGATTGATGAAGGATCTGGAAAGAGGGAAGGAAGATAGGCAAAAGGAGGAGGGGAAGCCCTGGCATCACTTCTTTCCGGTCATGTATTTTAGAGCATACTTTGTTGTGCAGAACTAATAAGTGACAGGCTATCACCCTCCCTTTGTTCCTTTCTTAGCCCTCTTCCTTGAAACTTACCTCTAGTGATGTACACCCACAGAGTAGCAGGTACCATCTCTTTTTTCTTAGCTGTGATTTTGTATCACAAAAACATGACTTCTTGCTTTGTCTTTGACAAATTCTACCACTCCAAATTCTGACTCCTTCCTTGGGTAGGACAGTGTTATATTTTCTGTCTGTAAGGCAGAACCAAGAGCTTCATCATACAGAGGAATAAACAAACAAACAAAAAAGCCCAAAACACCAATGTAGTTCTGTTCTGAGATACAGAGGGCAAGTGGCTTATTAGAGCATTTTTTAAAAAAATGCTTTAAATTCTTCATAAATACATAAAACAAAATGGCCAGGTCTGTAAAATAAATATGGTTCCAAGATTACTAGTGAGTTACATATGTCCTGAACATTTTCTGGAAATAACCCCAGCTGTCTTGAGTCGTAGGCATCCACAATATTGAGCTATCCTGTTCATCAGAACAGGAAGGTAACACACAGGATGCCTTTTGGGTAGGCTGTGTCAGGGAATGTATTTTGTTGTCTGGGATGCATTTTGTTGTCACAGGCCAAAAATGTAGAAGGAATAGTTGTAGCGTATTGACAGCATGGATGCTGACAAAATCTTGCAATGAGCAGTATTTCTGGGTATTATTTAATGGTATACATATTATCTGATATTCCTATAACCCAGCCAATCTTAGGCTTTTGCACTTCAAGTAATATTTTCCATGTGGCTCTTCTAGTCTATTCTTTCACATTTCTGAATATAAAAAAGAGGAAATTTACCCAGTTACAAACACATCTATAAGTCTCACTGTGATTTACCAGGAGTTTCACATCACAGTAACTGCTGATTTCAGGACAGTCAGTTCTGATTTGTTTTCACTTGAAATCAGAATCAGCCCACTATTCACTAATACCCACTCCATGAACATCAATTTTTAACTTCTGCAAAGCAAGCAGGAGACTACGTGTTGGAGCTTGTCTTCTCTTAAACCAGTCACTGACTTCAGAGAGAACTTCATCAAAATAAAGATAAGAGAATATAACCCAGGAAATGTGAAACCTTTTATTTCATATACTGGATAAAGGCAATGTGATATGGTGCTCCAATATATATGTACTTTCAAATTAGTGTATTTGCACTCACTGTTTGCCTCTTCTATTATAACTATCTATCTGTATGTTTATACAGCAGTCGTACTTACCTCACCTAAGCACATCATAGTTTACCTTCAGCATGCTGCCTGCACAAGAGGAAGGGAAATGATTCCAGCTTAAACCTTTCACTTCTTGAGAGACTTTTTTCTATGGCTTCAGTAAATGAATCATGATGTTTATTTTATTCTCATCCAGGAATCTCAAGCAACTGACACAGTGTGTAGTCAGTTAAATGCCAACCTCTATTAATAGGAACATGTAAACATAATCCAATATTTAAAAAACAAACACTCAAGAGCTGCTGTCTTGCTTTACCTCTAGAATAAGCTCCTCAGCTGTTATGAATGCACATGGAGAAAGCACTGAACTGTGGCTCAAAACATGTTTCTATGGAGAAGATACAGTTCATTTTTTAATTGACAGCAGTTGCAGTGTGCTTTGCTAGAGCACACAGATGGAAGCCTCAGGCTGGCCAGAACAAAGCAGGAAGACACACTATCAGAGTTTCTCTTAAAACAGATAACAATGTTTAGTTCCTTCTGTTTATCTGCAAGATTTAGGGAGGATGTGAGGCTGAGAGGAAATAGAAAGACAGAGAGTAAGGAAGCAAAAGGCAACAAGGATGAGGAATCACTATTTCTTGCCAGTATGCTCAGGTACTCTTGATTGTGTTTTCACAGTTCATGCTACAGTTTCCTCCTTACCATTATCTAACTGTGCATCAGTCCACAATTTGGGTACTGTTAGCATGTTGATCTACTTTGTAATAAAATGAAGAAAACTCACGTTATCCATTCCAGAGAAAGTGAGGAACTCTACTACAAAATTTCAGCAATATGTGTCAATACACAAATTTTCTCCCTAAACAGTAAGAGATATACCAGCAGGGTGGATGATTTTGCTCTGATTCTATGACAAACTGCTGAATGGCAGGACAAAAAAAGGCAACTTCGGAGGCTCCAGTCCACATCCCACCATTTAAGAACCAGAGAGGATGTCTGCTGGGGGGGGGGGGTAATCAAGCAAAAACCTTTGTGTGGACAAGGTAGTGCAAAACTACATACCCAAATATGAATTGAAGAAAAGGAGTGAAATTTCAGGCAAATTTCCTTGTCTGTACTTAATTGGTCAAATTAAACATTTATTTAAGTATGATTTCATTTAAGTCTTCCACAATATCTTTCTCAGTTGCTGGCCAACCTAGTCTATATTCTTCAATCCCTCCAGCAGAATGAAAACAAATAGGCAAAAGGATTCACATTCCTTTTGTGTTCAAAAACAATGAGATAGAAATCAAGGATTTGTTTTTTTTTTTGCATTGTCAAAACCACGAGGGGAAAACAAACAAACAAACAAACAAACAAGCAAATAAATAATCTCAAAATTCATTTCAAGGAATATAAAACAAAACATTCCTTGCAGGTCACCTTTAAAACTTCAGACTGCCTTTTATACTCAATTGTACATATACTCACTTACTAATCTCCTCACATATTACAGATTTCACAAGTGACTTGTGATGTTGAATTGCTATAGCTGTTTGTATAATTCCCACGTTATTCATTGTTTGCTTCTTTGCTTTACCCGAATTGGAGAAAACACACTTTCAGAGTAGCTGTCAAAGTGTAGCTCATCTGGCAAGTCAGTAATTACTTTTCATAAAGTAATAGGTCAGAACATACAGGATTCATAAGATTTGTAGAACATACCGGGACATATGAGCATAGACTCCTACCTACCACTTTTCATAGTTCAAATAATCAGAAAAACCCTCTGAAGTATACAACACAGAGATTCACTGATTAAATGCAAAAGAATAAATACATTTTTCAGAAGATATAAAGAAAGACCTTCCAGGGAAGTTTCTGGAAAAAATCTTATACTTCAAAGTATATGTTGAAAAGTATAATATTACAATAATTTCCTAAACTTTCTTTTCTTTTTGTTTTAAGTATTTATTTAAAGTAGAGGCATAGCTGCTCATTACTTGTCTTTAGATGAGTATTAGGTTAATTTGGACAAAAAAAAAAAAAAAAACATGTTTTAAGAGCAGAGGATTTGAGTCTACAATCTTTACTCTTAGCTAGAGTTCAGTTTCCATTCTGTTATAGCACTACATCTCAGCCACAGAATACAAAGCAATAGAGCATGTACTACCAGTGTGCTACAGAGCTTTTTATCCAGAAGAAAATAACAAATATATGAGTGCTTTTCTTCATATCCATGCCTTTAAACATATCCTGGAGATAGAGGTGGTAAACCATTCCAATAATCGATTTTAGAAACAAAGAGAAAATAAAGAACATGTTTCATTTACCTTATCAAAACAAAAACAAAAACAAAAACAAAGAAAAAAATGCATCTGCCTCCACAGAATAGTAATGGCAGGAAAGCAGACCTGCTCAGTTACAGCTCATTGTGACACATATACTATGCATCACTAGGGAAAGCATTAATGGGGATTTATGACTATACAACCCCAGCCTTAGATGCCCTGATAAATCTGCCTTGGAATAAATGACAACACTTGCCATGGATATTTTACTGCTGGACAAAACAGCAAAACAGCAAAAGAAAAGGGAAAATTTTGAATAAAAAGATCATCAAAGGTTATAGAAAGTCAGAGAATCTGAGGATGCACAATGGGAAATTAACAGGTTTTAGTTCTTTTGTTTGTCATTAAAAATAATCAGGCTCTGACAAGACATTGGTTTAGGTCCAAAACTTTTCATCACTATATATTTTGCCCTTTGGAATTATTCTAATTAATCTGAGATACTGAAAATTTTTAACCATGGAGCAGCACGAGCATGCATGAAATTCTGCAGCACTCATCTAAAGATTGCTTTCCAAAAAGAGTAAAAAAATAATCATTAAACTCCACTCTGCTAAATCTCTTCAAAAATGAATGCGATGTTTTTTGGTTGTTTTTTTTGTTGTTGTTGTTGTTGTTTTACATAATTTTACAGCTTTTATTTCCCAAGTGCATCAATACATATATCTACGTGGACTCTTTTGATCTTTAAATCTCTAACTATCAAGTGCTTATATAGCTTCTTTTCTTCTTCCTCTCTGTCCTTGAGCAATCAGGTCAATAGCTACAGCCAAACTTGGCAGCTGTTAGAGCAAGATGTCAAATGTTGAAATATATATTCTTCCTGCAGTGGCATCATGGCCTGTGGCTGGTCCTTTGTATGGATTCACTGCCAGCAATGTAGCTGTGTTCAGTGCTGAATGCTTGCGGGTGTAGGACTGCCTGTAGGGTTATATCAAAGTCATACTGTTGTGTAGCTGACTAAGTTGCTTTCACTCCATAGATGGCATCATTTGCTGGCACTGATTTAGCTACATGATGTTTTCCCACTTTCATTTTTCTACTTTGTGCCAGACCACCTCACAAGCCCCATTAGCACACCTCTCTGAATTAGCCTTGCAGTATTATTTCCTTCTTACTTCTAGAGTAAATGTTATTAAACCTAGAAAGATATAAATAAAACCAGAGATAACAGAGAAATAGAATTCATTTTTTTAAATGAATATGCATACTTCTAATTTTTAGCTTTTGTCTACATGTAGGCTTCCTTATCTCCTGTTCAGATTTTGTTGATGAATAATTAAGCAGAAAATCTTGCTTTTTTTAGTCATCCAAAAATAAATTGCTGAACTAAAGTGCACAAAGTGTAGGTTCTTGAGGTTTGTTTGTTTGTTTGTTTTGATGCTTCTCAGAGCAAATTTATTTTTGAAGCATAATGAATATACTGAGGAACATATTAATAGTTGACAATCATGCTAACGTAAAAAAAAAGATGGCCTTGAAAATTAAGTTAAAATCTGCTTGCTCAGAACCTAAAAATACTATCATTTTCAATCAAAACCTTTCAGAAAGGTTGTAAATACTGTTAGGGCTAGAATTTGTCTCAGTGCTCCTCTAAAACAGTTTGCTTTGAAAATATCTTTACACCTGGGATCCATTCACTGACTGAAGTAACCATCAAAGACTTCAGGCAAAGATACAGAACAGCTACAGAATACAGGCTATTACACCAAGGTCACTTGGAAAACACTAGAGATGGGAGGTAGTATTTCTGAAGAAAAAATGAGAGAAATCTGTTCATCCAAAGATTTTTTTCATGCTTTTGAGATGTGTGTATATGGCATGGTAGTATAAGTAGGCCCTAAAAACAATTTTTACAGGCTTACACTGTGCTTATGTATCTGATGCCAGAGTCTGTTTTCTACGAAGACAAAATTCTGCAAGATAAAAAGTGGCACAACATTCCTCCCTTTAAAAAACACTTTAAAATCTATTTCTGGGAACTATAAACAATAGGAAATCCAGCTAATCCCTCAGACCATACACAGACAGAACATGACTTGTAGATGGGGGTCCTAGACTGCATAAGACAAACAAGTTGGCTTGTTCCAATTCTGAAGTTTCTTTTCAGAAAAAAAATATGCCATTACACCACTCAACATTTAAGAAAGTAATGCAGAAGAGAAACCATGGTGTGAAAGATTAAGTATAATGGGAATTGAGTCTGTTAGTCAGTCAGCTTAGTTCAGTTCGGTCCTCTGGTAACATTTTCTCTCTTTTCTCTGAAAATATTGTCTGCCTGACAAATGATTCTTATCTTCTGGCACCTTTTGGCAAAATCAGGAAATCCAAAATCTGATGTACAACTTGTACATACATTCTGCATGCAAACATTTTCTTTAAAATTTATTCTGAAATGATAGTTCACAAAATGAAATCTTCCTGTAATGGCTCATTTAATCCTTTCTCCACCAGAGAAGGTGTTTTCAAAAATTACTGGATATTTCCCACAGGATACATCGGGCAGTTGGAGAGCTTGAAGCTTGACGCTTATCTCTTTCTCCTTCCATCTCTCTCTCTCTTTCTCATAAAAGCAAAGCAAAACAAAACAAAACAACAACAAAAAACCCTACAAGGAGAAAATAAAAATTCAAGAAAATATTCAATTTGTTACTGCATTCATTTTTATTGTCTTCATTTTTTAAGTACCGGCATACTGCTAAGAAATACCACAATGGGAAAGACATATCAGTCATAAGAAATACTCCCAAATTTGCTTACATTTTCGTCAGACTTGCACATTTTTATTACCCTGACATATTTCCCATTCTGACAAACTCCTAACAAATTCAGCCAGGCTTTGTATGAAACACACTACATAAACTCTACTATGCATCACAAAAATGATATTTACTGTTTTCCTACTCATTATTTCTTCCTACCTTCATTTCTGTTTGAGCCATCAGCTTTTCTCCTGTGAGCAATTTCACTCAGTCAAAAATTAGGGTCTTTGTTCCTTTGTTCCTTTAGTGGTGTGTATCCCTAAGTTGAACTAGCTTTATGAATCTCATTAATAAGGGTAACAGAGGAAAACAAATTACTAATAAACAACTTTGGTTAACGTACTCGTTTGACATGTAAGTAAATTTTAAATCAGTTGCAATCAAGCAATTTACAAAATAAAATGTAAAATGTGGCAGTGAACAATTTCATTCTATCCTCAGAGCAAAAATAGCACAAACATTTTTATATTTCATCTCAAAATGCCACCACAGGGATCTGACCTAGATTTAAACTCTTATCTCCAGAGGTCTCCACATTAATCTACTGTTGCTCAAACATGTGGCTTTTGTGCGGGCAGATCATAAAGTTGAACTTGAGTTGCTTATCTTTTGTCCTTCACTATAGCAAGGCAATGACATGATCCCTCTGTTTTCTCCTCCCCTAACCCTCTTCCCCTATGGCCGGCGGGGCCGCCCCCCCCGAAAAAAAAAAAAAAAAAAGGAAAAGAAAGAAGCTTTAATCCTCTCTGATACAAATTTCCCTAATATTCAATAATCACGCCCTGTCTCCTTCCCTGTGGGAGACGTCTGGTAGCATCTGTGCCAGCATATGTTAGACATCTCTGAGTGGGTCACTACCTCATTTTGTCACTGACTCCTCCATCACCTAGAGAGACAGCAACCCTCCACAACAGAGCTCCACAAGACAGCACTGTCATGTCTCTCTCAATAAACTTGGTTCAGTACACTTTAACCTGCTGTCTGTACAGTAACCTACTAACTGTGGTTAACCCACTCTTAACAAAAACCTTTTTACTGTGGGGTTAATATTAATGTGTGAAGCTCTATCATGTGTGTTGCTTTAAAACTAGGAAACTCTCCAATACTCATTTCAGAATTGTACCTAAGAAGAAAGGAAGGAAAAACTGATTTTTGTAGGTCACTTAATAAAATATCCTTTAAATGCTTTGTAAAATAAACATGTAATTTGTAAATAGGCAATGTTTTAAAAGTCACTTCTGATTAATTTCAACACCAATAGTCTTTTGAAATGACTGTGATAAAGTCTGCTTTTACTTTCCTTAATTCAGCAAAAATTAACATCTGTCTGCAATAGTATTTGGAAATTATTTGTGTGTTGCTTTTCTTTTCCAGTTTCTAGTATGATGATATACTGTAGGGCTGATTCCAGCAGAAGTACTACTTTCAAAGAGTTCACCCAGGTATTTCCAAACTAACAACTCTTAAACAAACATGCTACTTATTTCAGGCCTAATTTTCTTGAGCTTATCTGTACTCATGGCTGAGCCTCAGAAAGTTTCCAAGATGATTTTACTGATGGGAATCAAAAGCAAGGTATACGCTCATATTTTAAAGCTTCAAAATAGTCAAACTGTTATCAGGGTTGCTCTTTTAATATTCTTATTGCCTAAATGAGGCAGGATAGGAAAATCTAAAACATGTCTCACTATATGACAGAATACATATGACAGAATATTCTTTATTTGACAATGTTTTCCCATTCAAAGAACTAAAAGGCATTAAATAAAGAGCCTGTTAAAATTTGATTAAAGTCCGTTTAGTTCTGTGGGCACTTACACTTAAAAAAAAAGTTATTCAACATCAGTTTCATGAGAACAAAGCTAAATAAAGGTTTAAGTGTAATCCTCCAGATTTGGCCCCTACTTCAAAGTGAATAAAAATAAGTAGATGTATCTCAGACCTTATTTCTTAAGGTACTACTAAGCTAAATTTTTCTGTTTTGTTTTTATATTGGTCAGAAAAAAATTTCAAGTACATGAAGATGGGTCTCAATAGCAGTTCAAATTTGTTACCTTTAATACTGAAAATACTTTATGCAGGCTGGAAGATCTAGAAATATAATGTTACCTGAACTGGTGGCTTCTGGACTTTGAAAGGTGATTTCCTAATTGGAAAAAAGCCCACGCCTCTTCCTATCCTTCTGAAACCTTTTTGTATGCTGCTATAGCTCCATCCAATTCATCCATCATCTGTGCCTCATCACAAGAGTTAATTCTTCACTCCCATTTGAAGAAACTTTACCACATAAAGAAATGCTGATCTAGTGATAGGTGTAGTGTGTTCACCCTATTATGTTCAAAAATAATCCAATCATTAGAATAGCAAGTGACACTGCAACGCTTTCTTCATCTTTGAAATCACCAGTGTTCAAGCATTATTGTGTAGAACTGATGATTTCATGTGGAATGCTTAAACAGAATTATTTCTTAAAAATATGGTCTAGAAAGATTGTGTTTTATTAATACAATATCAATCCAAATTTACAGCAGGATAATAAAGATCAGAACACGACCCAAAGTATTTAAAATTCATATTCCTTTAAGGATTTAAGCCTTGAAGAACAGCTGATCTTGTGGGTACCATCTTCCTACTGGCTTTCAAAACCTGTGGAAATAGGGGCTAATACTATACTATCTATAATACTATACTGGATATACTATCCAGTTAGACCAGTAAGTATAGTAGCATAAACAGAGCGCTGCTTTAATTGCATTTTTTTCTTTCTTGTTATATAGCAATTAATCAATATCCAAGGAGAGACAGAATAAGAAATTTGCAATAATTTGCACTGCTCTTCAGCAGCTTTATGAATTTTTTTACTCTTAAGTCAATTGTCTGATTCAGAATTATTAATGGATTGTTTTCTAAGGTGTGCATTAAAATTTGTCTAAGAAAGTATTATCTTCAAGCCGAGGATATTTCATAGTGTTTTCAGAAGCATGTTTTAACAGTCACACAGAATTTCTTTTTGCTACTGAGTATCTTAATGAAGAATCAATACTGCAGCCAGCCTCAGAGGACTGAATCCCCACACAATCTTTTGCTTAGTTCAAATGACACTGAGAATATAATCTAAAGATGTGCACAAGCGTTTCAGCTGGCTTGTCCTTTTACTGATTAGACCTAGGGAGGTATTTGATTACAGAATAGATGGGCCATATGTTTTGCCATCCCTTTCCAATCTAATTTTCAATTTTCTTACACTATAAGATGTGACTGACAAGTTATTATAATTTTGCATTTGGAGGATAAAGAATGAGGT
This sequence comes from Lagopus leucura, assembly GCF_019238085.1. Lineage (NCBI taxonomy): Eukaryota > Metazoa > Chordata > Aves > Galliformes > Phasianidae > Lagopus > Lagopus leucura. Next base: position 12,018,921 of record NW_024962268.1, on the reverse strand, counting down.
AAAATTAAATAAAAAATTAGAGAAAAAGAATGAAATGCCAGAAAATAATATCCTCTTATCTTCACAATTGTAGAGTAGTGTAGTGGCAATCATATCTGATGAGAAGGGGTTTTCAGTGAAGACATACTGATGGTTATCATAAATAGATTTGAATTGCCATTTATCTACAAGATCTTGTTTATGCCTATGCTCTGCAGTTTCATAAGTCCATACAAACTTCTCAAAGGAAGCACTTGATGATAAATTATTGCAAATTAATTTACATAGTTTCAGCCATAGAACTTGTTTGCTCTGCCTTGTGAAAAATTGAATGTTTGTCCTTACATATTGGAGTTTACATACTTTTGAGATTAAGAGGTATGTGCTCTAAATAAGTAATTGGAATGTAGACAGATTTACATTCTATTACTATTTCAACCTTGTTTCTATTCTCCAAGATTAAATAAACAGGAAAATGGAGAATGCAACAGGAAAAATGTGCAGAAGTGATATAGGACAGTAGGTATGTTTTAATGTAGTAACTCCAGAATGAAAGAAATAAAGTCTATGGATCTTTACTCTGATGGGAAGCATTTTTTTATGTTGAATTGCAGAATTCTGCAAGTTACTGCATAGATGTAGATAAACCCTACTTTGCACCTAAAAATTAATTCAGACACTATATTGCATTTCCCATTAGTGAGATATCACATCATTTGCTAAGTTTTCCTAATACTTTTCGTTCTACTCTTTAACATAAAACTATATAGACTGCATGATTCAGTTTTTGTGAAGTCTTTTATTGCTTTCTTAAATACAATTTCCAACGCATAAAATATTGTTCCTGCTCTCCCTGTGAATACTTTACAGGAATACAGGAATACAGCAGTATTCCTTTCTGGCCATGAGTATATTTCTTGTATTTCAGAACCATTTTCTTTCTGGCCATTACAAACCACAACCTCTTCAACTTTCAAAAAAATTGGCTCATAAAATTTATCGTTCAGTTTAGATGTCAAAGAAAAGTATTACAGTTATGAGTGCTTCCTTTCAGGATACTGTGGTTGTAGATTTCTACACAATGCCTATACAATGTACTCTGTTTTCAAGATACTGCTTTAAAAACCATATTGTGCACTAAGTAATCACAAATAGCAGAGAAGAAGAAAGTAGAGTGCATTCTTATTCCACACCATTTTTTATGAAATATTCAACTATCTGTAGAAATATATTAGGAGTATGTTGCATAATTATTATATCTGCAAAGAAATGATTTTTCTTTTAATCGCTGAAGAAAATTTTCTATGAAAGTTTCCAAAGTCTCATCATCTATTCCAGAGCATTATAGTTCAGAATTGAATTTCCTATTCACCTCCCATCCAGAAGAAGAAATTTGTCTCCTGCGATTTGCACTCATTAAGAAGCAGGAGTGATCACTCACTCTCTGTGATAGCAGCCACAATCCTCACAAAACATCACTTCAGAAACAGGGGCTAGGAGGCAAATACCACATTTTGAAAAGCTGCTTTAAGAAAAATAAAATTGGTTAATTTTGTAAATAGCTTTCAAAAGGAGACTGACACAAACTAGGACAGGTCTTTCTAGTACATTAGTCATAATACTGGACCAATGCATTATACAAGTTTTTTATCATTATAAAGAACATATGCTTCAAATGAACCTTATGGTGCACTATAAATTCATTTTAAATAAAAACAATCAGACAAATCCCACAAACATTCTCATTTTCCTTAACTCCATAGCAGCAGTAATCTCGCTATATTAGTCATTGGCAATGATATTTATTTAAAATAATGATCCTTCCCAGTGTCATGGACTGCTTTTTAAGTTCGCTGATCTTTGTTTCAAAATGCTTAGAAGAGGGTAGGTGCTATGAGAGAAACAAAATTTCAGTGCACAACTTTCAGTGTTTTGGAATTAACAAGTTCATTCTGTTTTGGACTATTTATACTACACAGAACAAAACCCCACAACTACAGATAGTCTTGCATTAATGAAACAGTTCTCAGAATGAAAATCAGGCTTACAGGTAGGTTCCTCAGGATATTACCTATATCATTCCTCTACACATAATAAATACTCGCTCTAGAACTGCATGCCTCTTTTACATGCCATTCTCTCCCACAAGTATTTGTCATTGCAATAGCTACAGGATTGGTGATTTTAGAGAAAAATAGAGGGAAAAGTAAGTATAGAACATATGAGAATATAGAAAATAGGGAATATAGAATATATAGAACATAGAATATAGAATATATAGAACATAGAGAATATAGAACATATAAGAATATTTTAACTCATGAGAACAAATGTTATCAAAGTGGTTTACATTCCCAATGAAAACAGTAGGAAGGATGGACTGTATTTAGAGATAGTTGGACTGTACATAAAATGCACAGTGTCATGAGCCAAATGGTTGAGGAAGTTAAATATGGCTGGGTCAAAATGACTGTGGAAATCTTTCAGCATTTGTTCTTTCTGCTTCCCAGGAATCATTCTGGTCAGTCATCTTTGTATACACCCTGTTTTGCATCCCGATTTTCATTCCAGCTCACATCCTCACCTTCTGTGTTAGACCCCATCCTCAGCTCATCCCCCTTGTTCACCACACCACTTAATGGCCAGTTATTAATTTAGGAGTAGTCTATATAGAATCAGTGACATCTCTATGCCATCTCTATACTCCTCCTTTAAAATGGCATAACATTCAGCATTTTCAGCAAACTGCAGAACACTACAGTTTTTTAAGACAAGGCTCAGCAAAGCTTTACACCACCTGCATGTTCCCTGCTGTGATTCATACTCTGCCTGTGGTAACCACGTTGCACTGCAAGGCTCCATCTCATAAAGGTCCATAAATCACCGTAAAGTCAAGTGATTCAGGTTAATAATAATTAAAAAGATATGTCCATGTGTAGAAGAGGGTTCATGGCATTTTGGAGAATGGTTGAGGTCTGGCTTAACTTTAAGGCTGTTTGAAAGCTTATTGAGTGAAATTTGAGTGGAAGATCCCCAACACTAGGATGGAGTCATTTCTGATTACCTGTAAATTCCAACTATGAAACAATAAGGCTTTCAGCTTAGCAAATACTGAAAATTTACACTCAACTCACCAGCCTGAAAATGCATCGTATTTTTCTCATTAAAGCCATGCTGTTTTGTCAGAGGAGATTTTCTATTTCTGCTGCCACTTTTAAAACTGCCCTGCAATTCTATGCCTTGCCTCAAGATGACTGACCTGAAAAGTATGTAAGAATAGACTTTTTCTAAAAAAGTATTTTCGATAAATACATTAATTCAGCTTAAAACTCACAACAAGAGAGGGAGAAAGAGGTTTATGAGAAGCTGAATAACCTAGGAAAGTGGGATGGGTGGTATAGCGTCTTCTATGGAATGCCACTGAATTCAGAGATACTATTTTCCATTCCAGATTGTGCCATTATATTTTCATATGACTTGAACTGGATTAATTGTATCATAGTTCCTATGTATATTTATAAATATTCATATGTATGTTGTATATTCATATGCAGATTTAAATGCCAATTCTGGGTTATACCAGAAGTTACCATCTGCATTTTCATGTCTTTCACTTATTCCATCCAGTGCTGAAACAAAGGCATATCTCTGGAAGTGGAGCAAAATTGCAACAGAATGAAGATTGCTCAATTTATTCTCTTGTGTATTTCCTATTCAAGTATGTGCAGAGTCTTCATGCAAAATGAAGGGAACAGGCAACATCATATCTACACTAATACTAAATATGCATCCAGAAATGCTGCATCTTAAACCAGAACCATAGTGTGGTTAACTAGTAGATACAGAAGACCGAGAAATGCTCAACAAATATAATTTCTGCTGCCTATCTAAAACTTCTCACAAAAGATTTTAGTTTTTAAATATGGAACACAACAAAACAAAATAAGCCTAATAGTGCAAGCTCACCAGACTTGATCTTTCTGGCAAGATAGTTCAATATAACACAGCTTCACTTTGGTGGTACTGACAAAACAGTGTTTCATCAATAAATATGTCATCTCCTGTGCTCTGTGATTCTGATTGTCCTGTAAAGATTCAGTTTCTTGGATGAACATACCTACTGTATATGACTGTATAAATGCTCTGCATTCAGAAAGTAATCATTAATCATGAGTTGTAAAAATTGCTTAGAAATAGATAATCTCTTAAAGCAAGACTAATGCTGAAGTTTAAAAGTCTGATTAATTGATGTCAGCAAGTCATACATATTAAGATTATATTATTTCTTTGATTTCTTTAGTTATCATTAATACCAGAAGCTTTTCATTTTCCGCATATAGAAGTCAGCTCTTTTACCTAATCTCCCCAGTTCAAAAAGAATGTGTACACAAGGTGGAAAGACAGTATACTTATTAGAGTAATAATGGAATTTTTTCTTCTAATACCTAGAAGTTTTACAGCAAATAACAAAGAATCACAGAATCCTTAAAGAGTTGGAAGGGCTATTTAAAGTTCATCTGGTCCAACTCCCCTGCAATGAACAGGCCCAGAACCTGACTTTGAAAATCCCAACGGCAGGACATCCACTAAATCTCTGGCCACTTCTTGACGAGATCTTCCCTGGTAGAAGATCCTACACTAGGCTTTGCTGAGCCTCATGAGGTACCCCTCTGAGACCACTGTTCAGTCTGTCTAGATCCCTCCAGATGGCATCTTGTCCCTGAGGCATGTCAACAGCATCCCACAGCTTAGTGTCATCAACAAATTTGCTGAGGATGCACTAGACCCCACTGTAGGTATAATTTATGAAGATACTAAAGATTATCAGTTCAGGTCTGACCCCTGGGGGAAACCACTCATCACCGATCTCCATACAAAAGGTTCATTCACAGAGCTTTAAACTAGGTACGAGGAGGGGTGGGGGTGTAACTGGGGTCACTAGAACGGAGCCTGTATGTAATGTCTTACCCACTGTAAGGGGTAAGACACTGGATGGGGACATGAATTAGCATAGGGTTGTTAGTTAAGGTAGTATGGTTAGGTCATGTTTGGACTCGATGATCTTTAAGGTCTTCTCCAATCTGAGTGATTCTATGATTCCATGACTCTATACAAACATGGAGCCACTGACCACCACTCTCTCGATTTGATCCTGCAGTCAGTTCTACATCCATCAAGCATCCCACCCATCTAACTCATATCATCCCAATTTGGAGAGATGGATGATGTGGGATACTGTGTCAAAGGCCTTTCTGAAGTCCAGATAGATGACATCAGTGGCTCCTTCCTTGTCCTCTGGTGCATTTATATCATAATAGAAGGTTACTAGGCAGATAAAGCAGGATTTACTCTTGGTGAAACCATGCTGGTTCTCCTGTGTCACTTCCCTGTCTTCCACGTGCCTTAGCATAGTTTCCAAGAGGATCTGCTCCATAATCTTTTATGGCACAGAGATTAGACTGACAGGTTGGTAGTTCCCAAGGTCATCCTCTTTACTCGTATTAAAAATGAGTGTGACATTGTCCTTTTTCCATTCACCAAGGACTTCACCTGATTGACATGACTTTTCAAATATTACAGAGAGTGGCTTGGTGACTACATTAGTGAATTCTCTCAGGACTCTGGGATGCATCTCATCAGGACCCATAGACTTGTAGATGTTGAATTTTCTCATGTGATCACTAACCTGATCTTCGCTTATGGTGGGAGGGATGTTACTTCCTTAATCTCCCCCTTCCAAATCTATTGCTCAAGGGTGTGTGATAACCATCTGCTACCCAGCAAATTTCTTCACCATCAGTATATTTGGAGGAAGAAGCTAAGTATTGAGAGGTTAGAAGTCTCAGGGAGACTTACTAAAAATGGCTTGTGAAATACAGAATTGACATAATCAACAAGGTAATTGACTAATTGTGGTCAGAATTAGGTCCAAACTGAATCCTGTACTTCATAGGTAAACCTCAGATAATTCTCTCCTTGTTTGGGTGTTCCTAATGTAAGAATGAAGGATTTCAAGTTTCCTTTTCCTGGTTATTATAATAATATAATTCTTCGAATGATATAAATCACATTGAAAGCCAGAACTGGCATTTTCTTCGTTCTTCTTTCATTCACGTAAGTAGTAACTTTTAGTCATGTGTTGTAAATTACGTATATAGATAGAGTTTACAAGGATGGAAATTAATTTTAGCAAGCATATCTGTCTTATGTAGATCATTTTAATTACTTCTAGGCATATTCCTAAAATATGCAAATATCTCTATGCAAATGCATGCAGTATGGGGAATAAAGACGATAAGTCAGAAATGTGGGTATGCCTGCAGGGATATGACTGTGATGTGGGATGGCTTCTATGAATGGATTGTTGGAACAGAAAGGTACAGGCTCCTTAGGAAGGACAGGAGGGGGAGGTGAGGAGATGTTGCCCTCTATATTAGTTGCCAGCTGGAGTTCTTGGAGCTTTGCTTTATAATGGAGCTCATTAGAGGAATTAAGAGAGCACAGAGCAAGCTCACTACCCTGGACTTTTGGCGAGCAGACTTTGGCCTCTTTGGGAATCTGATTACTACAGAACCATGGGATAAAGTGCTAGTAGAAAGAGAGGTCTAAGAAAGCTAGCTAATACTCAAGGGTCACCTCCTCCAAGCTCAGGAGTGATCATATGAATGATACATCCCAACAAAGAGGAAGTCAGCTAAAAATACCAAGAAGCCTGCGTGGATGAACAAGCAGCTCTTAGCCAAACTCTGGTGCAAAAATGAAGCATACTAAAGATAGAAGAAAGAACAGGTAACTTGATAAGAATACAGAGACATTGTCTGTGCAAGCAAAGATCACATTAGGAAAGCTAAAGACCAGACAGAATTAAATCTGAGCAGAAATATAAGAGAAACAAGAAAAGCAACTTACTGGTATATAGATGATAAAAGGAAGAAAGAAGGAAATCCCTATTCTACAGAAGGAAACAGGAGAACTAGTTACCCAGGACATCAAAAAATTTTCTGCCTCTGTTTTCTCTGGCAAGTATTCTAGCAACACCACCAAACTGTAGAAGGCAAAAGTGTGGACTGGTAGTGTTGAAGACTGCCCACTGTAGGTGAATAATCTGATTGAGAACATCCAAGGAATGTGAATGTGCACAAGTCCATAGGACCTGATAAGATGCATCGGAGGGACCAAAGAATGGGCAGATGAAGTTGCTAAGCCCCTATCCCTTATACTTGAGAAATCATGGCAGTGTGGTGAAGAAAGGGAAAACATAACCCTTATTTTTCAAAAGGAAAGGAAAGAAGTCTCAGGAAACTACAAGCTATTCAGTCTCATCTCTGTGCATGGCAAGATCATGGAGCAGATCCTCCTGGAAAGTATGCTAAAGCATATGAAAAACAGAGAGTGATTGGTGGCAGTCAGTATGGTTTCACTAAGGGCAAACTGTGCCCAGCAAATGATGGTGTTCAATAACAGCCTTCTGTGATGGGGTTAGAACATCAGAGGGTAAGGATAGAACAACTTACATCATCTACCTTGTATAAAGGTAGACTTGTGTAAGGAATTGACACCATCCAGCACAACATCTTTGTCTCTAATTTGGGGTGACAAGGATTTCACAGGTGGACTACACAGTGGATAAGGAATTGGCAGGAAGATTGCACTCAGTGTGTTGCAGTTAAGGGCTTGATATCCTAGTGGAGACCGGTAATGAGTTCTTCAGGATTGATATTAGGACTGATATTGATATTTAACATCTTTGTTGGAGACATGGACAGTTGGATTAAGTTCATTCAGCAAGTTTACACAGGACACAAAGCTGTGTGGTGAAGTTAACATGGTGGAAGGGAGCAGTGTCATCCAAAGGGACTCTGAGAGGCTTGAGAACCTCCTGAAGGACAACAAGACCTAGTGCAAGGTGTTTCTCTTGGGTCAGGCTAATCCCAGGCAGAAATACAGGCTAGGTGGAGAAAAGATTGAGAACAGGTTTACAGAGAAGGACTTGTTGGGTACTAGTTGATAAGAAGTTCAATATGAGCTGGCAACATGCACTTACAGCCCAGAAAGAAAACCATATCTTGCCTTCAATCAAAAGAATTATGGCCAGGAGGGAAAAGCAGATGATTGTCCCTCTTCTACCTTCATGAGGCCCCATCTGGAGTGCTGTGTTCAGACCTGGGACCTCCAGAACCAGAAAGTTGTGGACCTGTAGGACTGAGTCCAGCAAAGGCCACAAAGAAAGCTAAAACACCTGTCTGAAGAAGAGAGCTTAGAAAATTAGGGTTGTTCAACCTGGAGAAGAGAAGGCTTCAGGGAGATGTTATAATGATCTTCTAGTACCTAAAGGGGGGCCTAAAAGAAAACTAGGGAATGAATTTTTACAAAGGTATGTAGAGATTGTACAAGAGTCAACATCTTTAACCTAATAGAGGGTACATTTAAATTAGATATGAGGAAGAAATTCTTCACTATGAGATTGGTGAGGCATTCCACTGCACAGAGAAACTATGGATAATCTGTCTCTGAGAGTGCTCAAAGCTAGGATAGACGGGGCTTTGAGCAACAGATCTAGTGGAATATGACCCTGCTAATGACAGTGTTTGGAACCAGATGATCTTTATGGTCCCTTCCAACACCAATCATTCTGTGTTTCTGTGTGTCTATTTTTCATGCAAAATTTAATTAACTGTGATAAATATCTTCAATATAATTTAATTTTCAAAAAGCACATATAAACATATGCATAGTCAAAACAGAGAAAAAGGAGAAAGAAAAGTGGGGAGAAAAAGAGGATAGAAAATACCTCTTGCAAGTTTGATCATCATACAGAAACTTGCTACTACACAGTACTAAGTCAGCATAAGTCTGATCTTTCTAATGCCAGAATTTTTTCCCATCATATTTGATAGCAAGGATCTGACTGACTAATGCACTTATCTGCCATGTCAGTGACACAACACTTAGATTTCTTTTGACAGTATTCAAATGGTAATAGAAGATGACACAAGGGCTTTATAGATGAATTTGAACTTCCTGGAGTTGGTGAATAGGAGCCAATTAGAGACACTCCAAAAAAACTCTGTTGCCCAAATCCTGGAGAAAGAGTGAAAAACATTTCACTTTGAATGGATTTTTTTTTTTTTTTTCGTATTTGCAGTGTAAAGAAAGAAGGGTAGATTACAGAAATGGGATAGAGTAATATTTGCTGGTAATTCCAAGTTAAAATAGTGTAGCTAATGAATGAATGTAGGGCTAACCATATTTTGATATATGCCTCAATCGGAGACAAAGTAAAACAAAACAAAACAATACATCACAGTGTAATTACTTCTTAGAAGTTTGATTTTTCTTTCTATATGGCAAAATTACTTTACTTTTCTGAAAAATATCACTCTTAAGCTTAGACAAAACTGAGTGGAGCCACAAGAAACTGGTGATGAGATTTTCTTTTGCTTTCAAACCTCAGGAAAGCAGCAAGCATTGTCTGTGGTTTTAGTGACCAAGAATTGTTGAGACGACAGTCTCTGTTCATGCACCAGTGCATGGTAGCTCAGCAGTACCTCAAGCAGCATAGCTGAGAAATAAGAGAACAATGTAGGTACCTGCTGGCTTATCCACTGCAAACCACTACTGCTAAGTGTCTCCATGTTAGTTAGTTTACAGTTAACTTAGAAATAGACTATAGTGTCTGTAGAGATCAAGTAAGAAGTCACACTTGCTCCAGCATGCACCCAACTGGCATAGCTGAAGCTGTCTTAGAGTACAGTAGCAAGTTCCACACTGTACCTTCAACTGATTTGGACCTCATAAAATATAATTTCTGGAAAATAAAGAAGGAAACTTTTTTAGGAGTTTAGAAAACTTCTTCTTAGGAAGTTTGCTTCAGTAAAGAGAGAAGGAAAGGATAGAGAAAAATGGATTCCTTCTGCTTCGACTGTGGGAAGCCCTGGCTTCCCCATTGTTTTGGAAATATGGCCAGTTGCTTCAGAGAAAGTTGAGATTTATTTTATTTTTGCTATTTCTTCCTCAAGTTTTTCTTTTTTTTTTTTTTTTCATTCTGGAAAATGACAGAATTTTAAATAGTGATAATGACTGTTTTAGAATAGCTTTAGAAACTGACTTTTGAAAGAAAATATGAAAACATAAGACTAATGTAATGTTGGAAGTAGGAACTACAATGAATGGAATAAGGAACTACATGAAGCAAATATAGCAATGTCAATAAAAGAAGAAACAGCAAAGTCTGTACTTTGCACAGAGGCCTAGTTATGCTAGTTATAACTGGGGCTGAGACAGGACAGCCAGTGTGCCAAAGCTATCCAGGGTTGAGCCTGAACTTAACCTACAGTAAATCTTATCATAAAACTGAATTTTTTAACAGTCTTTTGTTATTCTATCATTTCCAGAAATTGCTTTAGATTTATTTGAACATGTCTGCTCTGGAAAAACAGCTAACACGATATAATATATATTTATTAGCAGACAAATACTGTAAATTGTTGATATTTCCACCTTTCAAGACAATTGTTGAAAGTGAAATAACAAGGCGGTCTTGTCTTAGGTGTGACAGCTTCTGCTCTTGGCACACTAAGCTCTTGTTTGATAAGCTATGTTCATTTCATATTTGTGTAATACTCTGGAAGAAATTAGGTTGTAATAAAGTCCATTTTTGTCACTGCATGCAGCAATGAATATCACACCCAGCAGGGTACAGTGGCACCTGGCTGTCCAGACCCAGCGTAACACAAAGCCATCTGGGGGTAATTACAACAAGGTATTCTTTAAAGACCAGATGGGACCAAGGAACAGAAGCCCCTACCCCTCCCAGTCATTTACAACATAATTCCTTTCAATGATATACTTAATCCTCCCACCAGCTACGCTTTTCAGCTTGCTGTTGTCACTGTTCCTTTATGTTAATTCAGTTGAGAGACAGAAAGAGGGAGTGCAGAGCTAGCCACCGGTGCCTCAAGGGACTAAAAGAAATTATTCATCCTTAAATTGTTTCCACTACACCAAGTACAGTAACAATTTTTTTTTTTTTTTTTTAAAGAGGGCTGAAATTATCCTAAAGAAGGTCAATGCTATAGCCCTGTGCAACACCAGCTGAGTTTTATTCAGCCACCTGTTAGCTAGGAGGGTTCTGCACACACTCATGATGCATTTAACCAGTTTAAAGGGCCTTTTTATTGACTGGCAGGCTCCCCACATTCAGAGTGCTCAAGACATGGCCCTGCTTTGTGATCATATGTGGCACACAAGACTTAATTCAATTATGTTGTAAGCCTATCCAGTTTGTATCAGTGCCCTTTCACTTTTGTGTCATTTGTCTTGTATCCTGTAAAGAGTTATATTTTTTTTCTTTTCTTTTTTTCTTTTTTTTTTTTTCTTTTTTTTTTTTTTTTTGAGGAAAAGGCATGCACTTGAAGAAAATTGCCTTTATTTCATCATTCAGATTTGCACTGCAGATGTACAGGCTACACTTAAAAAAAAAAAAAAAAAAAAAAAAAAAAAAACCGCTATTTTTATTAATACAAAAGTGAGAAAACAAAAGCAGAAGTTCTCTACAATTTTAAAATCAAGGACATAAGTATACATTTCAGTTTGAAAGAAGGCCAGGCAGACAAACCAGACATATTTTAAATAAGAAACAAATAGATACATGAAGAGAGAGAAAAAAAGCAAATATATTTAACAGTTTGAAAATTATCAACATGAATGACTGGATACTGCAATCCTTTCTTTAGAAATAGTTAATTGGCTTTAAGAAAACTGTAAGCAAGTGGCCTCTCAATATAAGTGAGCCTGAAAATATTTGGGCCTTGGTTATATTACATATTTTTCCTGAACACGTGATCAAAGTGCAAGTGAATTGCAAATTTTCAAATAGTGATTTTTTAAAAATGCAGACTTGTAGGATATTGCTTTATGAATACTACAGAAAAGAAAGCGAAGCTATATTGAACCACATGAGTGAGAGAATTCTGAAGTTCAAAATCAACAATTTTACTTTCAATTACTGTTCCAACATTTTATCTGAGCAAATGTTCAAGAAGGTACTGATCATATCATTTCAACAAGCCACCAAGCATGTCCTTCTGTTCATTTTGAATAGCTTCAAATGTGTAATTTCTGTCACAGAAAAGCCTGTAAAGGAGAAAACCTGCTGCATACAGAAATCTGAAATTCAAGATAAAAATCACACTGTCAATACACTTCCACAAAGAGTGGTAAAGGGGCAGAATGGAGATTGCGCTCCTTTTTAAACTTGATTTATAGAGATTAAATTAGTTTATGTTGGAAGCTGAAATCAATAAAAATAAAATGTGCTATGGTAAATGTACCTTTTACCTTTTATAATGTATTTTACATCAAACATTAACGGAATGAAATCAACATTATACTATCTTTGTACAAGGTACGTGTGTGAATTCCATCATAATAACAGATAAATGCATCTTTGTTCAACTGGGATAAATATTCATTGATATCTCTTCCCTCTCCTTTTTTCCACAGAGCAAAAGTCAGAGAAAGGGCAGTAGTGCCAAGTTACTCACCAGTGTGCGTGGTGAATAGGTATCAATTGCTGATATATCAGCCTCAGCACTCAAATACTCTGACCATAAAAGACCTTTCATTTTCCACTTTCACAGTATCAACCACTCAAAGTGACTAAAAGAGCTTGTTGTAACTGTGAATCATTTACATTTTGCATTTGATAATTTTCTGGCTCACGTCTACAAATGGATAGTCATTTTCAGTAATAAAAAAATTTGAGAATGATTTTAGACGGATTTTGAAAGAGCTTAACTGAATCAGGAACATTTATAGATATAATTCCCAAAAGTATCTCTGGAACCAGGCAGATCAAATATGTGAGTAAATATTTTGCTGTCATTTCTCACAAATTCTTACTTTTTAACACATTGCTAACAGGAACAATATGTCTCATGTCAAAAATCATAGATATAAAGAATGGAATAATGCGAAAAGCTTCCTTATTATCTCTGTCCCCAAAGACAATCTCTTGACCTCTCTTTACTTAGGCATAACGATCTAATGCCAACTAATGTGTTTTAATTAAAATAAGACTTATACTAGAATCTCATCTTGTCTCCCACTCAGTCCACTTTAAAATGCAAACTATTTCAGTGCAACCTGTTACTTCTACATGTATGCTGACATCTGCTTCCTTCTTTTTAACTTTTTTTAATTTTGTCAGCTTAGGTTCTTAGGATCTTTTGTTTGCCAAGGAGTGCCTCTGTACAGCACACAGTATTTGTAAAAACATACAAATCAGAGGTTGCAAATCGCTTTTCTTCTGCCATCTCCTCCTTTTTCTCTTGTAAGGAAGTGGTGACTTTTAAAATGCAGTTTTCCACAGAAATCTCACAATTGCTGTTGCAACCCCACAAAGAAATGAAAGCTGCTTTCATCATAAATAAAAAGTAAAAAGTAAGCTACATGATAAAACACATCTTTAGATAGAGTTGTGATAAATATAGAAAGGAAAAAAACATATTATGTGAACTCAAATCCACACCCTATTTATTCTTTTGAAAGCTTTTTGTCATGTTGATCTCTATAAGACCAATGAATTTTGTTGCTAGAATGAGATGAAAGTGACCTAGTAAAAGGAAGACCAAGCCTATGGCAGGGGAGTTGGAACTAGACGATCCTTAAAGGTCCCTTGCAATCCAAACCATTCTATGATTCTATGAACAATGTTAAAAGTTGAGTAAGGCATAAAGTAATGGGGCATATTCATTAAAAAGGAAATCAGTTAATGGATATCAAATATTGGGACCCAACCAATGGCTCAGGAAGTCAGATAAGTTTTTGGAAGAACATTCTAGATTAATACTGTTATATATGCTTGGTACTATTTTCCAATTCAGATTTAATATTGATGTTTTTAACTTGTTTTTCTGCTAGGGAAATCACCGTTTACCACGGTTGTTGAGACAACCCACCACTTCCTAATACTTTCAAGCAGACTGTGAAAACAGTATGTCATCTGAAGTAACCACAAAGCATGAATATGGGCATAAGCTCCACCATTGGCAGGAGCTCCTTCTTCTCCTGATCCTATAGGTAATCATAAGGAGATCAATAAGAAAGTCCCTGATCAGGTGGTGACTCAGGCAGACAAGGGAGATGGGCATTCTGAACCTCACTAAGAACTTATAAGCTCTTCTAGGAGTTCAGCAAGTGAACTTCTCATTGTAGCAGGTACTGTTTTCTTCCTGTGACAGGATCAGTACAATGAAGGACACCTTGGGAACTGCACAGTAAACGTGCTCACATCCTTTATTCCACAGAGGATTTTGTAACTTTGACTGTAGTAATGAAAATACTGGATGATACATACTGGGGGGCTTTAAAATATTCCTCAGCCTCCGCTAGTGAGAGGGCTTCTCTGGTATTTGGAGCTTCTATTGCTTTGTGGCAGGGTGGGAATGAAAGAGAAGAAAGAGAGCAGAAGCAAGCACTGCTATTCCTAAGATAGTTTGAAGTGGCCTGACTAGATTCTGCATTTCTAAACTGGACATAAGGTAGGTGAAAGAGGAAAAAAAGAGCAGTGAAAAACTGCAAACATGAAAAGGGTACACAGACTGGTTGAGGCATAGTCATAGACACTAAAGTAAGAAAAAAATGCAAAAAAGGAGCAGGAGAGTGAGTGGAAGCACCTGGACACGAGGAGAAAGAAAGTACAGAAATGTGGCAAGGATTAAGGAACAGATTCTTCTCCCCTTGTGATAGAAGAAGTGGAGTATAGCAGAATCCAAGAGTAAGCGTCAAATCATCCAACTGTCCTGATGACATTGGTAATGCTGGGTCAGCTGCAGATTCCTCCTGCATAATAATACTGTAGGAGTCTATGTTTCAGATACTGAGAACAGTGGTAGTAGTGTAGTTTGGTTGCAGGGTGGTTCCAATTCCAGCAATTGTGGTGAAGTTTGTACAGTTGTGCTGGTATTGGTTCACCTTCTGAGTGGATATAGGATGAAAGGAAAGAGTTGAGGAAAGAGCCAGCATTTCATTTGAAATGAAAGTATTAAATATAGGGATCACATACAAAATGTCCCAAAGGGTCTGCTGCATAGTTATATACGTATACCATTGCTTCTTATGTTGTATGAACACTTTTCAGCGTATTGATGACTCTCAGTGCAAAATACCTGGGTGGCAGCTATAACTGGCTGTTTGTAAAAGTTATTTCAAATTGAAAAGTCTTAAAGTTTTTGAAGAGTAGCACCAGATCCATTGCTGGTTATTTTGTATAATAGTTAATTCAGATGAAAATCCAACAGAAAGTGTAAGAAATCCTTAAAAATGACAATCTGTTTTAATCACATAATTCATGTAACGGGGTTTAACAAAAGTGCAAGGTATGAAGTTTCTGGATATGGATGCAATTTATTTAACAAACTGAATACCACTTATTCTAGAAGACAATTAATATTGCCATTGCAGTATGACACTAAAGGGATTAGGTTATTTCTTATGAATCTGTATGCAGATTTAAACTACAGATCTTCAAGAATTTGAAGAACATAAAAAAAAATTTGCATTGTTCAAAGGTTGCAGACTTAGGATGATAATAACAAAATGTGTATTTACAAAAAAGAGAGCTTGTATACCTGTGAAAGAGAAAATACTAATGTATGATCAATTGCTGCCTCCCTCCCTCCCTCCCTCCCTTCCTTCCTTCCCATTATTACATACTTTTCAAGATGTAAAAAAAAAAAGTAAAAACCAAGTTAACTTTGCTTCTCTGAGGATTGGAAAGCATGTCCTATTACGTGCTCTACTAACCACCCAAGGTGGTCTGTTTGCTCACATTTCTTTCAATTGCTTATTCATCAGTCTGTTAGGGAACTTGCTGCTAGATATCTCTTGCCTGAAGATCTGAAGATCTTGCTAGATCTTGCCTGTATTTCTGAGTTACACACTACAGAGACAGGGGGCTGGCCTTCAAAGAGCTGTCCTGCATTCTGAAGTGAAGAGCGTGGATATCACTCTTCCTAAGTTAGATTGCTTTTTGTCTGGAGGAGTAAGGAATCTCTGAGCTACTCTCTACTTCCTATAGCTTTTTTGCAGTGCCTCCTCTAGTTCTTTCAAACAAAACATGGGTTTTGTTGTGCTTTGCAGTTAAGAAAAATAAGTATGTGTACCAGTATACACAGATAAATACAATAATGTCCAAAAGCCCTTGGAACCTTCTCTGTGAAGAGCCAAACAGCCCCTTTTCATCTTCGAAGCCAATATAGGATCCTCTAGCTTACCAAACTCTTTTAAAGCCTAGTCCATTTATGTCTTTTTATTGACTTCAACTGAAGGATCAGTCTCACAGCTCTTTACTAGAAGAAGCCTCTGTTGATAACACAGAGGTTTCCAGCTGAAAATTCACTATAATATTTACCTTGGTGAAAATAAAATGTAGTTTTGCTCTAATGTTCTCTAGAGGACATGCTTTCTCTGTTTCCGATATTTTCTTTATATTTCCTTTGGCAAGAGAGGAAAATTGCACTTAAAATGTTATAGTTTCAAAGTTGATTATAGTAAACAGACTTTTAAATGACGTTACTTACTGAATTATTTAATCCCAGGTAAGGGAGTTTAAAAAGTAAAAGTAGTAAATGTGAATTTGGTTTAGGATTTGCCAAATAATGCATGTTGGTATGTGACTTATTATGCAGTTTTTCAATTGCCAAAGGGTTTGTTTGTTTGTTTATTATTTATTTCATTATTTATTTTTGTTTTTAAGCTTGTGGCTCATAAATATTAAAGCACATCTCTCCTTAAAGGAAAAAAAAAAAAAAAAAAAAAAAAAAGAGCAATCTGGATGCTAGGACAACTAGAAAGAAGCAATAAATTATTGCTGTAATGACATGCTAATTAAAATTTTGCTTGTAACTCATGTAAGTGTTTGAAGCCCAGCAAATTTCTCTTTTCATTTGTGGAGTGTGAAGGTAAATTGCCCAGTGACAGTGGGACACCGCTAACAAGTACAAATTGAATAACATGCTATATTGCTCTATTAGTCCTGACTAGCATGTCTGAATTAGATATTCAGCACACTCCCCATTGTAGGTCTGATTGATAAATGCTAAGGAGAATTTGTCAAAACAACAGGGGCTACACCCAGTGGGACATCAATATGCTCCATTTAGTCACCCACCCGGCACTTCCTACATAGGATTGTCACATAAAATTAAGACTAGCCGCTAACCAGCCATCAAGCTTGCAGCAGACATCAGGCAGCCTGTGTTCTGTATGCATATTAGTCACATGCTTAACAATTTGGGCTGTCATGACTGAAGCATGCGGTGACCTCTGGAGCAGAGGTTGAATTTTGCAACTGCATTGAGACATCACGCTCAGCTGTTCAAGATTTTAGGCCATTTCCTGCCTGATCTGTGCACAGATGCAGTGCCCTAAGCTATAATCTGTGGCCTAGTCCAAATGACAAATGGCACAGCGTAGATTATTGCATTATATATTAAGTACTACAAGTCTGTAAATTATAAGTAAACTACTGTTCAGCCTGAATGTCTCCTCTGGCTTTTAGAACACTTTCTTTCACAAAGCTGCTCATGTGCAGGATAAATAAATATTTGGAAAATGGATACATCAAAGTTTAAGGACTGACATGTACTGGTTTCCCTGCAGTTAGCTGCTTGAATATGAAACAGTTTTGTTCCAGCTGTAATTCAGTAAGTCACTGCTGGACTTGCTTCTCTTCTACCGTTCCTCTTTTCACTGAGAATTATTAGCAAATTAAGGTTTTCTATGGGCCTGTATGTTGAAGTATTTATAACAGATAAATAATTGAGGCCAATATTGTTAGCCGCGTAGTTACATAGTTCATTCAGCATGGATTAGACATGCAATATGCAACACTAATAAAAATGAATACGAAATCCAAACATCATCAGTTCTGAGGGATATAATTTGTCGTCTTACTACGCTTAGTCTCTGTTTATGCTCTGAAGTTCTTGTTTATACATAAAGCAGCTGTAAAGAGTACTGAAAAAACAAGCTGGAGAAAAATCCATTCAATCCCTTTCTTACTGAGCTGTAATATTTTGGTGGTATAAACAGGATTTTTGGCAAAATATGATTGTGTATTTCCTATGTGTAGTTGAGACTTCAACATGTCAGTTATCTAATATCAACAATTAAATTATTTTTTTTTTAAGTAGGAAAGAAGGAGAGGCTGATGCTCAAATATCTTGAAGGAAAAGTCTGCATCGTTCATAGTCAGTTAATATATCCATAAAACTGTGACATCCTTTAACTCACAGAGGTGGTAAAAGCATGAGTTTTCTCTTGTGTTTCTTTTATTGGCAACTTTTGTTAGGAGGATTAGTAAGTGTGACAATGTGTGGTACTAGTCTGTAACCTACAGGTATGCACAAAGGCAAGGAGCAGAGTTGGATTTTCAGTTTTCTTAGTGACTGGATCAAATATCCACACTGCATCTTGACGGTCAAAAATGTTCATGAGTACAGAGGTGACTTTGGAAACATTTCATGATTTTATGCATCCAGTTCTTATACTGCTCTCCTGCTGCAATTAGTAGTGTCATTAGTAAGAAAATGCTCATAAACTACTAAAATGGAGAGGATGGAAGACACCCTCTCAAGCACACATTTAGCTGTGTGTCTTAGTCTGTAAAAATGATATTTGTAAAGCTTTTGCGATCTAGTTATTCAAATATATATAAGCATAATCCATGTTACGGTCACACACAAACTGATTAACTGTTTGATCAGTGTCAAACTTGTGCTCAGACTGACAAAAATGAACTCGCCCTGTCTGCCATGAGGATTTCAAGGGTTAAAAATTAGGACCTAAGAAAATCAGAGAGGGTTTCAGTCAGAGGGTTTTGAAGTTTCTGCATTTTTGTTGTTTTATTTTTTGCTTTTGTTTTTGGTTTGGTTGTTGTTTTTTTCCTCTCCCATAAAATACGCAAGAACCTTCTTATATTTCTTTGTGCGAAAGGAAAGAGAATGTATGGAAACCAAATGACCTCAGCTGGGTGTTAAGAATGAGTGACAGAGCATCTGAAGCAAAGAAAGGGACTATAAGCGTGTGTAGTCATCAGGAAAAAGGGATGATCAAGAATTTATTCTGGGAAATTAGAATCAGCATTGTGGTACTGTGAAGGTAGGCTTGATCAGTCTTTCCAATCAGGATGCAGGTCAGCAAACTGTACATTATTTCACCTCATACGAACAATGTAGTTAGAAACAATAAGATCTGAGTTTTAACTATAAAAAAATATGAAGTAGACAACAATTCAAACAAAATGTTATTCCCAGTTACTCTGGTCCTAATAGTTGACTATTAGGGAGAAATACTACCAGGAGGAAAGTTTCTATTGAAATCTAATTAAAATTAACATTGTCTTCCAATATGGATGAAAAGATACATAGCATGAGTTCTGTACGCAGTATCACATGTACTCAAGGATGATATGCATATAATATTATCTACAGTGAAAAACATGCATTATATTTTTTCTGGAGAAATATACATTGACATTAAAAGTTCATTGTCATATTATAACAAGCTTAAGTATAAGAGAATAAGATTTTTATAGACCAGCAAAATGTATCATAGCAACAAATTAATGCAGGTACTCATGAAAAGAAGAAATAAAATCATTTGTTGTTTTTTTTGTTTGTTTGTTTGTTTTTGTCTGTGTTTGTTTTGTTTTATGGAGGTGAGGTGACATCCTTGCAATAAGCTACCTGGTAAGTTTACTTCTCTATTTGCTTATCATTCTTATGCTTGAAGAAGGTTAGGAATTGAAACTTTTTTTTAAATTAATTCAAATTTTCTATTTACTACATGTTAGTGAAGATTTCCCTTTCCAGATAAGCTTTTGTATGAAATACACCACAGAAAAAAAGTTTTTTTGAGTTACCACATATGCATTCACTCAGACCCTAAAAAACATAGCAAAAAATTGTTTTCTTCCAAGCTCTGCTGGCAAAAAGTTGTTCTAGAAGTTTCAAGCCATATGAAGGCTAAAGTTACTCCTTAATAGCTGCAGCTCCACTGAAAGCAGCAGCCTGCTTCCATTGCCTAGGGCAACACACAGATGATGGATAGTGCAACAGATGAATCTTCTCCTCATCTCCATTCTAATCTCACTCTACTAATTGTCATCAATATCATCAGTGTCAGTAGCCTAAGCTACCACTCTGAGCCTGCATGCTTTCCATCAGTACTAGCCCTGCTGCTCCTCCTGGGGTTTACTCCTCTGCCTGTACCATCTGCGGTAGTACTTAGTGCCCATCCCCTGCGCCTGTGTGCAGGCAACAAAAGATGGAAATGGAGCCTGGGCTCTAATGGGTGGCCCATACTGCAGCAAAATAGGAGAGGTTGTTGCAGCTGACGTGACATTTTGTTTGTAATTTCCTGCATATTCTAAGAGACCATTAAGATTGCAGAAATAAAGCATTCAAAGCCTAGAAAACGTAAAGACTGAGGCAGTTCTTAACACTAGCACTTATGAGATACCACTGTTTATTGCAATGTGACAGAATGACAGAATCACATTTTCACAAAATGTGCACCTTCTGAAGCTTCAGGATAGGCAGGAAGACTTGTCTGCAGTGTCAGAATTATCCTTATCATTTAGCAGATATGTCTATGTATCATTTACTGTTCACTGTGCAACTACTTCAGAACACAGGATCATTAATTCCTTCTTAGATTTCTTTGATGATCAGAATTTAGCATGGACTGTCCACAGGCATTAATGAATAATCATTGGATATCACATTGCAGTGAAATGATGACATACCTATTTTCAAAGAAGAGGGACACTGAAGCACAAAAATACTAGTGTCAGATATCGTAATTTTACTCTGCCTAGTTCAAAAAATTAGCATCTATTTTCAAGTTATATATTTATGCCATAGGTGTCTGCAGAGGGACAGCCACAGAGTTATAATCACTGAGTTTGTACAGAGTATTGTCAATACAGTTCAATATCATATCAGAAACAGATAGCAGGGTAGTTGTGTATGCCAAACAAAAATCTTCAAAATCATTATTGTTCATGTAGGCATCTTCAAAGTGGATACTGAGTTGCTTTATGCCATGGAAAAGGACAAAGATTCAGGCTGGCCTGAACACACACAGTTACCTGGGAAGTCCACAAGACAATTAAAATAAACAAGATAGTACCTCTGTACTATTGTTAATAGTAGTAAATTCATAGACCTGCTTATGACTGATTCAGGACACAATTAGATGAGAATGTGCATGCTAACAATTGTGTACATTCCTATTACATCTATTTAAGTCTTAGTGTATAGCTGAAACTTGCAGTTTCTTCTTTATCACAGACTCTATATTCACAGCATCTTCTCCCTTCAGGCTGCCAGGAGCTGCCCTGCCATTAGCAGAAACAGCATTTGCTTTGCTGCCTTCCATATACTCTCTCATGCATCTTCTTGCTATGGATTCAATGTCAGTGCAAAGCAGGAAGCACATTGGCATAAATTCACTGTGAACTCAATATCACATCACTCCTAATTTTTTATTCCAGGCAGTCTGATATCTTTAGATATCACCATCTGAGGTAGGCAATTGCTTCTTGGACCTTAAAATAATACAGAATGCAGTGAAAATCTTTTGAGTTCTGAACCAAAGCAGAGGTGAAAATCAAAATGTTCACACACATGCATAACAAGAGTCAGAACTATTATTTCAATATGGAATATGCCATTGTTTTCAGTCAGGAAGGTAGCGCAAAACTGCAGCTTAAGAGTTGAAGATTTTGAGTCAAAAATCTGCCTTATAACTGCAAGGCGCTGCCTACAGCTGAAGGAAGAACTCAGGAAAGGTGTGTTTAGCTTTCAGGTCTACTTATGAAATACAGATATGAAGGAAGGAGAGTGGAGAGAGAAAATGGCAGCTAGTGGGGCAACAAACCTCTTCAGACTATGGGGAGGATAGTCTGGCTAGAGTGAGAGAGGTGAGGGCTAGAAGTCTTCTGCTGGGAAGCACTGGCCTGAGAACAAAGAGGCAGAGAGAAAGGGGGCTTAGAGGATGGATGGGAAGTGGGAAAGGGAAAGCTGGCAGGTACAGCTTGGCGCTGAGAGGAACTCTAGCAGAGAAGCTTGTTTCTGACCTTTAGTATTAGGGGAGACAAAATGCCACTGGATGTTAATATGGTCCCTGGGGACAGGAAAAAAAAAAAAGAGTAAATGCCCTGTGGATTAGTTTAGTGGCAATAAGCATTTCATCTTCCATCTGTAGAAACACGGGCCGTCTTTTTCCATAAAAGGGTTAAAATTTACATCACTACTGGAGATCTGTTTAAGAGTGCGTGCGGGTTAAATACACTGAATCCTCATCCCATACACAGTAAGGCAGCTACAAGTCAAACATAATGACAGTGCTGATTAATTAGGTACTCCTACCCCCAGCACTTGAGAGTGATTTATTGAGACACATCTCTAACCTGATCCATTGTGCTGACTGGATTAATGGAGTGAGCTAGAGAAATTCACTGGCAATGTTAGATACAGAGCAGGAAAGCATTAACCCTTGGAGCTTTCTTATCTAGCCTATTGACAGAATATTAATTATGACAAAACATACATGTCTCACCTAATTATCTTTTGATAGCTAAGCATATATTTTTATGTATTCATGATGAAGATACTGGAGTGAAAATCATTTGCACATAAACATTTTAGAAAAATATGGAGATAACGGTGAATTTGCAGGGTCCACTGTAAACAGGAGACTATAAATGTCTTCCTTTAATTATTGACCATTTACTTTAGATTATTAGAACAACTAATGTAGCAAGCAAATGAAGTTATTTTGGAATATAAATTGGAGCATCATTAGATTGCATATATACAAACACTCATGATGCACTGTAAATGCTATTTTTTTCCTGTTAAGTCTGTCTTTAGCAAGCTTATCTTCTCAAGTTTCGGCCCATTTTTGAAGTCATGTAGTGGCATTTACTAACCCAAGACATACTCCAGGTTACTGGTGTACTGAGACTTGAGACATCAGCTCTGCATGATGGGAAGGCACAATACAGAAGCTGATTTTAATACCTACCCTATTTACTCACTGAAGTAGCAGGTGCACCCCATAAAGTTGGAAGAGTTAGCAGAATCTCCTGGCAGACTTTAGTGGCTTTGGGGATTTATTCTCTTCCTGCTGGTGAAGTTGAATCACTGCACCTCACAGAAAGAGTTTCTGCTTCCAGCAGTGAATGGTGCTGTGAATGCAGTTTATTTGTCTAATAATGCATATTGTAGTTCATGACTGCAGGATGATACTCTTCAGTCACCACCACAGGTAAATGTGTATATGTATGTATTTGTCTAATTAATGTATACACAGATGTTATAATTATGAAATAAACAAGAGAGCTTGGCTAAGCAGGTTATTACAAAATAATAATAAAGCCAGAATAATTAATAGTGCTTACCCTTGTCCTGGGCTTACTATAAAACTCCAAAGGAAGGATCTCCAGAAGGAGATCCTTCCCCACTGGTAGTCAGCTCTTAAATGGGTCTAGGAGAGGTGGAGCCAGGTTCCACCCCTTCCAGCTGCACAGGTGAATTGCCTTCACCTGTGCTCCTAGTGCTGACTCATTGCTTGCCTCAGGTGATCAATCAGAGGTTCAGGCCGTGATTCAGCAGTTCCCACAGTATTCAGTGGGTTTTTCACAAAATTGAAGAAGACTTGTGAACAGAAAAAAGGAAGATAAACAATCCCTAAACAGTGAAAGAGTTTGGTTCAAAGTTTTCAAAATGAAACATTACTATTTTTAGTTCTGGTCTGAAAAACAGAAGAGAGGAAAATAAAGTAAATAAAAAATGTCATCTTTTACCAAACTATTAGTAAACCTACAAACATTTTAAATCTCCAGATTTTTATGGATTTAACTAATTAAAAGAAGAAATGTAATAAAAACATTCCCTTTAGTCCTATCTTGAATGGAAAATATGTTCAATTAATCCAAGAAGCGACTATTTTTATTGCACCGATCACTGTATCTATACATTCTGGCTGAACTGTGTCTAAACCTTGAGGCAGTTATGCTTTAATATTGCACTTTGCAGTCCTGGTTCCCCGTATCTGATATCCCCATACCGTCCCCCTGCCCTGATGAGTCCATTGCCAGATTAAAGGAAAAGGGATGCTTTGCAGAGCCATTCTTCTCAACACAACCAACAGGGTATTTCTAACTACATTTGTTCCAGGTACACCATAAAAACATAGATCAGCACTATAAGGACAGTCATTTCTGCCCATAGCTGGGCTGCTATTTGAGAGAGGAAAGTAGGTACAAAACATCTCTCTTCCTGTTCCTGCTCTTTGCTTTCCTTCATCATCATTCCAAGGGTCTACAAAGCAAGTACTTTTTATCAAAAAGAAAAGATAGTCCAGCTTGAAGCCATGTTGGTTTTTGCTTGTTTGTTTTTCTGTAGTAAGATTTGTGCCTCAGGTAGATTGTTTGAATATAATGTGGTCATCAAATCTCCATACAACAGGCATACTTGAAAATCAACGTAGGTATATTCCAGACAATCAGCATAGGTGACTGAGATCTGAATAATATCACATTATTTCATATCTGGCCATAAGCCTTTTTTTTTGTATAGTTGAGGTTTGCCTTCCCAGGAATTTCTTGCTGTTAGTACAGTCAAGGAGAACAGATGCTCCAATACTCAAAATGCTTATTGCTTTCTGAGCAGGGGGAAAAATAATTCACCTTTCTCCCTTTCTCTTTGCTTTCTCTAAATGGATATTTGAAATAAGGACAGGACTGCAATGTCTTTGTTGATACTTTTATCCTGTATTTTTATTATTTGTAGGCTGGTCTTTTCACAAACTCTTTCTAGGTATGCAAAGACATGCTATGTTGAAAATTCTAGACTCAGGACATTTCTAGGAGGTGTGATAGTCATTTTAAGTGATCAGAAACTCACCAGGACTGTCTTAGAATTTTACCCTTAGGAAACAAAAGAGGATGAAAAAATACTATTCCAGAGTGGGAAATCTTCCCAGTCACCCTGCAACTGAACCATTTGCCAGGCAGAGGAAGGAGCTGTGGGAGTAGTTGCTGTGGAGTGCTCTTGCATCTCACAGTGCAGCATGGATTTCTCCTTATGTATAACTCTTAAAACATTTATTGAGCAAGAGTAACTTGAAAGACTTAAGACTCAGTGCTTAATTAGGATGCTAAGGTTTGCTAAGAAAACTGGTTTATTTCCTTTTTTGTCACTCTCCCTACTATCATGACAATAAGGAACAGTTTGAGGAAGCCAAGTATCAGAGCACTTTTTCATTTAAAATATTCACTGGGATTTATAATCTATCTGCCTGAGTCATATGCGCACTGCAAGAAATTACATCAGTCTACCAATATGGTACAGCTTCTGGAAGAACAGAACACAAGAAAACATACATCAGATTTAGGCATTGCTGAGGAGATTTAAGTTAGATACTGTAGACTAGAGCAGAAGAATGGCTAAATGACCTCTCAAGGTCCCTAATTTTTCTTTGATTTTATGAATATTGCTTTTACCTGCTGATTTGGTTTTGGTGGGGTTTATTATTATTATTATTTGTTCTTTTATTCACAGTAATAAGTATAAGCTTTGAAACAAAAAGGAAAAAAAGGTGAATACTGAAATTGCTTGTTTAAATTATTTCTCCTGTTCAAAATCAATCTTGAATTATTCATAATAGAAGTAGGGAAGGAAGAAAAGTAGGAGCCTGAAAAATGGCATGATTCAAGCTGTGCCATTTTGTGTAATATCCTCTTTAACAATAATGCCAAAGGTAGGAATATTGCTGGTGGGAATGCTACAAGAAGAAGGGTTCCTTGCTGTGTGTCTCATACTCTTTCCCTTAGTAGAGCTAAAAGTCAGTGTTAGGTGAAACACAAGGTTGTTCTTGAATAACAATACATATAGACTGAAAATAAAAATATTCTCAGGATACTTACAGTCTTATAGAAAGTATGTGTGTATAAATATAAATGTTATACATATTTCTGATAGATAATGCATAAATCACCATATTTTAATAAAATATAAAATGCACATTCCAGACTTTTAATCTTTTAATTCCTGCCCAAATTCTCTTTATGGATGATGGTTGATGTCATGAAAATATTTTAGATTGGAAAAACTCTCCAGGACAAAATTAGTGTTTCTTCAGATTTCAGTTTGCACTCCTCATTAGTTTTTCCTTTGGGTAGGCTGCTCCTCCACCTCCTGGGCATAAAGCCTAATGTGTTCTTCAGTCCATGCAAATATATGGAACACAACACAGAACCACATCAGATATCATGTTTAAACTCCATCTCATCTCTGCTAATGCTTCCACTTGCTCTGTTGTTCTTGCTCTTATGAGCAATAGATGCCATTTAATAAAAATTTGACAGCTTTTGTTCTCACAGCCAACTCCACTACTGTTCTCAAAATGGTTTCTATTAAGCACATTGTTTTGATCTTTATCTCACAATGCTACATTTTGTTGTACTCACATTAGATAATAGCTAGTGTGACTCTTGGTCCAAGCAGAACTGTGAGATTGGGATCTTCAGCCTGAGCTTTGCAGTTATATGTGACAAGGGCTAATTGGTGGCCAGCTGCATAGGGCAGGAAAGTGGAAAGTCAATAGATGCAAGGGATAGAGCACATACATCCCCTGTGTGATTGCATTTAGAATGGGAGTCAGCAACAGAATCAGGGGAGCCAGGGACATAAGACAATTTAGGGCATCTGAAATATCTGCAGAAATCTGATGTATGACAAACAATAGAAGTGAGACTACTCCTTAGTGGAGCAGCACCTGCAGATCAGGAGATAAGTTCAAAACATTTTAAGTGACACTGGAAAGCTAAGCTAAGCAACTGACTTGATCCTTTAAGGTCTATGTGTAGGTGTTTATGAGTATATACGGTATATATGCACCTATGCATATACAGGTAAAGCGTATGTATGCGTATATCCTTATGTACATATATGGATACGTATGCTCTAATTTCATGTTCTCTGTAAAGTAAGTCAGATGGAGAATGTTATAAAACAACTTCTGAGTTTTACCTCAAGTGTCAAGTTCTTCAAGCTAGTAGAGTTTGAAAAAGCTCGTGATATTGGGTGTTGAGGCAGGATTCAGCATTTTTGTATCTCACAGGGCGAACTTGTTGTGAATACACAAGTACCTACGTATAGCTTCTATCTCAGTGAGATTACAATCATAATGAAGTTGTGATGTATGACAGGAGTCTCTAGGTGCTGCCACAGTACAAATATTACTTTAAGAAAAATAAAGATAAACTCGGGAGCAATTTACTGTAGAGATAAAAGAATATTTTGCATCTTACTGAAAGGACAGGAATGGGCACACACAGGAAAGTGTATTTGACTTACAGAATAGAGGTTATTTTATGGTAACTGCTCATGTGCATACATCTACCCCATAAACAATGCTTGGTATGTTGGCCTTTTTTCATGAATTGAAAATCTACTACTCATAACTTTGGTGTAGTGCAAAGGTCACGCACACAGGTGACATGACAGAATAATGGACACTGTACATCCTAGCAGTGATGGAGGATGTTTAGAAAACTGTCCTGAAAAACTTCAGTTGATCCAAAATCTCTCATCTTGCTGACGGTCAGTGGGATATAAGCCCAGAACTAATGACATTATGCATGGAAAGAATATTTCCATGGAATGAAAGTTCCTCTTCTGGAACTCTGGCCTGGTATTGCTCCTTCTTAACACTGACCTCTCACAATTTTTGCTGACCCTGAATTTGTTTTATCTACGAGCAACAATTCCATATGTTATTTCTGTTTAGTCCTTGAAAACGTGGCTACATCCTCTTAAAATATTTAAGCAGCTGATAGATTGTTTTAAGCTGTTAATATCATGCTTAGATTTAAGAACATACTGAAATGTGCCGTGTTCCTTTTAGAAAGGGTTGTCCTAAGTTAAATGGGATTTGAGCCCTTACATTTCTTCCTTATTTGGAGTCTTTCTGAGCCTTATTCAATCAAATACAAAATCTTTATTCATACCTCTATAAAACACATCTATTTTAAAGCCCAGATGAACTACTAGGACATATAGCCCAATCTGCTCCATAATAAACCAAAGAACTCACTCAGATATGCCGATGTAAGGTAAAATATACTATATAAACTACAAGTATAAAAGAAGTAAAGCACTTAAGTAGCTGAGGAAGCAGAATCTCATTTTAACATGATACATTAAGGCAATATGATATTGATATAAAATACAAACTATATCTGAAGCTCTTATTCAAGTAGCGAGGCATTTTCAAATGGTTGATAGTAATAATTCCTGCCTAAATGGAGTCTCTTTGCACTTTTTAAGCATTAGGAAAGGAAAGAACAGAGAATGATGTAGACTAAAAGTCTTTAGCAGAGAGATTTCCTTTCAGATGCCACTTCAGCTTGCTTTGGAAATAAAAAAAAATTCCCAACTGGTACAGTATTATTTGATAATCACTTCTTTTTTCTTCAGATTCTTCTAAAGTCATCTATGTGCATTGTTATAGGATGAGATCAGCTTCCAGTTGTGCAATTAGGAATGTGAATAACATCTGCCACATTTGGTTTGTTCACTCATGTGAACACCCAAGAGAGTGAAATAATAGAGGATTGCTTTGTTTTGAGAAGGGTTAAGGTAGCACATTTCATAATTTTATCATTTTGATAGCTAAGACTATAAGTTTATACTAGAGAAAGCAGGATGTATAAACACACTTTGCATCTGATGAGAAAATGATACAGCTTATGAGATCCTCTGTTATTCTAGGTCTTTGTCTCAAACACAGACCAGCCCCTTTCATCACCACCTCATTGGAAAGAAAGAGAAAATTTTTGAAAGAGTAGGCAATTTGTCTCAGTGCCAGTATCATGGGGTTTTTTTGTTTGTTTGTTTGTTTTTCCCCATAGGTTGTTGTGTTGGTTTTTTGTTTGTTTGTTTGTTTTGTTTTGTTTTGTTTTGTTTTTTCACTTGAAGTACTTCAAAAGTGTTGTGGAGCTTTCACAACTTCCATAGAGAGATATAAATGAGGGAGGTAATCAGTTGGAGTTATAAGCAACAATATCAGAACTCTTAACAATATTGGCAAACGGTACCCTTTCTGCACAGTCAGTACACAAGTTCAAAAGAGGTTGCATGCCAAAGAATCCATAGCATTTCTGTTAGTGCTTAACCTCCATGTTTCAGGAAAGTTAGAAGGGGCAAATATGATAACTATCAGAAAATTCTTCCGTCATGGATAATAAAAAGGGATACAAGCGGGGGACGTTCTGACAGTGTAAAAGTTCTCCACAGTATAAGGGGGATGTTAAGATGCTTGAAAGTATGCAGATGATGACAACAAAACTGGTAAGAGGGCTACAAGGCATGCCCTGTGAGGAGAGGCTGAGGACAACTGGATTGCCTTGTCTGGAGAAGAGGAGGCTGAGAGGTGACCTCACTGCACTCTGCAGCTCCCTGAGGAGGGGAAGCTGAGAGATATGCTGGGTTCTGTTCCCTGGGAACAGATGACAGGATGGGAGAGGCATGAAATGTATCTCATGCGGAGTTTCAGAATGGGCCGTAGGAGCATTTATTTACCTTGAGGGTGACCAAACATCGGCATGGCTTCCTGGAGTGGTCATTGATGTCTTCTGCCTGTCAGTGCTTGAACTATCATGCTAGTCTAGTCTAATCTAGTCTAGTCTAGTCCGGTCCAATCCAGTCCTTTCTATTCCATATTTTCATTTATATATATGTATCTATATACAAGCGCATTATCATGAACAACTTATTTTCAATTTCATCACCAAGCAAGTGAGGGTATCAAGGATAGTCAACACGGATTCTCCAGGGGGAAACATTCTCAATATTTATCTGCAAATCTTTTCAATACTTCATCTTATTCTTAGTGATAAGGACTCAGTTATGAAAGTATAACACATATCTGGCCAAATATATCAATCTCTGATTAAAGCCACATCTCTAGAAATACCTTTGAAACTCCATCTGTGCAGCTAGAGCACTGGGCTATCCATCTTCTGTGATTTGCAAACTGCCTCTCCTGCTGGTGGAGAGCAGGTGATAGACAACAGAGTGCTAGACCATGTCAGTAGCTTGGCTATGGATAGCATGGGGGAGTCTGCAGTGGACTTTTCTAAATTTGACAAAGGCTGCTCTGTGTCTCTACCATAAAATCATAAGTTAGAACTGTTAGATTACCACAGTAATTTTTATTTTTATTTTTTTACTAATCCAAAGGTTACTAAAATCAGGTCCACCTCAAGTTGTTTTTTTCCCACTGGTAATATAGCCCTCTGATGAGTTCTTATATGATTATAGTATTATGATTTCTATGTGATCTTCAGTTACCTTTCATGTTTTGATTGATATGAAAAAGCCTAAAGGACTATTTGAGCACTGATAAAACAACACAATAGAAACACTCAAAGCAGCTGAAGTAGTTAGCTTAAAAAAAAGACAATTTCTTTATAACAACTCCCATTATTTAAGTGCACATAGGCTAACAAATTTTATTCATTATGTAACTGAAGAAGTAGTTAGGGAGTGTGATACCAAGTTAGAAGATATAAGTTTCACATATATTTATGCACTGGTCAAATGTCATTTGTTGCATAAAATTTGTTTCTGTCGTGGCTCAGAATGTGTATGTGTTCATACGCACTCATATCAATAAGCGTAAAAAGGCATTACAAGGTAGTTATACATAATCCTTTGAGTTTTTGGAACACTTGTAATGTATACCATGACATATCTTACTCAAATTTTGATGTGGAAAAGAATTTTGCAAATATGGTATGCCTACGTGATTAAAAAATGAAATTATATTTTTGTAAGTTCTGTTTGTTCTTTAAATGATAGTCTTGTTTATATAGATAGATTTAAATGTCTTCATTTCAAACTTTTTTTTTAATTTAATACTTCAGTCAGTGACATTGCTGAAGGTTTCCCTTCAGTGATATTTTATTCCACAGCACTGAGCTTTATCTTTTAGTTTAAGGCTACTTGATTTCACTGGATGTGCTCTCTAGCCTTTCAAGTTTATTTGTATTGGGCAAGAAGCCAATGGTGTTAATGCATGGAAACCAGGTAGCTGTCAGAACTACTGCAGCAGCATGTCTAATTTTGTTATATTAAAGTTGTCACAAAACATTAAGTAAGAGATTACATGAAGTATGCATAGGGCAAATAGTTTATAATGTAATAAACCAATAAGGTTTTGAGCAAGATACAACATGATTCTTTTATGTTTTCTTTTTCTTTATTTCCCATTTTGGTTGTGCTATTCCCCATTCTTTTCTAAATAACTGCTGAAAATCTGAGTTGTGAACCTATGTCTGCCTACTCATACAAATTTATTTTTATTTTTTTCCATAAATGCCATAAAGATTTTTTAGGTAATTCTGCTCCCCTGCATATTTTTGTAATGCTTACAGGGAAGAAATTAATTCTGACAACTTCAGTGTACTATGCCTATAACAGTGAAGTTTTAATCTTGTTTAGGTCCTCCAGATGTTACAGCAATACAATAAAATCATAAATGGATTTACCTCTCTGGCCCTAGAGTGGCACAAATACATTTTGAACTCCATTTTATGAATAAAATATTTATCAGTAATAGAGCATTACTCTATGCCCATTTCAGAGAACAGAAGCTACAGGAAACAGTACATTCTAGCTGAGGAAATGTGGAAATGGAAAGTGCTTGATAGCCAAGATGAGACAGAGGTACAATTCCCTAAAACGTCCTAGGAGGTAGCTCTTCTTTGTGGAGCAACAAAAATCAAAACATAGAACAAGCAGTTGCAAATCTGTATGGGAGAATGCAGCTAGGTATCAATGAGTCTACCCATACTACTGACTTGATTTACCTGTGATTTTCTACCAGTCCTGCTGCCTCATTATTCACATCTCACATATATACTTCTCATGCAGGAGAAGTGGAGTGAAGGATGAAGGAAAATCCCATTTCAGGTTTGAAGACTGTCAAGATACTTCATACTTGTGGCTTTAGTTCCAGTCCAGTTTTTCATAAGTAAGAATAAACAACCTTCAGTGCAGGAAGTGGTTCACAGCACCCATTTCTCTCATGACTACTACTCTTTCCTTCTTAATAAACTAACTCAGGTATTTAGAGACTGTGAATAAACTTTCATTCCTTTCACAAAAACTACATGAAATAGGGACTGTGGTAGGGTGTTTGCTCCTGACTCACTGCTGTTGTGTTTTACTTTTGAATTTAACATGCAGATTTAGACTGATTAACCATGATGAGCTATGACAGGGTCAAAGACATATGGTGGCACATGAAAGGACAGCTGCCTACACAGTTTCAGTGAGACAGTATTTGCAAGAAAGACCCCAACTGTGGCAGTGTTGCAGATCTTTCAAGGAGGTCTCTGCTCCTCTCTGTTCTCTGAAAGGCACTCTCAGTGAATTTTTGTTAACTCTCAAACTGTATTGTTCTTTCCTTGATTCACTGACAGTTTCTTCCCAGGTTTTCTTCTATTTCAGTTCAAAAAGGAGCTTTTTCAGTTCAAAGCTAGTGCTGTTCAGCCTTACAATAATGAAGGGGTGGAAATAAAGTTGTCTTTTCTCTTACCATGTAAACTGTGGTTAAAAAAAAAAAAAAAAAAAAAAAAAAAAAAGACTAGCCAGCACTTGCTTTTTGTTTGAAACTAAAATCTGACAATATCTGCTGTATATGCTGTGAGAGAAAGGAGACTAAAACCATATTGGAACAATTCTATTTTACATGGTGTGATTCCTACTGAAAGAATTATGGAACCCAGGAAACCAGGCAGAAGGAGGGAAAAAAAGAAGGAATTTTTCTTCATGATGCTTTCTTTAGTTCTCTGATACCAGTATCTGCTGAATGTCAGCAGCTTGCAATGGAAGAGTGCTGATCAGCTTTAATTTGCTCCTTGGAATGAGGGAGACAGCTCAGGCAACCAAAATATTGCACTGGAGATCGCCAGGGTGTGTCAAGTTGGAACTTATATGACATAGCTCTGAGCTATAAAAAAACGAAGATGCAAGATGGGATTCAAATGGGGGTTTTGACCTGTATCTACTGTTCTGTCATTTGAGTCACAATCAGACATGGCACATCTACAACACGTTTAGGACGTCAAAATTCTCTTACTGATCTCAGTAATGTGAAGGTGCTAATTCAGGTAATCAAGAGAACAATAATAAAAATATTTATTAAATTCAGAAACCCGTAGGATTGTGAAGAAAAATTCTTTAAGATCATTGGTACTGGATCATGTATTTCAGTTCAACATCTGCACATAAGCCCACTAATTGTGCAGAATTTTGAACCTCCACGGTTGGAATTTGGTTCATTCATTGGAATTTCTGGGAAAACACAGAATCCATAGTCACTTCAGTTTACCTGCTTATTTCCCACAATGGTCTCCTCATAGTGGTATCTGGACCATTACTAATCACATCTATATACTTCTTTTTAATAACTTTTAAACAAACATTTAATGAAGACTACGCATCTGGAAATAGAAATTTTAGGCTTGAAACATATTCACCTTTGCACATTTAGGTGAATGATTGACCTTTGAACTGCTTCTAACAATGCAGATTTCAAAAATTAACTGACACGAAAGCATCTAAAAAGGCTAGAACAAGCCTTGTATAGAGAATCACCATACCTGTTGCTGAAGTAGTTAACAAGCAATTTGACGCATCACTGGGAAGTAATTTCTCTTATTTGAGTGGGGCTAGAGCTGGCATTCAATCTTGACAAAATATTTCATTCACAAATCTGTTCCCAGACTTTTCATATTTAAAAGAATGCATAAACTGTAACAAAGCCATTTCAGCTGAAGCACTGAAATGGAAAAAGAGGCTTTTCATCCTGTATTCATCTACCTGTATAGAAATTCAGAAAATCCATTACATTTTACTATCAAGTAAACTACATAAGTACTAGTCTTGTTTAGAAGAGGACTTAGCGAGTATTGTATAAGACACTTGACAGTTGGTTTCCTTCAGGTACAATGATTTTACATTTGAATTTGACCTTAGTGATGTGAGGAGAAGTATTCAGCTGATAAAAACGAGTCTTCTGTGAAACTGTCATATTTTTGGCTCATTTTAATCAGCAGTGGTTTCATGTCAAACAGACACTTCACAGTTGTTACAATTGGCAGCATCTTTTTTTTTTTTTTTTTTTTTTTTTTTTTTCCTTAAGGAATGTTATAAAGTCCTGATTGGTGCTACAGCAAGCTTGTCACCACAGACAGTCTCACAGTCATACATACCCTGTGCAATTTGCTTGGCAGGAAGCTGGCACAAAAACTGTGCCACTGAAGTAATGAGAAAGAAAAACTCCATGAAACTGGTGTAATTTTGGACACCCTCATGTTAACTATTCAGACGGAAACCACTGCATGATCTCTATTTCATATTTAGGCTTCAGTCTGATCCTCCTCAGAGATGTGGTTTATGCGGTTGAGTCATTTACCTGTTTCCCGTACCCTAATACTTGTTACTGACCACGTTCAAACAAATTCAAAAGGCAGAATGGTGGTGAAAAACTTAAGGAAAATTACGTTTCTATAAATTTCTTGAAAATCAATGTAAGCACAGGAGAAATGCAACTCAGGGCTCCTACTGAGAAACTAATATTATGTACTCTTCCTGGCAGCAGGCTGTTGGCCAATTGGCACAGGAGCCCTGGCTACCTAATCAGGCTTCACAAAGCTTGAGACTAGCTGTAGCATGAGCTGCTGCTTGTGAGTGAAGCTGTCCTTGAGGCTAAGGAGGGGAATGGAGTTAGCTGTGGTTTGAGGATAGGAGTGAAGGGATTTATGGGACAAAGGACACAGATCTGTGCAAAATAAGGCTTTGTTACTTGCATTGCTCACCAACAACTTTGTTTTATCTATGCCTAAATGTACTAAAGTAGAATGAAGCTTTAAAAACATAGTAATAAGAGGAGCGTGTGAGTTGAAATATACTGTATATAACTGAAACAGGAAAAAAAAATTTCTACTCTCTCTCCCATTTAAAAAAATATAAGAGAAACAAAATGAGTTCATTGATTTCATGCCAGAGCTTCATTTACTGCGTCAGCTGGGGATAATATGAGACATAATTACATTAAGAGAATAAGAATTATTTGTACTATCTAATAATTCCTATGTCCATGTATTGTTTCTAAAACGTGCTTTGAAATCTCAGAGTTAAAACTCAGTCTGAAGCTATTCATCATGAGTTAAAAGATATTCTGCACAGTAGAACATGGCTTCTGTACTTCTGCGTACATGGCTTAGAAGTAGTTTGTTTTTGTTAGATAGTATGAAGTCAGAAAAGTTACCTTTGTACCTGTCTGTGTGGAATGAAATGAACAGAGAGAACAGTGGTAAAAATCCACAGAGGCAATGCATTCAAGTATTCCTAGCATGCTAGCAAATACTCTTTGCAAACATTTGTTGCAGAGTCATTATCTCCTGTGGAGGCTGCTTGGGAACATAACTTAGGTAAAATCACTGCAAGTCACTGCCATTTGGCAAGGGACAGGAGTCTAGCTGGATGACAGGAATTTATCTACATTGCAGTTTCTGGAAATGAGTTGCCTGCAATCCTCTTGAATGTGTAAGTTCCTTGCCTACTGCATTAGAAAATAGAGCTATGTCCACAACCCTATTTCTACTACCCTTTTTGAAGTCTGAAGTAATATCTCACTAAACTTGCAAGTCATAGACATGAAATTCAGGGCATTAGCCTGTACATTTATTGCTTTTGTATATTTTGTGATCATAGTCCATTACCAAATTCCTGTTCGATATTAAAAAAAAAAAAAAAACTAATATTAATATAACCTTTAGGCTTTATTAACATTTAATATTAAATGTTGTTTGGTGGTTGTTAGTACCACATACACATCTGCATGAAATCACTAGGAGTTTTTTCATTATCTTCCAGGATGAGATGATGAACTGCTGAAAGAGGAGGAAAGAGTAGTTATGGATCTCAAATTTCACTACACATTAAAAAATATCCTCCCCCCAAATACATTAAAAAAAAAAAAAAAAAAAAAAAAAAAAAACCTGAAAATTTAGTCAGTTGGCTGATCTGGTAATGCTTTTGTAAGCTTTATTTTGAGCTTTGACTGAACTGATTTCAAGACTAAGATTTGCAGGATACAATCCATAAACTTCTAATGACGAATTTAGAAATTTCCCCTTAGTATTTAAGCATCATATGACTCAGTTTTCATTAGTGAGATAGCTGTTCCACTTTAAATGTAATAAATACTGTAAATGGGTATTTTAATGTTAATTTTATTGATTTAAGAAAAAAAAAATCTTAACTCACTTACCCACTAATTACTTAACAGTATGCAGTGAAATGAAGAACGGGTGTTCAAACAAAATGGCTTATAATACCTGGCACAGTTCCCAGAAATCAAGCCATTTCACATTCTTGATGCGCTGCCAAATATGTTTTTGTTGTCTTCCTCAGTCAGTGTAAACAAACATGATGGTGGCAGCTGGGGGAAAGCCGGAAGGGCTTGGGGTCGGACTGGCTTTGTCCACGTCTACAGTGCATCTCCACCCCCTGCTACTCCCAAACGCTTCTACAGATCTGATTTCCCACACTACAATTGCGTAAAGGAAGTTTAAAAGAGCTGCATGTATACTTCATAGGAAGGTAATAAGGCATTGCAAGACTAACTTCACACTTCGCTCGTCTGTCAAGGGGGTCTCCCCTTCCCAACAATACCCCAATGTTTTGGTAGGCAGGCTCCAGCCCACTTAGGCAGTGAGGAGGCATGGGTGGAATGCCAGGTATGTCTACAGAGCAAAGTAGTGCAGGCAGCCTGACGCCAGGAGAGAATAGGCAGGTACCTATTGAGTTACAGGATTTCTACAAATCTAATCCACGTGTAATGTGAGACTTATTACAGAGTCTGCCTCTGCCAGGGCTGTGAAAAGTCTGGGGATATGAACAGCCCCAGAAACAATGATCCCAGTTAACTCATTGCAACCCAACATCAGTTGATCAAAACTAATGCTCTTTTATCCTTGTAATTCATTTCTCGAGCAGTGATTACAAGCTGTATCTTATCAAGTATTTAATAGCAAAGGTAAGAGAGTACTGATAAGACTCTGCGTGACATTGTTTCTACTGCAACACTGCATATTCTAATAAGGATAATGTTTATTGACTGTTATGAAGAACATATATAATATATTAAGCAAGATAATTTAACATATAAAATACATATAAAACAGTAAACCCATTCTGAACTCCTAATAATACAGAGAGAAAAAAATCAAATGTTTCAAAATCTTATTACAGTTATAAGACTCCTTGCTGATTTTGGTAGGTATATTGGGAACAAACTGCAGCATTTAAGAAATAAAAACAAAAAAAAAACCTGAGACATCTCTGTTAATTTCTTCAGTCACTACAACACTAGATGAGACCTATGATTGCACATTCCGTACCTACCTTTTAGACATCGTTTTAGTCATAAACCTCTTTCATTACAAATTATTTTCATCACATGGGATCTTAAGTAACTTTGTCCAATAATTAAGCACAACCTTTCTCAATCAATTACTTTTTAATTTGGATGTTGCTGACTGCAAGGACGAAATTAATTTTGTACTGTAGTTAGTGAATGCTAGCATCCACCAAAATAGTCTATAGTTATTTGGGATATTTCTGAATGCCAGAAATTCAGAAGTGATAAGCTATGATGTTAAATCCACATTCGTAGTTGCACCTTGCAACAGAATAGTTATTTTATTCCTTTTCTCAGGCTGTTTAGTGGCCATATGACACCTTTAGAAAAGGTCAATGGCTATGGGGTCTGACATTATCAGTTCATCAGTGATATTCATCTGGCTATTTACTGACACAAATATTCTTCTCTAGCAATCAAAAGTAAGCAAGGTTTTGGAAGAACAGTGGCCCAGTCATAACAGAAGTTGAAAGCTGATTCAGGCTAACATTAGGAACGATTGTTTTGCCCAATTTGTATCCATTTTGTGACTGATAAAATCAGAAAACTGGAGATTATTTGTCATTGTTTCTTCTTGTTACTAGAATTGCAATGTAAAATTATTTTGATGATTTGGAGAGGGAACAGGCATGTGGAAAATACAGTTTATATTGACATATTTGGCACAAGTGATGTGAACAATGTGCCTTATTTTTAATGGATATCCTTTACCTAAATTTGGAGGAAACTGACTGAACATAAGGAATTCAAGATATCAAATGGTAAAGTAGGAAACTTAAAATCTGTATTAGCTGCTCAAATGCTGAATGTGAACGTCTTCGCAAATGCAGATCAAAAAAGAGTTTAAAATTTGCTGGAACTAGCATTGTACTCTATGTTGAGCATCAGGTGTCAATATGGATGTGATGGATGCTCACTGACTGATGTTTGAGGAGAGCATAACAGGTTTCACAGAAGTTATGATGCCATGTAAGTCAGCCAGTTGGAAAGTGTTAAAGACTTCAGTGTTTACTACATCTCTGTCAATGAAAGGTTCAAGACCAGATTGGATGGGGCCCTTGGCAACCTGGTCTAGTATTAAATGGGGAAGTTTGGTGCCCTACCTGTGGCAGAGGGATTGGAGATTCATGATCCTTGAGGTCCCTTCCAACCCTGGCCATTCTGTGATTCTGTGATCTGTGAAAGGTCTTTGCTCAGTTCTATCTTGACAACTCGCTTATCCTGCATAGACTGGAAACATAGCATCATAGCAAATCTGCTGCCTTGTTAAAAGATGAAACAAGAATTATTGACTTCATTTATGCCCTTGGGCCTGTCTGTAAAAGCCATTCCTCATGTAGAAGTCTTTCCAAATCTTAGACT
This sequence comes from Lagopus leucura, assembly GCF_019238085.1. Classification (NCBI taxonomy): domain Eukaryota; kingdom Metazoa; phylum Chordata; class Aves; order Galliformes; family Phasianidae; genus Lagopus; species Lagopus leucura. The sequence goes on along the minus strand of NW_024962268.1, from coordinate 11,980,005 downwards.
AACGACAACCAAAGCCTGAACAAAACACAAAGTTCTGGAACATCATTTCCACTGCTTAGATACAGATCCGTTCATCTCAAACAGCAAGAATAAAGTTACTGGCTTTATTAACAATGCTATGTATTTCCTTCTGATGAAAAGCAACAACGAGAGAGAAATGAGAGAGAAAAACAGTGCTGTTTCTAGATGTTTATCTTGTAGTAGTAAGTGCCTGTATATTTCCTTTCTTACAAATTATTATGCAATATGTCTATAGGAACTTTTAAGCCCATATGATGCAGATCACAACAAAAGTTGATGCTTCAGATTTAGGTTGTCGCATCATGTCTCAGTTTGTCTAGCCTTTGCCTTTATTTATTCTTTTTATTAATCTTATCCCTGCCTAGCCTCCTTGATGGGTAAAAAGACATTGTTAATCAATGCTTACATTGTGTAGGCCCCTTAAAAATAGCATTCACAACTTGGAAAAGCAAGAATGTACAGGGTAATCTACAGTAATCTTCTAAACACTAGGAATGTTTTTGATTGGAATGATAATGCAGCTGACAAGGTAGAAATCTCCAATACATTTTTCTTGAAGATCTAAGCATGTTAACCTATGAGAGTGAGTTTTCCTTTAGAAATATAGATATTTTAAAGCAGCAAAACAGAGAATTTAAGTTATTCTTCTGATGGAGTGTATGAAATACAGTGTCAACGACTTTATTGCTAAATGGATAAGATTTTTCTGCTCATATTACTCTTCAAAACATATATATATATATATATATTTTAAAACATGCTTGGTTGTTTTCCACTTAAGTCTAGAAATTCGAGCTTTCTCAAATGACTATTTCATTTATTTGCTGTACTTCTTTTCTCTAAATAAAATGTAAAAGCCAATCATATGATTCCTTTTTTTTTCTTTTTTTTTTTTTCTTTTTCTTTTTCTTTCTCTCTTTTCCTCTTTTTTTCTCCCATTGTAGGCAAGCCTAGAAACATTTTTATATTGATTCAGCACCAGATTTTAAAATTAAGTAAAGTTCAGTCACAATAACATTAACTCATGAGTGGACATGTTTAGATATCCAACTTCCTTCAATGCTACTACTCACCAGTGCAATTGCTCATAAGCAGCAATTCATGATAATCATTCAAATTTAGTATTTCAACAGATCTAAAAACTAAAGTCTTTAAAAAAATAGGAAAAATCAGTCCTTTTAAGATCATGCTCTTCAACATACTGAAATATTATTTTCATCACTACATTTTAAAAAGCTGGTTTATTTTAAATGAAATTTTTGAAAAATGTTCCTTTTTCTTTAAGATCTCTACAAGAAAATTGAAACCTGATTTTTCTACTCCTAAACCTCTTGTAAAGACTTAAATAATAAATCTGTTGCATGTTAATTTCCAACCCACACACATTCTCTTTCCTGAAAGCCTCTAGAACTTTTCAAATACACACAATGCAATTTATAAATAACTCAGCCATATACTATTTAAAGCACACGTGAGGAATTTGGCTCAGTGACTGTTATACACTGTTATGTGTATGTAAAGGTGTTGTTAGAAAGAGGTGTATGGTGAGCTGAGGTAGCTGACTAATAACAAAATGATACAGCTAAGAGTGAAGCCACACTAAGGTAGTCACCAAGGCTGTTTAACTGCTGACCGCATTTTTGTGCTTTCCAAGAAATTCATTGAATTTCTTGATTCCTAACCAGTGTCCTCAAGGTCAAGGCTCAGGTCATGTCTTGTTTTTTGGAGGGTACAGGTGACACAAACTTGTTATCTGCTAACCAGTCTTTCCTGGTCGCACATTTGGAAGAACAGACTTCTAAATGCTGACAAAGTGGGCTTGAGGCACATCCCATGTTCATCTTGTCCAGACTGTTCCATGTCATCTGGCTATGTCACCACCTCTATGCTCAGGAGTTCAGATGGCCTTTTCATGCAAATCTGGTAGCCTGTGTGGGTAGGGATGGCCAGTTTGCTTTTGAGGGTGGCCTTCAATCTGTACAGCATTAACTATCTAAGTGTACATAGTAGCTTATACTTACTATCTTAATTTACAAGTCTGCTCTTTTTTGACAATTTTTTCTACTGTACTGTTGGCAGAAATTTAGGCTCTCTGGCAGTTTTTCTCTCAGCAATGGAACCAGAGGCTGAGGATCAGTGCCAATATTTGCAAAAGTATGTTGTTCTGTTTTCTGTGATTCAGTGAAGTTTCTATGAAAATGCCTGGGAAATATATGTTTTCTACATCATGCTACTCATGGCTTTAATTAAAAAACAAAAACAACTCTTGAAAAAACTGTTTTCAGTCACAAATACTAAAACAGGAGCAGGATGTAATAATGTTGGCTATGAATTGCTTTCAACTGAATTGTTTCTATCTTCAGAAAAGCTGTGTTTTTTAATGTCTGTGCTAGAATTTAGCCACTTTATGTCAGGAACAAATTCTACGAATAAAGAAGAAAGGAATTATTCCACAGCATTGCCTTTTGCTTTGGAATGATCACCTTCTTTAGAGATGAAAAATCCCGAGGCACGAGGGTTGCCTCCATTGTAAGTGACTCTCTGATGAGTCTTACTTCTCACCAGCTCATCCCAGAAAGCAGCAACCTCTCTCCTCCTGCCCCAGAGACAAGCTTGAGCAGTTCCTATCTGCATGCATGATCTCTCTCCAGAAGTGAGGAGGAATCTACGCTAAATCTCCATCACAGTTCAGTTTCAGAACGGGGCTGACCATTCACTTCCAACTCTTCTGTGAAGCAATGGACACCAGACTTGCCATTTTAGAGAAACATAGTCCATCCTTCTGCACTACTGTATTGAACTGCTTGCAGATTCGAGCATTGCTTACTGCTTCCTCTTGTCTTTTGATTTCTGTTTTGCAGTTCTTGTCTCTTAGTTTTCTTCTGATTTTATTGCAGGCAGATGTTGTGGCAGGATCAAATTATTTGAGGAGCTGGGGTTCCCAGCAGAAATTGAAATACCTTTGCCTTAATGTAGTCATGCTTTCACTTAACTCTGGCCATTTTGCATAGAACCTGAGTCAGCTAAAGCTCAGCTGTTGTGTCAGGAGTGCTGCCACCTGCCCAGCCCTGGCATCTTGAGATGATGAATGTCACCAATTGCCTCCAGCATAAATGAATGGGCCACTTCCCAAATTATTAACTTGAAAAACAGCTTATGTTTCTTAATGGCAACCTAAAGATGAGCCTTTTAAATTAGGTCTTCTTCAGATTCACATTCTGATAAAGGATAACAGTTGCAAATATTAAGTAAAGATCCAGCTAAAAGTGTGAAGTGGCCACATCCACTAATATGAGAAAAGGAAAAATAATGATTAATGTCATTAATATAGCCCAATTCTTCTAAAAGGCTTGCATTTCTTGTGCTCAGCCACAAGTGTTTCCAGGGGAAACAGCTTCCAGGGGAGCTGTGATAACCAGTTATAAAATCTCTTCCAACTGCTTGAAGGTATTGGCAGTCTCCCAGAATATTTCTAGCGAGTGTAAGACCAGATACTCACCATGAAATGGCAGCTGGAAAAGACTAACATAAAGAAATAGCAGCATATAAACTGTGAATGGGAATTCTTGTTTATAAAGGTTAGTTGCACTTCTCTTTCCAGGAGTTCCTGGGAGCCTAGCAGCTGAAACCTGAATGGTCTGTTAATTTATTTACTTTACACATAGAGCTAAGTTTGAATAGAGTCTGATTTGCTGCTACAGGGGAAAAATCATGAGTGAAATATACATCCTTTTTTATTGAAAATAACGATAACTCTTAGGAAACTCTGGAAATAATGATAAATCTCTGCTCCAGACATAGCAGTGTGATCTGGTTTTATAATTAACTAAATCATTCATTTTGACTCATACAGATTACTTCACTTTCAGACAAAGTTTAAAAAATATAGCAGTAATACTTACAAGCATTTATTATGTATTTGCAAATTAATACTCTCATTTTAAATTTTCTTTTAGAATGCAGAAAAATGTCATCACTTTGCATTTCTTGTTCACCCTTTATGCAGCCTAAAGGGAACAGTTCCTCCAGGTGTGAGATAAATTTTCGGCCAGTTTTGATTCCATGACTTCCTTTCTTTGGGTGGGAGAAAATGTTCTGAAAGACAAAGCTACATTCTTTAGTGAAAGCCAAACCAAAAATCTCTGTTTCATCAGGAAATACACTAATAAATTCATTCTTTCCTATGCCTAATCATTTCATTAATGTTTTTACCAGGTTTTAAGAACACTGGTACCTGGCAGAACTGCATTTATGATGTATTCAATTTATAATATATATGTATTCAAATTAATTCACGGAGCGATAGTCACGGTGCTAGCAACTCTCATCTTAGGATTTCTCTTGGTGTACTGCTCCTCCTGTTAGAAGTCCTCCTGAATTGCCATTTCCCAAAAGCTTAAGACTGATTCTTAGTTTACATCCTCATGCTAATTATAATAATAAAATATGAATTATGCATATTTGTTAATGAAAGCAAATTATCCCACCATGTATATCATTAATCAGTCACATCATCTAAATGTATGTATATATTTATATTATATATTAATTTATGTACATTTTTCAACCATCTATTACAAATAAAATTGTTTAACAATTTATGCTTTTATCTAAATTACATTATTCTAACTGGAACTGTTTTCTAGCTGAGAAAGACCCGAGTTTTTCCCATATGATTCTTATAGTATAAAATCATTTGGAAAAGTGTAATTGTAAGCATGGCACATAGGGTTTTGGTTCACAGTAGTGACTGTACATTATTTCATAGAATTTTACAAATACGACTCAGATGAGGGTGTACCCTGATGTTATATTTGTGCTGCTAGCATAAACAAAACTGACATTTACTTAATCTCTGTGGTGGTTCAACAGCAGTTTCTCAGGCTCTGCTTTTTACTCTGTCCTGGAATGACAGGCTGATTTTTGCTGAGAAGAGTCAGTGCAGCAGGGACAGTGGCTGTGCTAAGTAGATAGCACCAGCCCAGCCATCCCACTTCTTCAAGTTGAAAGCCCAAGTCTATCAGCAGCTTTCCTTCCCACCTCCTTGTCTCTCCATTAGCACAGGTTCTGCCCCAGTCCTGGGGAGCTGCATTGAGTTATACTTATAGTTATTTCCGGTTCTGTGGAAATCCTACCAACTGTGACATCAGTTTGGACTGTATTTTTTTTTTTTTTTTTTTTTGGATTGTCTGGTATGCAATTGGATTTAAATGTTGTTGTTTATCTCCTAAAAGACAGGGTTTACGACAAATGCTTAAAACAAATGTTTGAGCATTGGCTTCATCTCCCTGTCTCTTGCCAATGTAAATAAATACTTTTTTGTGTAGCTGAGGATGCATTACTACACTTCAAAATAGTTACTGTACAAACCGAGTGAGATACATTTACTCTGGGGAAGTGTCTGGGGAAGATAAAAAAGCAAAATTAGTCTATTATTTTAGGCATATATAACTGTACATGCACTTAATTGATATTATGACTGTTCCATTTTTCCCACTTGCACATGATGGACCCATCGCTCTGAAACTATGTGCTCAGTGGAAAGAAAGAAGAAAAAGCTTCTGCCCTACATTTTAAGTCTTATTCAAAAGCATTTCTTATTAGTGATATGGGAACAAGTGGGAACTTAAAAAGGAAATGCCTCTTGTCTGTCTACACTGCTTGCCCAGTGGGATGCTGAAGAACTCGAACTGGCATACTCAAAATGAATGGGATGTTAGTATCACCAAAGCATTGTCTGACTTCCTTCTCCATAATAAAATGAGTTCTCCTACACATCTTAGAATATTGATTGCTACACAGTCCCTACCTAGATCCTACACTATTTGTGGATCTTTATGTGTTCTAGTAATTACTTTAAATGTCAAAGACTACTTTATGTTTAAGAAAGTTGGTGAGTTTTTTTAGGGCTAATATCTTCTCTTTTGCTGTAAAGGCAGAGTCAGTGGGTCTCATGCAACAGATCTCCTTTGATCCCAGAACATAGAGAAAAGAAAATCTGCTTCAAGTTTAGCTAAGATATATTTAATTCAAGTCATGACACCTCATCCTGTTCAATTCTGATAATTATATTTTAGATCTAATGCACTCGCAAAAGCAGCCACAGTCTCATTGTGGGATGATGCTGTTTCCCTCCCAGCTCTAGTAACTTGTGTTTGTCTAGATCATCTGTGGACTGGCTGTGGTCAGCATAACATCAAGGTATTTTCCTTGTCATTATTTATTTGTGGATGTGGAGTAAGCACATCCATAAGAGATGCTGCATTAGTCACAGTGTCATCATGGCAGTCTTCTCTTCCCAGGACTTAATGCTACAATGGTGCTTTATATATTCAGTGAGTTGCCTACTCCTGTACATGTGATGGTCATCTACAAAATTCTAACTTTGACATCCCTGACAGAGATGCACTTCTGCCCATATAAGTGGTAACATAAGCACATAAGAGAAAATGATGTGAACTGCATCTTCCTTGCCCTCTGTAGAAAATGAAGACAATCTATTATTTCCACTGAAGTTTCAATATGCTGCTTTTATTTTGAAAGAATCAGTAAAACAGCCAACTCTGTTTAGCTCAAGTCCTATTTTGATCTGAACAACGTTGCATAATTCTGCCAAATTTTTCTCATTTTTCATTGCTTAAAGTTAACATCTAAATTAGCAAGATTTTTTCTTTCCATAATATCTGAGAGGAGTAACATTAGGCTATGACAAACATTGCAAAAATCCAGCTATTCTAGGGAATGTGTAACAGAGAACATTACTACACTTTGTGCTTTCATAGACAGCTTAAGCTGTTACACTGAGAATCATCTGTACTTAAGCTGTATAGTTTTATCAGTGTACAATTTTTTGTGAATGGCATCTTCTTGTTCAGGTATAATCTTTTTCAGTTTTTGCTGTTTCATCTTAAGAAACAGAAGTGTTTACTCACATTCTCAATGAGAAGTATATCAATATTACTGATAAAACTTTTCCCTGGAAACAAGCCATGCATCTTTCATGACTTAGAAAAGCCTGTATTCAAATACTAATGGATGGGATTAAAATACATAAGTTTTCATGGTCTAAAAACATAAAATATGATGAATTTTCATCAGCATCTTTCCCAGAAATATGTGACTAATTTGACATATTTTCTTTAGAAATGAGAAGTAAAATAAAAATAAATAAAATCTAAGTCATCCATTTTCAAAGCTTTCATAATCCTTATGCTGTGGACCACCAATGAATGGCCTTGGAAACTCACAGCCTTTTCATTTATTCTTCAATGAAAGATTGAGACATTTAGAAGAAACATCTCTTAGAGTGTTCTTTTACCTGCAGCCTTCACTAATAAGAAACCAAACAAGTCATTTTGGTATTGGTTATCACGTTAAGTAATACTCATATGGAAGATGAAAATAACTTAATATTCTAAGTCCTGCTGCAGTACCGATATAGTCAAGGCTTTCCATGTTATTTCAGACCTCAGAATATGGATCTCAGTAGCACAGAACAACTATGTGATTTGTTCTTGTTCTTGAAGATTCTGCCCCCAAAGAACAAAATAAAGGGAAGGCTAGAGTAGTCCTGAATTTTATAAATACAAGCATTTTGTGGTTATGATTTGCTGTTTTTATACTTTAAATTGGAAGTCTAAAATGGACACAATTGATTTTGTACTAGATTTGCCTTTCTGGTTTCTGGTTGCTGAGGGAGATAAAATGCCCAACACTAGAACTTCTAATAGTTAAAGCTAAATAAAATTAGGTCAATTTGTCCACCTTCATTTTCAACAATTATTGAAAAGTTCTCTAAAGTAAAGAAAGGTGAGTACTCAAGATTCAAATTTAAAATCTGTGAAGGTTGTGGGTTTTTTTTTTTTGTCGCATCTGTACAAATGAACAGGCTGTGACAATCTTCTTTCACATTACTGGATAAATTGGAAGAAAACAAAGAATGGCAGGACAGAATGAACTGAAGACTCTCAGGCAGTTGAAATTTTATAAGTCATCACAGGGAAGATGAATTGGTAGGCAAAGGGCAGGTGAGATGGTCAAAGGTGAATATAAATAAATGGGATTGTACTACAATTTATCATGTAGCTATCACCTCTACATACGCTATATCTGTCCATCCATCTTGTCCTTGGATCTAGCTACACTGCTTGTATATCCAAAAAGATAGGATGAATCAAATGAAAAGGCATAAGCTTGTAAATAGATGTCTACTCTTTCTTATGCTAATCTTCTCCTGGGTCTCAATTTGTATCTCTCCTGAGTAACTGGATAACTACATAATAACTTTTAGCTACTATCAGACTTACAAATCACTAAAGCCCATCAGCTCATTAGCCCAAAATCTTTTAAGAAAACAATTTGGTGTAGAAACACTAGCACTGAAAACTCTCTAAGAATGAGCACAATTATTCAGTAAGCAGCAGTGTTGAGTAAAAAGACTGTAATCTTTTCTAAGTTTCCTGAAATACTGCTGAAGAAACATGCTCATTTTTCAAGATCTTTTTTCTTCTAATCTGAATTTTGAATATTATTTAGGCATTTTCTATAGGCTGGAGAGCTTGGCTGTCTTTAATAATCAATCCTAGTAAAATTTCCAAATTTCAGAAGTTTACTCAAATGTTCTGTCTGAAAAATATTTTAGTTCTAATCAGTTAATAAGTCTTTAATAGGTTATTACTGAAATTAGCATAATTTCAAGTTAAATGCTATATTGAAAGAAAAGAATGTCATTTTCCAGGTTCAAAGAAGTAAAACAATGTTCCAATGTCATTTCTATTTCTCAATTCCCTATTCACGATAACAGTGAATTTTCAGCAGGTAATATATTTAGTAATATTTTTTTTTTAATAAAAATATCCTAAATGCACATAGTGTTTATCCATACAGAAGATATTTTTTGTCTTGTGCGGATTTTTGACAAAGAGCAGAAGATCCCAAAATCTAAATATTTAATTCCATTTTGTTTCTTCCTCATTGCAGAGCACCTGCTGACATGGATAAATGAACCTGAAATGAATTATATGGGCTTTTAAAAGAGGTACAAATCTGATCTTTAAAGGGTAAAGAAAAAGAACTGAGAAAGATGATGAAACTATGGTGCCAGGCGAATGTACTTAGTTACTCTTATTATTGTCCTCCACAAGAGATATTTATCAATAATTCTTACAGAGATTCTAGGACTGCCTCATCTAGGGAATAGCAAAAATTATTTCATAAACATTTGTAGTTTGACAAATCAGTTAACTGTCCAACTCCTTGAGTGGCCATTAAGATGGTCATCAAGCTAGGAAGACTATCCATAACAGGCATGCAGTTACTATTAACACTAACATACTGTAATTGTTTCTAAGTAAGACTCTTCTCTCTTTGTAAAATACATCTTACTTTCAAAACTTCATGAAGGCTTAAGCTAGAATTTCTAAGATCAATATCATTAATATCCAGCTCATAAAGATTTCACTGAGAGCTGAGAACTAAGCTCCCACTGGTTGTAACTATATTTCCCCAAGGATAATCAAAGAATCATCGAATCATCAAGGTTGAAAAAAACATCCAAGATCATCCAGTCCAGCCACCCACCTACCATCAGTATTTCCCACTAGACCATACTCCTTAGTACAACATCTAAATGTTTTGGGAACACTTCAAGGGATGGTGACAACTATCTCCCTAGGCAACCCATTCCAGCACTTAACCACTCTTTTGGAGAAGTTTTTCCTAACATCCAAACTGCATCTCCTGTGGTGCAATTTGAGTCTATTCCCTCTGGTCCTTTCGCTCCTTTTGAGAGAGAAGAGGCTGACTGCCACTTCACTACAACCCCCTTTCAAGTAGTTGTAGAGAATGGTAAAGCCTTCCCTGAGCCTCTTCTGCACCAGACTGAACAATTCCAGCTTCCTCAGCAGCTCTTCATAAGACTTGTGCTCCATACCCCTCACAGCTTCACTGACCTCGGACACACTCCAAGGCTTCGATGTCTTTCTTGTAGTGAGAGACTCAAAACTGAACATAGTATTTGAGACATGGCCTCAAAACATCTGAGTAGTAGGGGGCAGCCATTTCCCTGCTCCTCTGACTGCACTATTTCTAATAGTAGAAATAACAGTAACTTTCTAAATAACCCATCTGATCCCTGCTCATGTAGGGAGTTCACTGGAAGTCTTTGTAAACTGTCCAGGCATGCACGGGCTGAACATAACACCACTTGCATGCTAGCAATATACTGAAGGTAGACAAAACCACAACTACTTTAGAGAATGATTAATGCCAAATGAGGACTTGATTAGGAGTCTTGATTAGATATTTATTGTTGTATTTGTTGTGTACTGAATGCAGACAGAGTACCCTTCACAGATCTGCCTAAGTATATAGTCACCCACTGCACCCTTTGCTGTGCACCCATTGCTGAACATAAACATGCAGACACATGCCTGTATGGGCTTCAGGCATGGTCCCGCTTACTCTGGTAACAAGACAATTCGTTTTCATTTTATTAGTGAAGTTGTCCCAGTTAAGAAAAAGAGAAAAGAATACAGAAAAAAAAAAAAAAAAAAAAAAAAAAAAGAGTAGAGTTTATATAACCCTAAATGAGTGGAACTTCTTTTTTCTTTCTTCTTTAACAGTACTATTTCATACTATAATATAGGAAATCAAGGAAAAATTAATTAATAAGTTTCAAAAATAATAAATGATATGCCCTGACAGTGATTTGTGGTTACCTTCAGTTTAACCATGTTTCTTAAAGTGGAATAACTTTAGATTTCTTAGCTAATCCCTTTTGTTATGGAGCACGCATAGTGGGATGCTGAGAGAGGGTTGGGGAGGGGGGAGAGCTGGTCGTGTATAAAATGATTCTAACTTGAAAACTCTTTCTAGTCCAAAACATCCTAAGATTTGCTTAATATGACTTTGTGCACATTTAAACACTTAAATTGTCATTTTAAGGTTTTCTGTTTTTCAAACATAGCTGTATTGTTTCTATCCTTTTCTTGGTATGTCATTAATGAATGGATTATGATGGTCAGTTTGTAATGCCATGAATGAAAGATTTAGGACCACTAATCTTAAGAACACTGCTTGGCGCCAGTAGACAAACAATGCACTCCCCAACTTGTTATCTCAGCCATACTAAGCTTTCACTTCTTACCTGCTTTCAAAGACTGTCAGTTCACCAATGTAGTCCAGCAAGTAGGAGGCACAATCTTCTCAAGAAGGTGTTTTGTGTTTCAATTTTTTTGTGTGTATTACTTTATGTTTGTCTATTCTGTAGCAAAGCTGAACTGAAATGTTTGCACTTCCAAAACCTAAATTGGTACGGGAAAAAATTCTACTTCTGTCAAGCCTTTACAATGAAACACAGCTTTTTTTTTTTTTTTTTTTTTTTCATTAATCTTAAGAGTTTCAGGCAAATGATGGTATAATGGATTTTTTAAAAAATATTAACCACCAAGAACTTTTGTTGTTTACTTTGGAATAATCTTTCCAAAAAACTAACTTGGTACAGAGATATAATATGAATGTATGTGCTTATTTACAAAGAATACTCACAATTTTATATGACTGGAATAGAACAGACAGCTTGTAACAAATGTATGCCATAGTGAATTTTGTTTTCCCAGCCCGTAAGCTTCAAGAATGCCCCTACAAAGCACAGCAATGCTGCTAGGATGATCAGACCTTTACAACTGTGTCCATAAAATAATATTTCTTAAATGGTTTTGTGACAAATCATTGAGTAGGCTTGTGTTTCAATATGATTTTTCTTGTGAATATAGACATTAAAGGAAGAGCAAAATTGACATTGTGTTTTTAAGTATTTAGCCTCACTCAAATTCAGCAGTACGCTGAAGCAGAAAGACGGGATATTTAGTACTGGAAAAGGTAATTAAAAATGAAAACTGTGTTAAAACTGCAACTGTACTTGACTACACAGAAAAAAGTTGGTTATATCTTTGCATTAATATTTATATGAGAGGTGCTAAGAAAATAAATAACATTCATCTCATTTCAAGACTTTCACTTAGGAAAATTGGAATCTTCCTTGACCAGTCTCTTGTAATGGTTTGCTTTCTTGTTGTTGAAGACTCCAGGATGATAAAAAGAAATCAGAGGAGAAAATAAGTTGCCCTATTTTATTATTCCTGTGGAAAATTGCTATAATTAAAATTTGAAAAATGTTTTACAATTCTAATTTAACGAATAAATAAATAACTAAATAATTAAATAACTCTACCTATATTATATAGGAAAATTAGCGAAGGAAACTTATTTGGAATTTTAGTTCAGAATCATTGTGTGTTTTAGTCAATTTATTTCTAAATCAATGTGATTGACATTGATCTGAAAATTACAACAGGTTTGCAGATAAATTGCTCAAGTATAAATATGTGTATTTTACAAGACTATTAATGAAAATTTGCATTGTATCTGTAGTCAATCAGATCCAGTTTAAATAAAGAGAATGGAGAGAATGAACAAAAGAAGACCTGGATACCTACATATATGTGAACAAGATCAATAAATTATGGTAAGTATAGATGCATACAAAACATTTCTCAGTCAAGCTGATAGGCAGGTCTATTTTTTACTCTCTCCTTCCTGCAGAATGCCTGGTTATGCATCATCTCTGCTTTTCATCATGAAATGCAAGTTGTTATGATTCAAGGCTTGCTGTAGGCTGCTACTGAGAACTTTTGAGATTTTGGGGTAAAAGCTGAGATTCATTTCAGACTTATATCTCTGCCCTTTAAATACCTGCTGTTTGTACTGAAATAAAATCAAAGTAAACAGCACTGCCACAGATATTTATTCATTTGATATAGAAGACACTGAAATGACATCATTTGTTTAAATTATAGTAGCTCTATAATTAAAGGGATCTTAGGCTTCTATTATTGCAAAATTTCATTATGTCTCAATTACTGCAATTTATCCAAAGTTTTGCAATAAATACATAAATAAAACTGAATCCAGAAGTGTGTATAAATTGAGTCTAAATTGAAAATTTTTTTTCCTAATATTAAGGTCTTTAATAGCCATCACTAAGTGGCCCTGATCAAGAATGGAGTTTGGACCAGATGACTTCCAGAGATCCCTTCCAACTTCAATCATTCTGTTTCTGTAAAAGCCTTTGAAGGTTTCTGTTGTTGTTTTGATTTCACTTTAGTTTTTGATTTTAGAGGTCTGAGTATATTTCTTCCCATTAACAACAAACACAATCCAACACTCTGATAGGAATTTCTCTTTTGTTTAGATTGCCACTCAAACAGTTTAGGTTTGGAAATCTCCCTGCACAAGTAAATTACAGAAAGACAAACAGTATAATTTTTTATCCATGTCTTTACTGTCAGGTAGTCTTCTGCCATGCCTTGCTTGTCAAAGGTGAGAGTCTTCAGAGAAATCTTCAGATTTTGTGCTGCCTTAGGGTATAATATGCACACAAGTCCAAAGTCTGAAAACTGAAGGTGACTCTTCAATTAAAAATAAAAGAAAAAAGAAAGAAAGCGTTTAACAGATAGGCACAAATGTATTTTGAACCAATTCAATAGAAGTCACCATTTATTTTTTTAATATATCTCTATGGCCTCTGATTGAGGCCTTTTCTCTCATTTTCCTATTTTAAGATTTTGTCATCTCATTGCTTTTTTTTTTTTTTAATTATTTTCATGCCTTCCAATGTTGTGTTTTTATCAATATACAAAAGTATACCTGAGATCTAATTGTCAGCACTGATTTTTCTGTAGCTTGTCTTTACCCATCATATCAAGTCTTTCACTTCTTTAATTAAAAACTTGATTATCGCTATTCACCCTGAGTCAAAGAAGAAAAGAAAGTTGCATAGTAGCAACTAGAATACAAATTTAGAGGAGGAAAAAAAAAAGTAGTTTTTTGCTAACCAAATGAGTATTCATCTGGAGTTAGAAAATCACCCTGATTTTGCCTCCTTTGTGTAGTTTCTTTTCTGTTCATTGATTGTTGCTGTGCTAAGTAATGGAGAGAGATGCCCATTAACAGGGCTCAGCAAGTAGAACAGCAGTAATTTTGGAAGTACAGGAATTCTCAGCCCACCTATTGAAATGAAAGTTTTTCAAATGGAAACCAGGGCAAAGTCCTGCGGAGCGCCTGGAGCAGGAATTGCTATGATAGCTAATTTAGAATGAGTAGCAGGGTAGGGGAAAAAAAAAAGATGTCAAGTGTTTATATTAAGCTTTATTAACCAAATACCTACCCAGATCACCTTCCCTACCATTTTACTATTAAATGTCAATGAACCAGTATAAGAATTAATACTAATCTTCTCCAAAGGTACAATTATCTATGATGATAGCTGATTAATTTTGCAACTTTTGCTGAGTATTACTTGCAAATTCAAATTATTGTAAGAATTTCATGAAGAACTAGTGTAATTTCATTATAGTTTAAAAGCTTTAAAAATTATATATAGCAAATTTTTTTCACCAATATTAATCAGCCTAGAAGCTAGCATGCTTTTTCAGTGGTGCTTCCATATCTTGCGTAAAAATATTATCTCCCCAAATCCTGATCAATGAAGCTTGTGCCAATGGGTAGCCAAATTTCCACATAGCCACTCACTCACAAAGTCTTGCCAGTCTTACTAGACAGAAGGTAGGATGAATGAGATAAGGAAAATTATCTTTCTCTCCTGCCTTCTCACTCTGCCCCTCTGACCTGGCACAGGCCTTCTGGGCCATGCTGCTCTGTCATGGGCATCCATTCCTCTTCCACTGATCTCAATGCTTTCTTTGATCTACTCCTTATGTCTCTTTTTGGTGTCTTCTACCTTTTCTTATATACATTTTCACAAATGGCAGCTGGCTCCAGACAGACTCTGTGGTGGGACCATTGGAGCTGGCTAGAACCAAATGTGTCCTGACCGCTCCTCAAAATTATAACAAACAGATATGGATGTCCAATATACTAATGAATAAAGCATAAGTTATTATATAGAAGAAAATCTACATTCTAGCTGATTAAAAAAAAAAAAAAAAAAAAAAAAGATAAATTAGAGTTGGCTTCTAAAGCTGGAACTTCAGCAATGAGCCACACGTAACATCTCAAAGGCATATTTGGGATGATGCAATGAATAGGATATGACTGTGTTACCTACAGAAGTAGGCTTCTGTGCTTTGATCACTATCAAACAGAAATGCTTCTCTACGTGGGAAAAATCCTGAAAAGGGCTAATGGAGGAAAAGAATAAACAGAGGCTTCTGATGCAATCTGAATTTGGGTCCAAATGCCCCCAAAACCTTGGTAATCTGCACTTCAGTATGGTGGTAAAGTGGTAAATTCTTTGGATTCAGACAGAATCCTTTAAATGTTTCTATGTAATATTTTCACCTTTGTAGTAGCTATTTCTTCTCTCATGTGATAAATGGGACATTAATTCTATCAAAACTGCCTTTCACAACACTGTATGCATGGGCATACAGATAAGTGGGTCATAAAAAATTAGTAAGTATCAGCGATCTATTCAACAGTAATTATTCCTATGCATAATCCCTGTTTCCTTGAATAATAAAAAAATAGAGGCATAAGATTTCTTCAACTGGATATCCTGTTTGTCTCCTTTCAAATTGTTCTTTCAGTATAAAGATTTCATTCTTAAGTACTAGCCTGTACAAAACACACTTTTCAGACATTACCATGACATAGGAATTTCCATACAAGTTGGGACCAAGAGTAGATCTAACCTTGTAGCCACTTTCAATTCTCAATGTTTTCATAGTCATACTTCTCTCAGGTATATCATTCCAGCTTCAGGACATGCAAGTCAATAGGGTGTCTTTGCAACTAATGTCTCTGCCAGGCCTCTTTGGTCTAGTAGATTTCTTTTTCTTATTTTCTATTTTTTCTACCAAATCTCTTTTTCTTAATTTATTTTGCTTGAGTTTAGATCCTGTTAGAACTTATGAATTTCCCATGTAGGAAACTATTACTGAATCTCTAACTGCTTCTGTCACTAGAAGGAAAAAGATATGTGGAGAACAAGAAAATCTCACTTATTCACTGGTGCTTTAATTCAGTGTTCCATCTCTAGAATCGACAACCCACATCTCTTTGCTCAGTTCCAGGCATTTGAATAAAAAAAGGGTTCACTTCCAAATCTGAGAGATGCTGAATAGAGGATGGAAAAACTATTCTGCAAAATAAATTCTGCAAAAAAAAAATTCTGCAAAAAAAACTTGCCTATGAGTGTTTAATAAGTACAAGTGTCAGAGAGAAGACAACTGTCTCAGCTAAAAAACAATGTAATAGAGTGATTAAGGTGAAATGTTTCTAATCTTAATTAAGCTCTCTAATCCCAACAGGACTAAAGAGAAAAGTTCACTATTCAGGATGGAAAAACTTCTCCTTTTAGTATGACAGTGATAAAAACCCTCTGAAATATATACAAGGTTTGCTAGAGGCAGTTTGATTCCTTTCAGTAGTACTGGCCATTTAAATCACAAGTGTTTCTCAAACTGGGTTTAAAAATCTCTACGGAGGATTCTCAGCATTCTGTCTTCGTGTCCAGAAGTCATGCTGACATGTCTTTTCATCAAGTAGTTTGTCCTCTGCTTTCCTTCAAATGTGGTCATTTGGGCTGGGAATTCCCAGCTTATACAGGCCATTGTCCCATTCCTGCGCTCATGGCATTTGTAGCCATCTAATAATACACTGATAAGACCTTTCCTATGAGTAGACATTAAGAGTGTTCTACAACTTACACTTAGTCACAAGAATCCTTCTCCCTTTCTGAAGTTTGGGTAAGAATTAAATCTGAAAAAGACCCCAAAAATTCCTCTCAGAAAGCCCCTGCAGCTGTGATGATCAGCTGGAATGAAAATACAGATGGCATGGATGTAGAAATTCCAGCAAGCCTGTTTTCAGACAGCATTTGGTAAACCAGGTCAGCATTTTATTTCACAACATGAAGTTATGAAGTTTCTATGTAAACTCAAAAAAATTACATCCAAGCTCCCTTCCTGATGGAAATTCCTGTGCAATTTCTGTAAGGACCACTGTCCAACTTTAGATGCCTCATCATCCTTTTAAAGTCCCAACTCAACTTCTGCACAGACTTGCACCATATTGCATGTGTGAAAATCTCAGTTCTGGCAGAAATACTTTTCAGAAGCCATTTACACCAATCAATACAACATTTTCTAACAAGAGTGACTACTCTCCAATAAAAATGTCTTATTTTACCTGCTTTTACCAATTTTATATTGGTATAGTTACTGCTAATATAACCTGGATTTGAAAAGCAGGCCAAGTGAAAAAAAAATCTAGTCACCACAAATTGCTCATAGTCTGTCTTTTCCCCAGATGTGTAGAGGAGTCTAGCAATGAGAATGAGAACAGATTTTTATAAGCCAGTTCTGAAAGATTCTTAACACTATACGAATTCTTAAGAAGCTATATTGTCTCACCAGTGAGTAGAGATTTGTAATGAAGAACTCACTTCACAAGATATCTAAAATCTAGGCATACTCCTAACTAGAATAAAACGGTACAGCAGTCATATTGACAAAGAAAGAATTTTAAAGCTTATGCTGGCCATCAAGTCCCCCTTTCTCTGAGAAAGAATTTTAAAATTTCATTCAGTGCAAGCTGATCAAGCTACAGGACAAAGAATACTTTTCCCCACATCCCTAAATCTCAGTCCTCAGATTGAGATTTCTTCAAACCATATATAGAACAAGGAAAAAAAGAAAAAAAGGAAAAAAAAAATAGAGAAAGAAAGGGAAAGAAAAGTTAACTACTCGTAATTTTGATTTATAAGAAATGCATATGCCTATCTAGAGAGTACATAGTATATATCAGAATATATGAAATTTTGGTTAAAGTGAGATGAGAGAGTGTCTTTGCATGTAAATAGTTTACTCCAGAATAAAATACAAAGAAAACACTTTTTTTTTTTTTTTTTTTTTTTTTTTTTTTTTTTTTTCCCATATACAGTATTCTATTCAAGGGCATTTGAATTTCTTTTCATAAATAATTTTTCTAGCCATAACTTATGGCTTGTATTATAGTTTTAATGTAGCACAGTTCAGATTCATCACTGATTGATTGATAGTAACTTTGACATATTAAGACACAATCTAACAAATAACATATATGTGAACTATTTTTATGTAACAAAGAGTATTCTAGTTCAAGAGAAGTCAATATGATCTTGGCGATATACGGATAGCAAGTAATTATAACAGTCAGTATGGTCTTTTTGAGTATGTGCCATTTAATAAAATTACAAACAATCATTATATTGTTTTTAAAAAAGCTTCAACTCTGAGGACAAATTTTTAATATGTTAAGAGCATTATGGGTGTAGTCATTGCTTCTAGGAGACATATATCTTCTGTCAATAAAGCAGTAAAGTGGTTAACTGCATATTTGTTGTTCTTGATGTTAAACTCATTCTGGCAGATCAACTTTGGATTCAAGAGATATCTGCTTTATCTTTAAAGCATCTTGCTTTGCTTTTTTCTGCTAATATATTTCTAATGCATTGACTGAGTGATTTAAAAAACTGCCAGAACAAAGATTTGCCAAGAAGGATTCAGAAGCTGACATAACTTTGCTTTTCCCCAAGTGCAGTGAACAGCTCTCCATTTGTCTTCTATGTAAAATCAAGGGAAAAAATACACACTGAAGACTTTACAATAATTTTCTCCATTTTGCAACTAGTAAAAACATGCCTTTCCAGCCAATAAATGATAGTTTCTTTTCCAGTATGAAGTTTTTTCCCTCTGTTCTTTTTTTTACATAGGAAATTTTTAGGTAATGTGTGATTTATAGTCTGACAGCCACACAGATATTCTTTTCCTACCTGTTTTGTTCTTATACTGAGCAATATGAGTACATATATATATATAGCTAAGCAATATATATATATACATATATATACACACTCCATTTTTTTTAAAGTGATTCAGCATAATTAAAATAACAGCTTTCAGAACATACATGTATCAGAAAAAAATTATGAACCTTCTAAGTACTACTACAACAGTTTAACAAAATGGATTTTATGCTGTATATTGACCTATTTGGCTGTTTCTGGAGATTTTACTTTCTGGGTAACATTACAGTTAAATCTTATTAATTCTGTGTGCTTTCCATTTTCACATGGGGAAGACAAAGTGATGCAAGGGAGAGGGATATTTGAAATTATTATTAATACAGACACGTATTTTTCCACCAAATTTTTCCTAATTTTATATATATTGGTTAGCCAACACGGGAACAAATCCATTCCAATGAGTTTTCTCAGCATAGGAAAAAAAAAGGCACTCATAATTCCTCATTTAAGAAACATTTATGATAATGAAGAAAATTTACCTGTCACACCATCAAACCACTTGTATTTTCTGACATTATTTCTGAGATTACTGCTTTGCAAATTGTTTTGGAGCATGATTTGCTGTATGAATTAAAGAATGGATAGTCACTGTGTGGTCAATAAAATCTCCTCTGTCATGTTAAACTTCACCTGAGGTAACCCAAATATCTTCTGAGTTCACTATATAGCTCAGGAACTATTATTGTCACAATCACTTTATATTTTATTACCTAAATGATATATTTTTGATTGGAAGGTAAGTTTCAAGCAGCTGCCTGATAATTTTTTTAGCTCTGCTTACAAATATATGTTATTTACAGATAACCTAACGCCTACAATTTTTAAGAGTCTCACCACCTCTCCTTCATGTGCATCTTCCCATTTCCCTCCCAACCAAGCAAGGAAAGAAAACCACTTGTTCTCTCAGCCATTAATTCATATTCTTTTTATGCTTTTTCTTTTTTTCTTTTTTTCTTTTTTTTCACGTAACAGTTATTTGAATGAGATTTCAATGAGCTCTCTCATTATTCTTTCTGATGATAATTGCATTGTTTCAGAAGCTGCTCATTCTGAGATCCAAATTAGATTGTGAAATTTTCTGATAGCTCAGTAAGTAAACACTGTATATTTTTAATCTCAACTGTTCATGAGAGAATGCTATTTTGCTCATGATTTTTGAAGGTTTCTTATAACTCTTATTAAGAATGCAAGGAACTTCAGAACTGTTGATTGTGAGTCTTTATAGTTCTAAAGCTATAAAGCTCCATTTATTGTTTTTGCTTTCTAAACAATCCTTGAAGTTTTATTAATATAGTGTAAATCCTTTTACAGCTCTCTAAAGCTACCTCTTCATTTTTTTTTTCTGTGTTTATTTCTTCTAGATGGAAGATTAGTTAAAAATGGAAATGTGAGTTGGAAAGATAGTTCGGTTTTTATTTTTGAAGCCTCGCAGTTTTAAATGACTATGCTCCTATATAGCAACATTTTATAGTTAGAAGAAAAGAAACCATAGTATTGTTGTGGCACTGATGTTGAAACTATTTTAGTAAAAAAAAAAAAAAAAAAAAAAAAAAAGCAAGAAAGGAGAAAGGGAGAAAAACAGAACTTCAGACCAGGTGTTTTACTTGAGAGTGACAACTGTTTTTAAAACACTGCTGACCCTTTAAGCCTGTATCCTAGCATAATATATGTTTATGTGATACACTGCAAATAGAAAAGGAGAAGATTCTCTAAATATTAGACTAAAATGGGAACTTACTTAGACAGAAATATTATAGCAAGATTTACCAAACAATGTCTGAAAAAAAGTACAGCAACTACTACAACATCATGACAGTTTTCTTTAGAGAGGCATATTTTCCATATGGACTTGAGTTGAAGCTTACTGAAGTCAATGGAAAGTCTTATTTGAGTTCTGTAGTTTAAAATATAAGACTTTATGAAGTTTTTTTAACAACTTATAATGCTCTAGATATAGCTATAGAAATACTGGGTTGCTTTATTTTACTTCTGAGTGATAATTTTTTTTTTTTTTTTTAAATTGTCTAACTGTTTTAATTACCAAAGCAGAATGAAACATATTAGAAGTTATTTAAGAACTCAGAGAGGAAAAATAGCATCTAAATATTTAGAACTTGCAAAGGCAATTTTGATTAGGAATAAAATATCCACAGAGTAAAAATAATGGTCATCATTCTGCAGAAAATGGATTGATTTACTAGAACAATTTTTTCATGTGCAATGAAGACAACATAAGGGTTAATTCTGATTCATGTGAACTTAAATTTCTCTGCTGTTGTGATGAGGATGACCATTATTCAAAGAGTGGCATTTACAGGAAGGACTCCTTAGGTATGGCTATTCTCTGTCTTGGAAATGTCTTCGCTATAGCTGATGAGTTTAATCCCAGAATGAATGATGTTGAGAGTGGGTGTGCTGAGGAAAACTTTGAGGAAGTGAAAACTTTCCACTTTGAGGAAAACAGAATTTCACCCAATATCCCCTCAGTGACAGAGAGAACTGCTAATAGAAACAAGTCTTAAGAGAGAACTGTCTATTGCAGACACTCTGTTAATGCAATTTAATGAAAACATAATAAGAACTTGTTATGATTTTCTTCCTCCAAAACAGTATGTCACATGCTCAAACCAGTAAAAATGTTTTGATACCCAGCAAAAATTCTTCTGTGAGCTTTTAGTGACTCCAGTATTTTCCTCCAGAAATGCTCTTTGAATTTGTCATAAACATGCTGGATTTCTGCTGAGAAAAAATATAAATCCAAACAGTAGACAAATTTGTTGGGGGACAAGAAATAGTGTCAGAACATAAGCAACAGAGCATCAGAGAGAGAGCTGGAATAAACAGCAAACTGTTGGAATGAGTTTGCCGTATTTCTCATGGAAGGTTTTGCAGGTTCTTCTGTGAGCAAACACCTGATGAAGTTACTGATAATCAATAACAAATGATGCTTCCAAATTTCATTGCATAAGACAAAAGAAAAATTCTAGTATTTTGCTCACCACATTTTTAAATTCGTAATACTGAACATGTACAGACACATTCACTTAAACGCACATTGTATGTTTTAGTTTAGGTGAATAAGAAATTCTGTAGTGTACATACATGCAGAAATAGAAAAGCTAGCCTGTTTCACGTAGCCAAATTCATACTAGTAGCGAAACTTCAGCTTTTGCAGTCATTTTTCAGGGTTGATTTTTCAGGGTTTCAGTGTGTAAATACATTTCTGTGTTCATTTTCCTTTTTTTTTTTTTTCCCTAAGTCTGTGGATTAAAGGAAGGCCATGACAGAAGATGATATATTACACCATATCAGTGTGCAGTGATGCCATTTCTGTAGAAGATCCAAAGGATGAAGTGCAGGGCTTTGGTGCATCAGGGTCTTACGTGTCTTGTATGCCAGTTTTTGTCATCAGTGGTATACAAGAAAGCGATCTGGCTTTTGATTATATCCCAGCCCTTGGAAAACAAAAGTCCACTTGCATCTGGATCAGCTGGTTTTACTTTTAAGACAAATCCTACGAAGGTTCAGATGCACACTTACTGTAGAAAAATGCATGTGGAAAGCCAAAGTCAGATGAAAACATACATGTGGATGTGTTATATACTATAACAAATTTTTGAATTACAGTTTCTACGCACAAATATATTTAGGATCCCAGTCACTAGGATCAGAATGTCATTTGTTTCAGTACCTTCAGGAGTACCATCACGTCTGTTAAATTCACCTCACTTTCTGAAATCCAGACTCTTAAATACAAAAACAATGTGCTAAAATTTACCTTGCAAAACAAGCTGTCAGTGAAAGGAAACAGATGGTCACTCATTCTGTAACATGCCCCATCCTGTATAGGCACTGTCATCCAGATATTACCTTCAAATCATGCAACATAAAATTTCCAGAAGCTCAAACCAGATGGACAGCTCCACTGTTATTCGAGTGGAGACAGAGTACTGTTTGCCTGATTCAAGGGGCCAGGTTTGGAACCTTGAAATCCATATTAAAACAGTCCTCAGTGGATAAGAAAAATCTGGAAAGATTTGGTTTTGCTAAAGCCAGAATTAAATCAAGGGAAATAAGGGAGTAAAAGATGCTTTCCAGAAATAGAGCCAATGACAGAAAGAAAAATAGTTCTACATACACAAAAGAAATCAGGCTTCATACTGGCTTCCTCCTTGCTTTCTCATTCTATTCAGTAGTACTTTTGGTGATGCTTTTGGGCTTTCATTCAATGTGTTCTACAGTTTGTTAGGGTCTTTTATAAAAAAATTAAATAAAGTTATGAAAGTGGAAGTCATTCTGAAATCTCAGAGGTTTGCTCAAGCAGGCTTGCTCAGGGTTTGATGTTCCACATAACTTCTATATTGCAACCATAGGATCAACTGTTTGAAGATACTTTTTTTTTTTTTTTTTTTTTCAGTAGGGCTCCATGCTAACCCACACCTTTCATGATATAAGTGAAACAGTGAAGGTATAAACATTTCCCACTGACTTGTTCAGTATTTGGGACGGGGGGAGGGGAGGGGGGGGAGAGAGAAATGTTAGCCCTGCTCCTGTTCTGGGACTGTTGCTATTTTTTCATCCTGTAAAACTCAACTGTCTCTATGCTTTATACATCTGAATTACTTAAGGTCTTTGTGGGAGAAGTGGATTTCACTGTAATTCACTGACAGTCTCTTGAGGTGCATGGCAGCAAAAAATATTTTAAGCTAATGCCAAAAATATAATTGCAGATTTATAGCTATAGGTTGAGAAGGAAAGTAGCTATGGAAACTGTTTATTGGTCTAAATATTTTGCATTTCAGAATTTAAATTTGAAAAAAAATTAAATATTTATAAAATTGATTTTTACAATGGAAATACAGCAGGCCTTAATTTGAATTTTGGCATGGAATCAGATGGATCCAATAAAAATATAGTTTTCTACTCTTCACAAAATGATCATTTATCATTAGAATTACATTTTTTAAAACTGAGCGCTAATTGGAAAGCCTTTCTTTTTTTCATAAAACTTCAGGTCAGCTTTTCAATATAATTTTGTTTTTAATTAAGTATTTTCCTATTTCCATAATTGCATTCTGCATACAATTACAATTCAAAGGTGTGCAAAATACAATAAGCAACATTCAATTCTGTTTTTTATAATGTTTTCAGATGTACTTTTCTGGGATACTTGAACTTACCAGAAACTTTTTCACTTCTGCTGTGCTTCATCAGATCTAGAAGTATTCCATTTCGTATCTTATCAGGCATGTTCACTTCCAAATTTTTCTTACTCTTACTTTCTCTGATATGAAAGCATGGTTTTCCCTTCCTACTTCTAGCTCTCTAGTTACCACACTTCTGTCATCATCATGGAGATCTTAGCAAAAATGATCTTAATGAACTTAATGCAATTTTCTTCCTTGAGATGTAATTCTCCAGTTTGAGTAGTCACCTGTGATATTCTGTCAGACACATTAAATAGCCAAATGATAGTCCAAGATATTCCTTCTTACCAACACATTTTGAGTTGAGCTTTTGATACAAAGAATAAATATTTACTTTTCCTCATAAATTAAGAAGGAGATCCTGTTAGTATTTCAGGAATTAACACTCAAAAATGTTAAGAAGTGATTCCAGTTCAATTTTACAGATCAATTTGATCATTTTAATGATCATCTGATCATATTTTTAATTATTTTTAATTTTAATTAGAAAAAAATGTTTTCAGAAGAGAAAAAATTATTTATGTAGAATAAAATGCTGTTTCTATGCTCCAGTGAAAGGCTGAGTTCAACGGAAGAAAACTTTCTTCAGATCCACTGTGTTTTATATTAAACTATATTCTATATTAAAGAATGGACTTAAGAGTAGACTTTTACAGACTATGCTGATGATGGGAGCAATCTGCTCCACAATGCTTTATTTCTGCAGCGAAGACTTTCATCAATGGAGAAATGTTATCTTGGAATGTTGCCACTGAATCTTGTGAAAACGCGGTTTTAACCCTGATTCTTCTAAAGGGAACTACAAGGTACTGAGCACCGTTTTCTCCCAGATAAAATGACAAGAACTGAGAGAACATGATATACCTCACAGGATCAGATCTGGACAGAAAATGCTGTGTGTGTGTGGA
The DNA here is from genome assembly GCF_019238085.1 of Lagopus leucura. Lineage (NCBI taxonomy): Eukaryota > Metazoa > Chordata > Aves > Galliformes > Phasianidae > Lagopus > Lagopus leucura. Next base: position 11,955,001 of record NW_024962268.1, on the reverse strand, counting down.
AAAGAGAAAATGTAGTGATATAAGGATTCAGTCTTTAAAATTCTTGTTTACATCATGATTACTGTTCCTTTGGTACTACTCATAATAATAAAGACTGCGCTCAGAAGTAAGGGTTTACTGGATTAGTTTATACTGATCTTTTTTTTTCTCTGCAAAAAGAATTTAGAAAATCTTCTAATATATGGTGGATTACTTTTATATGCACTGCTGAAAAAATATGAAATATTGCTACTTAATAATTTGTGAAGCTGTCTTATTTGTATCATGTGTTATATTCTTTTTGTTTAGTGGTGAACATGGTAAGCTGAAGAGGGGAGGAAGCAAACGTTTTACATTATTTTCAGAATTTAACATGCAGTGATTTTGTGTGGCCCGATTTTCAGTCATATCAAGCAGGTCACAATAATTTCAACTGATCATCCAATAAGTAATAGAGCAATCATCAACAAAGCTTCTCTACTTTAATACAAGGACACATCCAAACATATAATAGCTTCTCTGTCCCTTTGGATGCTACAATAATTGGCAAAATTTTAGGTATACATTGACCAAACATTTAATACATTGCATACATACTGACTGAAGAAAAGAGTTATGTGGAAGCATCATTCACAAAGCATAATACTCAGGATAGGAAAAAAGGCTCCATTTGATTTTGGAAGTTAAAGAAGTCACACCTTTTAAAATATCTATCAAAATACTTATTTATCTTCTATTTCTAATAAATTTCCTGTTTGCTTCAATACTACGTTATTGTCTGTATGAATTATATGAAAAGGCTGGTATTTTGTAGTACTTTTCCACTCTGACTGTCCTCGTTGATATTCAAAGCTGAGTAGCTACTGGAAAAAAAAAAAAAAAAAAAAAAAAAAAACACATTGTTTATGTTGACAAGGATACAGAAAATAAATCCAAGAAAGCAGCTGATTTGAAATAAAAAATATAGCACCTACCATAAATAAATCCTTATTTATAGTATAAATAAGGATTAACACCAGCAGCTGTGCAGCAAATAGTGGCTTTAGCACATATATGCTTAAATATCTGGGTACATGAAAAATTACTTCGCATGCTTGGTATTTCAAATTACTTTTGCATTCAACAGCTACTCCCAGAACAATAACAGTACTGGTTAATAGGGACACTGAGCAGATTCAGATCAGAAAGAAAATAAGCGAGGAAATGTGTTTTCCTATTCTAGCTTTTCTGTGGTTTTAGATAGATCAAGATTCTAGACAAGGAGAACGTAAGGTCTGCCACAGTGTAAAAAAATGTATTTCAGGTAATCTGTTTAACCATTTGACTCCAGGCAAGAGAGTTTCACCAGTTTTCCTGAATAAATTACTGCTGTTTTCAGAGATGTTCATTGTATTCATATAGAATGGTCAGGTTACAAGTAAAGATTTTAAACTCAGCTTCCATTTTAAAATAAACCCAAGCTCAGTTGCTTGTGATCAAAGATCAGATATGGCTTGAGAACTCTATGGTCTCGTTGCTGACTTAGTATTCAGGCTGCAGGCATGTGGCAACAGATGATCACCATTAGGAGCGTTAATATAAGGTTAATTGTCTGGGTCAGGACTTTGCTGGCAGGCACTGGCTCATACAGCTGTGTATACTATCATCAGCTGAACAGGAGCCGACTGAAACAATCTGTATTCTCTACTCTGACTACCTGTCCTCCCCAGCACAGAAGGAAAATAAGCCAATGAATGATTGTTCTACAAAAGCAAAAACGTTTTAGTATTTTTATGCTCAAGTAATAAATCAAAGAGTCAATATTTTTTGTCTTTTGACAATCTGGTTTATAACCTATGATAAGGGATCTCAAGACGTCATTCTCATAACTTCTGTCTCTTTCTAGTCTGAGATCAATACTTAGCATCCTTAGAGTTATCTTTTCATCCTTTTCCCACTGGTGAGCTAACAGAAAGGAAAAGAAAAGCACCACCTGAAAAGATGGATCTGCTTATGGACTACGTGGTACTGCTGTACTGAGGAATGATTACAAAGCTTCTCTTATAAAGAAAAATAATGGAAATAGTTTTAAGCGGTAATATTCAAGTACTGAGCAAAGGAAAGGATGAGAATCCAGGTAATTCTATTGCAAAACTGTTTAGCCCCCTTAGGAGCTAACAAAAAAAAAAAAAAAAAAAAAGATCATATATATAGTTCACATTATTAACCACAGCTTTCAGGTGTGTTGGTGGAGTTGCTGGCTATTCCAAACACATTCACTACAACATCCCATCCTTTCCATTTATCTGGAACACCTACATGAGGACATAATTAAGCAAAGTACAGTATAGACACCTTAAATATTACCCCAAGATCCCAGAAAAATATGTCCAAATTGATCGTAATTTTGAATATAATTTCCTGAAAGGAAGCACGGAGAGAGAAGACCGGACTCTCCTGAAGGAAAATGGTTTGGGATCATTGCTGAAATCAGGAAATACATAGCAGAACTGAGGAAAACAATGTTTTGTTTTGTTTTGTTTTTTCTATAAATAGTGGCAAATCAGGAATGTTCTTCACTATATAGACAAACTATATTCAGTTCCAGTGGTAAGAAGAATATTTCTCTATCTCAATGAGAATGCAAAAAAGATAGCCATCTCAGAGCAAGAAAAATTAATCATAGATAATATTTAATAAAATAATCTTTTTCTGGAGAAAAAAAAAAGTTAAAAATTTAACTTCATAATTTAAATTCATCCTGTTTTTAAGTTATCATAGTCAATTTAGTTTTATGAATATGTAATCTGTTTTGTTAGAGCCTTGTAGGTAGTGGCCCCTAATATCCTATCTAGCATAAGGTTTTTTTGAAGTCAAATCACATGGTTTCTATGTTCAAAGCCTATCTTTTTAATATGCTGGTGTTTTTGTTTTTTTTTTTTGGAGGGAAGGGAGAGAGGAGGGAAGGCTTTATGTAATTGTTTTAAGCTTTTAGCATTTCAGATAGATACAATTACATTTACTTAGTACTGAATAGTCTAAACTTTATTTGGAGGCTGAGTTTTATGTAAATTTAGTGTGGAATGAACTGTCATTCCAGAAAAAAAGTTACATTTAAGGGAAAAATATTTGTAGCCCTTTATTTTTCTGTATTTCCAGATATATTTGACCAAGCATCCAAACATTGCCTTCTTTGTGTTTGGCTCTTTATAAATTCTTTCATCTCCCCATGGTGTAGAGAGTGTACTGACTTCTTTGCTCCATGCAAACCTGAGTAGTGTTGCTAAACATTTTAGTCATGCTTACATAAAATCTCCCAGAAAGACTAACCTGAGCCCCTTGAGTTCAGGTGATGCCTCTTCTCCCTGACCTCTTCTGCCAAACAAAGAAGGGGGAGGGACTCCTTAAAGGAGTAATAGCTACTTTGCTTGAGCCTAGCAGGAAAATGTACCTGATTGTTTAGATTTTGAAATATGCACTGACAAAACTAAAATATTAAGTGCATATACATGAGTTGCTTGTAGCAACAGGAACTTTATTCAGTGAGGATATAATCATTAGAATTTAGACATAGGCTGAACACAAGTAGAAATAAAACAAATAGGGAAAGAGAAAGGGGAGGAGAAGGATCACAATTGCAAATGTCTGATTGTACTTCTTATTACTGACTTTGCTTGAGCAAAATATACAAGTGATTTCATTAATCCATGGAAGGCACCATTATCAACTGACAGGTACCACTGTAGTCTGAACTGTTAAACAGCCCCCAAGCTAACAAAATCTCTCAAATTCCCACAGGGAGCATAATATTGTTCTATTGTGTAAACAGTCCTCTCATTCCCTAGTTTATGAGCAAAGCAACTCTCATTAAGTCAATTATCAGCTGGGTTTGACCATCAAGTGGAAAGGAGAAAGCAATCTACCACTGTGTAAGCACTGAGTCTAGACTGATCTATTATCTTCAACACTCTGTAGCTCAAAACATAACTACTTAGATTGCTCAGATAATAACTGTGGCCAGCCAGCCATTTGCAGTGGCCATAGCTGCTGGATTCAGAAAGCAGATAAATACATTAAATCTCTATTAGAACATTCCATCATAAAGCACAGTCAGCTATAGTGCCCTGTCTTTTCTCTTAAGAGCTCTAAAGAGATATATGAATGCTTGCATGCAGTATGGAATGGGTGATATTGTCACTTCATTATCTGCACCTGGACTGTAACTTATGCAACTTATGTCTATTACTGAAAAACAGTTCAAATATAGTCAGTATAAGGCTTGTAGGACAGCTTTTGAGCATAAATGTATACATTTACAGTTCTTTACCACTTGGGATTTTTAATATTATGTTCTCTACACACTGACCCTGCTTTATTTAGTCAGACTAATTTAAACTGGGAAAAAGCACAATGCTACAACCACCCTTATATTTGCCTTCACACTAAGGCACACTTCATCTCTAAGCCTGAATGACCAGCATTCTGCTCTGTGTCTTGTTATCTTGCTTCTCATTAACTTAGCAGAATAAGTGCTACTTATACTGTGAGACATCTTTTTTACCTAATATACCAGGACACAGATCTCCAGCCCCTTATCTTCTCACATAACGAAGATTGCTCTCTAGATTTTATAGATTTTATAAATTTTCATATTTCTCTTCAAATCACTGTAATAATGAAATTTTGGAGCTTTTAAATGCGAATTTACTCAAAAGTAGCAAAGAGCAATTCATAAAATGCTGCAGCACACACCCTGAGGTAATATTCTTTTTGCAAAGTACTTTTGCCTGTACAACTAGCCTATGGTTATGGGTTGTTCTGCCTAGCAGCATACTTTTTGCACTTGCCAAGCTGTCATTCTGCAAAGGTGAAAGGAAAAATAAAAGGAATCATCTCATCACTGCCATGAGTGCCATGACTAGAACTGAGACTTCACTTAATCTCATTGTGAATGCTTCAGGGATGGGTTTTGTTACCACTCTTGTGCAAGAACGAGGGAAATTCTCACCCCTAATCTGTGTAGAGCCCACTATTTTATAACACGTATTTAAAACAAAAACAAAAAGATATATTGGAACTGTGAAAAGCTCTATTTGTAACAGTATAATTAAGTTTGAATAATTACTCCAGATTTTTATAAACTTGAGAGCCCAGATTAGAAAAGCAGATGAAGATATACTCAAAACTGAATGTATGGGAGGGAAGTTTGCTTGCATACTTCGCTTCTTGGCGGAATAGCACATGAACATGGTCAGAATCTTGCCCTTAGACAAACATAGGTTGTGTTGCAATCTCGTGTTTGTGTGCAACAAGTTTTCTTCGAACAGTTTATCAGCACAAAGTCTATCACAAAGTTCTCTTACATTCCAATTTCAGTAAGCAAAGCTGGCTTGTGCTATGATGACAGAGAGGTCCATTTCCAACAGAATTTTACAAACCTCAGCAAATCTTTCTTTATGGATCTGTTTTAATAGTTATACGCCACAGCAGTATAGCTGGGGAGTGTTACCTCTCCTCAGTTGAACCTGCTGTATCAAGAATGACATGTAACAACTTGTTACACATCAGGGAGCGCCTGCCTAAGCACTCATCAAGGGCATTTGTGTGGCTACAGCTGGGGTCAGAAGCATGGCCAAATGCAACTGAGGCTGAGCACAGAAATAGGCACACAGGAAAATATTCCAAGGTAATGGACATTTTTGTTCTATTTTCCAAATCATAACAACTGAATATTCTTATCTTACCTATAATATCTTAATAATAAAAGCACAATATTGTTGTGCTTAATGATATTACTGTCTTTTACCTTTGCTGCCTAATAAGCTCACACACGCACAGAGATTTGAATGTACTTATGCACAGCCCTGTCTGTCCTACAAAATTTTCAGTTCAAATCCTCATTACTTATAAAGCATTAAAGGAGTGTATCTCAGTCAGCATCCCAGTTCTGGAATGGAACCTGATAGATTTACATTAGGTTATCAGAAGTGGAAGTGTATTGTTTGTCCAAATGACTAAAAAAGTGTCCATAGTTCTTTAAACAAGCAGAAGTAAACAGCTGTTTTGCATAAAATTGCAGAGAGATTTATACTTACAAAAATCATTACAAATGCATAGAAAGGCTCCTTCAACATACTTGTTCAATTTTTAAAAAATAAAATACATATATAATCTCATTTAGTCCCCTGCACAGAATATTTATTTGCTTGATCCTCACAAAGACAACTCTTTCAAAGTGAAAGCTGTGTTTGAAATCATCATTTGCACAAGATTTTACCTTCTTTCAAGAAAAAAATCTATTGCAAAAGGCATCATGAACTGCTTTTATTGTTGTCATATTTTCTATCTGATTGTTGATCTTCCACAAGGAGATAATGCAAACAGCTTTTTGTAAACTCCTTCCCAGCAGAAAAGATTTAGTAGGAAAGACACAATAGCAAAACCACAGTCCATTCTGTTTCAAGAAGTTATTTTCTTATATTAAAATCCTGCACTCGTTATAAAATCTGTTAATCACATTATCTTATTTTCCTGAAAGAAATAAACCAGGAGAGGAGAAATTAATCTAGTTTGAAATAATGAGCACAAGGTCTCCTATTATTGAGTGACTCTACAATTTACAAAGTTTAGCAATGTGACGCTATAGTGATAGATACTTTAGGTACATACTGTAGACTGCTAGATAGATACAAAGCTAAAAAGGAGCAGTTCAAACAATTCTTGCTGGTTTTATCACTTCTGACAAAACCAATGCTCCTGATGTTGAGTCCATAGAAGCAGGCACCATGTGGGCACAGCTTGACCTTCCAGATCAGGCAGATTAAGAACATAATATTTATGACACGATTAATGCTGAGATGATGTTAACGACTTAGCAAACCCAAAATCCCAGAACTGATGCTTTGTCGTTTTAACTGAACAAGAAAATGACATGTCCAGTATGGAAATTCTGGCAGAGAGCTGACTGGCAAGTTTTCATGTTAGTGCACAAGCAAGGAAAGAAAAATTAGAATGACACTTTTTTTTTTTTTTTTTTCTTCCTCTATCAGACTACTCTTCGGTTGTCAACAGGGAGAAATCAAGTCTTAATAGAATAAAGCCTGTATTGCTCATTTCTAAATATTGCAGATGACTTGAAAGGCCCTGCAGTGCTCTTAGTAAATTTAGTGAGAGCTTCTTTTTTAGTATGAAGAAAAGCAAGGAAAGTTGAATTGAAATTTGCACACTTGGATATCAAAAGTACAGCTTCTCCATGAACAGACATTCAAAAATACTGAGGTTATCTTTTAGCTGCATGTATTTCTGTGGATAGATATTTAAAAGAGGGGGGAAAAAAAAAAAAAAAAAAAAAAGCAAAAAAGAAAAAGCATTTCAGTATGTTATCAGATTGTATAAATTCAGGGAGTAACCAGGCTTGCACTTTGAGAGCATGAGAGCACCACATGAACAATCCATGCAGATTCTGTGAAAAGAGAGTATTTTTATGTCCATTCATAATCAGGGACATGGTTTAGTAGGAGCTATTGGGAATAGGTGAACGGTTGGACTGGGTGATCTTTTAGGTCTTTTCCAACCTTGGTGATTCTATGATTCTATGATTCTATAATCCAAACCAAAATGGTACAAGCATAACTTGACATGACAGACATATTGCAGTTTACTAAGCCTTTGTTAAAAAAACAAAAAACAGATCTTACACTTTTATTACAAGCCTTGGAAATTTGGAATTCTGTACTCTGTCCAGATTTCTGGACTTTTGTTTGTATGTAATTCTAATAGGTATTTTAATAAGCATGGGCTCCTAGGACTGCAGGTATTTTATAGAAGGCTTGAAAATACAACCTGAGTGCGCTCTACTGATTTAAAATACATAAAAGAGAGTATGAAATAAGCCAAAAGATATTTTTTAACATTTCGTTATTTTGAGCCTTTCCCAGAGTTTTAAATTCTTGAGGATAGCAACATTAGCACAATAATTTTTTTGCAATAAATTATGTGTCAAAATACTTCCAGTTAAGAAAAGCGATTTTAAAACACTTAAAAATAATTATTTTTATCATACTCGTATAATTTAGACATCATATGAGGTAGAAACTCAAGACATTATTATGTGGAAGAAGAATATGTCTTGAGCACCTAAGATGTTCTTCCATTTTACCCTTGAGAAACTGTACTATAAAACAGAGAATGTAACACAAATAAGGAAATGAACACCCTTCACAAGAAGCCAAAACACTGCTTATCAAAGATTGATTTTTGAAAGAGGCAGAAATTCTCCCACTCTTCAAAATATTCCATAAAATAAATAATATTTTTATATAGACAAAAGCTCAAGAGTTGAAGATGGGGAAGACAGAAGTACCTATGGACACAAAGGTGGAAAGAGGTTAACACAGAACCTCCAAGAGCGGGTAAGTAAGAGCAGATATAAGCCGAACAAAAGGTCTTCAACCTGAGTTTCCTTCATTACAGTTAAATGTGCTGATCACCAGCTATGTTCTTCTGTGGCAGAAAAGGTCAGGAATTGTCTAAATAATTTAACACAAACATTGGGCCAGAAAATTAGAGACGCTGATTCATTGGTCCAATGACTGGGACATTCAGCTTGGGTATAGACGACCTATAGATTTTGTATTATGGCTGTCAGTCAATGAAACTGAATGTGGAGCTCTGCAACAAGCATATAAGGTAGAAGATAACAAAAACTTTGGCGCTCCTTGCAAGGCGAGCAACATCCCCCATAGCAGCCTGTTGAGGCCTGGGCTGAAGAGGCAACAGTAGAACAGCACAGTGCTTGAACATGGGAGGCCAAGGTAGAAAACTCCATTTTTAATCCAAAATCAAAGAGGAGAGTAAGCAATTTTCTTGGCAGGTATCATTTTCCCCTTTGATATCTTTGATTCAAATGAAGTAACATTCAGCATAATATTGAATTAAATGACTTTCATCCTTCAAGAGCATCCTCTTTTCAGATAAATATCCAAAACCTCCATTTTTTGTTAAAAGTAGAAACTTCTATGGGGAATTTGGCAAATTTGAATGTAGTCTTTTGTATGTTTGTTTTTCTCATCACTAAACTGATAATAGCATAAATCTGTGAAGTGATGCAAAAAGCCTGTTCACTGCACACATGAGGGGACTGGTAGCCAATAGACAAGTTTTGGTCTGATCATATGCATCCTAGAAAGAAAGAAGGAAAAAATAATCATACCACTTAATCAACAGAACTGCTTATGCAAGCACATCCAGACTATAATGATAGTGCACTTTAAGGCCAGTCATGGAAATGTCCAGATCACATTACTGTCAAAGTCAATAGTACAACTGTGGATAGATCTAAACATAATACAACACAGCAATCCAATAGACTTTTAAAAATGAATAAGGACATGGTCATAAGATGCTCATATCTTGTTACTCCAGATCTCTTAAAACTAAATTATAGAATAAAAATTGGATAAACTATGAAACGTTCATATAGTTAATCCATTTGCCCAGTTACAAGCTACTCCTAATCACTAATGCAAAAATTCTGAAAGGTGGATAGCATCTTGCACATTGTACAAAAAGGAAAAGAGAAAGAAGGAAACCTTTCTGCTGAAAGCAGCACCTTTTTGTTAGCTTCAATAGAAAAATATGCATAAATAAATGCATATATTTACATTTATATTTGTGCACAACTAGATGTAGGCATATCTGTGTATGTATACATACATATTTCAAATGTTTTGGTGACAGAAACCAGAACATGTCACACTGAGACTTACAGGAGCAGTGTAGAAGTTTGGAGCTCGGAGCAGCTGGGTTCATCTGGTGAGCCCAAAGCAAACCAACAACAAGAACAAGCAGTCATAGAAATCAGAACTCAACCCTCAGCAATATTCAACATAAGCAAACATCAGTAGCTATGGGGAAGGTTGCTTCCTTCCTTTCCTGGACAGGGTCTTTATTAACTTGAATATTCCATTCATCTGTTTATTTAGGCTTGGGAACCAGCGAGTAGAACAATGAATTGGGTCAGAGAGCAGAAATCTGTTTTAGATTGCAAACATAGTACTATTAGTAGAGGTATGGTATTATGATTGATGAATCAGAGTGAAAGCTCACACATTAAAATAATATGGTAGTAAACACAGTGGTAATTCCTGTGCTACCTTTTGCAGCTCAGGAAAATATTTAAGATTTCTCTGTCTCAGAATTTTCAGCCAGCTGCAATGTCTTATCAACTATATGTGTTTTTGTATCTAGTACTGATGCTTCTTTCATATTTTCCATAAAACTAGAGGAGATTCATAATTACAGCTTTAATTACAGTTCTGGGAATTAATGGTAAATTACCGAAGAGTATCATAGAATCATGGAATGGCATGGGTTGGCAGGAACATTAAAGATCGTCTTGTACCAACCCTCCTGCTGTGGAAATTGAACAAGACCATGCTCTCAACCTTTTTTTGTATGAGAGGCACTCCACTCTCTGATCTTCTCTGTGGCCCTACTCTGGACCTGCTCTAACATCCCCACTACTTTCTTCTGCTGGGGGCCCCAGGCCTGGACATAGTACTTTAGATGGGGCCTCAAGAGGGCAGAATAGAGAGGGACAATCACCTCCATCCTCCTGCTGGCCACCTATCTTCTGATTCAGTCCACGATACTGTTGGCCTTCTGGTCTACAGTGTTGAACTGTGCCAAATTTTTCATCCACCAGAATCCCCTAGTCCTTCTCCATAGGGGCTCTTCTCCCAGTCTGCACATTGGATATCTATGATTGCCTCAACCCAAGGGTAACATTACACTTGGCCCCGTTGAACCTCATTAGATTTATGTGGGCCCACTTACCAAGCCTATCCATGTCCCTTTGGTTGGCATCCCTAATTTCTGTGAGTAGTAGAGATAAAATCTAGACAAGGGAATTGGAAGCAAGCCAAAATGATTTACCAAGAGATGCATATTTTTTCTACAGTTTAGGTGTCAGAATATTACCCTTGGAGAAAAAAATAATTTTAAAAAAGGCCAAAACCAATTTCAATGACCACTTTTATATTTTATTCAATTACTATTTGATGGAAAATCTGTAAGTGAACAGATTTTCCTTGGCTACCAACAGAGGATTTTGTTCAAACATAGGTTTGTTTTTAATGTCTTAGTTAAATATTTTGCTTGAGTATTTATTTCTTTCTTAGTTTAAAAGCAGAGTGGAACACTTTCAAGGGAAGTTGAGAAATACTTTATTCTTTATCATTATAACCTATAGCTAACAGTGATTTTTATTTTTTTTTTCCTTAAGATGGAAGATGTAAGCTTGAGTTTCCTGAGGAAGAGGAAGAAACTGAACACATCTTTCCTAATCAATGTTTTAGTTTTGAATTATTGCACAAAGAACAGAAAGGATTTCTTGCTTTGTAACTTGGAAGGAATTTGATAAATGGTCATTACTGAGTAATGGAGAATGCTGAAGCACTGACTGAGTATCTCTGAGCTCCCAAGGTCCCTAAGGAGAGTACAAGTCTGTTAGTTCTGATGAAGCAAAGCATAAAATAAAAGGTAAGCTCCGAGGAGACACTAAGTCTTCTAACTGGTATGTCTAACATAGTATATAGAAATCATTAAAATCAAAATATTATGTTAGATACAACTATCAGCTGACTCAATACAAACATTTCAAGCTCAAGTTCCAAACAAAAAATGAAATATTAAATATTATTAAAAAAATAAATACATAAATATTACTGTGATGTCACTAAGTAATGTTTAATGATATAGATGCCAGAGGGGCTTTCTGAACACCCTCTTCATGGTTCTTCGGCCATTTTAAACGTAAGTGGAAAGCTTTTGTGTTTTTTTTTGAAACACCAAACCATTTGGTATTCTACTCCCCTGCTGTCAGTTGGCAATTAAACCCACTGCAGTTTTTCCCTCTATGAACTTTTTAGATTAATACTGAATCTTCACTGAAGAGATTGGACTGGTTCTTACTTTCAAATCATTACTAGGTATAATGAAGCCATGTTGCTTATTTTAAATTTGTACTCCAAAAGATCATATTGATAAAAGACTTAAGGATTCACACTATGAATCCAAAAATGAGACTGTGTTAGAGATTCAATTTTTTGACACTAGGATGATAGAGAATGTTATTAAATGCTTTTCACAGATGTGAGTACATGGCTGGGATATCAAAGATGTAGCAGAATAAATATAAATCACATGTGCAACCATCTGTTTGAGTGTCAGTGATTATGTAAGTTATTGGCATGCTTCAGCCATGCTGGTTGGGTTGGCCTTCTATTTTATGGCTGAATGGACCTGGATTTTCTACTTCAGTAATGCCTATGTACAAAAGTACACTTAAAACCAGTTATACAAGTTAATAACAATAAGATGATTCATGCACCAGAAAGCTAGTCACTGTAGAAAACATGAGACATCAAGTAGGTACAGATACATGAAAATAAATACACAGAAGAGACAGGAAAGAAGAGCGGCAGACTCTTTAGCAGGGACTGAAGTAATAGTACAAGAGGAAATAACATCAAACTCAAGGAGGGTAGAGTTAGGTTGGACATAAGGAAAAAGTCTTTTACAATGAAGGTGGTTAGGCACTGAAATAGTGGTTGATGCCCCATCCCTGGAGGCTTTCAAGGTGAGGCTGGATCAAGCCCTGTGTAACCTGATCTAGCTGTGAATGTCTCTGCTAAATGCAGGGAGTTGGACTAGATGGCCTTTAAAGGTCCCTTCCAACTCTAAAAATTCTATGTTTCTATGATTCTATGATCTGAGAGTCTGAATAACTCCAGAGAAGGCTAAATAAATAAACACCTAGTCTCCTATTTAGAAAGTTAACAATAAGGTAATTTCTTTTTAAAGTGATTAATAGACATTGTAATAAAAAATGTAGTATAGCGTATGGATATATTAGTATTGTGATGATGTTGAAGACTATTTCATACACTTATCAAAAGATCAGTTCTTTAGAATGAAGTCTGTGTTCACTGAACATACATCTATAGAGACAAAAAAAAATTTTTTTTAAGTAATTTCTGAGTATAGATATTGAATGATGAAATATGTAACCTAAATAACAGCAGATAAGATGTCATCATGCTGGGTGATGTAGTTGCTCTGTAGGCACTGCTAAAGCCCAGGGGATCCAAACTGTCTTTGAAATGGTAGTCTGCATGTGGTCATACATCTGTAGTATCAGAAAATTCCATAAGGAGTCTTTATTGGATGCAAAAGATAGGTGCAGGGGAAGATGGTCTTTCACTTCCTCTCCCTCATCCTTCTTTTTTGAAATCATCAGCTTCTATGAATTTATGAATTCATTAAAGTTTTAAGGACCCTCCATATACTTGAGAAGACCTTCTTGAGAATAGATATATCCTCAGTATTCAGTAATCTACTGACTTCTCAGATTCTCATAAACGTCTTCAGGCAAAAAGTATAGTAATGCACACCTCATTTCTAACTCAGTTTCCTCTTGCAAATAAAAATTATCAGAAGCAATAGAAAATCTGAAATCCTGGATTTTGTATATATCCTCTTGTTTTGCTTCACTTCACATTCTTTTTAACCTAAAATAGGAACAATATAGGATGAGATAAATACTGCATCAGTTAAAACAATATTGCATAGCCATATATTTGCATGTGGTTGTTTACATCTATTGTATTAAGGTAACAGAGTTCATAACAAATGGTATGCTGGGTGCTCCCCAGTTGATTATGAAGCTAGAAAGGCATTCCCTATGCCTGCATAATTTCTTTCAAGCCTCTTAATGAATGGTATACATCTCCAGTTTAATATAAACAAGAGCTCTTCAACAGCAACATATAAAATACCTAGCTCTCTGTGTGTTGAAATAATGGATAAGGTGAATCTAAATGTTTTGGTAAAGATTTGTGAGTTCACAGACAGAAACACGCTTGCCCATAAAATTAGTCATATGCAACTATTGCACTAAATAAAATGTAAGAATAGTAGATTAATTGTTCTAAAGATAGACTTTTCTGCTGAGTACTCAACAAGTATATGACATATTAATACTAGTCAAAACACTCTGAATTTCCTTTTTCTATCAGGATTTGCTTTTGGAATGTTTGGAACTTCTGGGCAAGTATACTGACTGCAGTTATTCCATCCTGACTTTGCACTTGGTTGTCTTGATGACAGGTATATTTTAAAAAGTGCTTTGGAGAAGAAATCCAAACCTTCAATCACTGTTGCAGGTGAGCTTCTATCACAAGCCTGTGTTGGACTCTGCCTCCAGACTCAGATCTCTGCTCCTCCCCTAAGAAAACATACACAAAGAAAGCAATCCTAAGACATGCTTATCTCAGTGTGTAGATATATTAGCAACACAGAAATGTTACTGACGTCTACCTCAAAATAAAATATGATGATGTTCCCTTTGTAAGTAAGAATAACACTTGATGCACTTGCTTAGAACTACATTATGCAATGCATCTGATCCACTGATTTTAAAAGTGTATTATACATTTATCCTGCTGCTGACTTTTTTCATTATTGGAAAATATAGATGGCCTAAATAACCAAAGTTGATATTGAAAAGAGGTGCTAAATAAACCCTAGCAATTCCCAAATTCCTTGCCATACCAATGTAGGTGCGAAGACCGGTTTTCATCATCGTTTTCCGTACTGATAGAAAGATTCAGCACAAACTTTGAAAAAAATAAATCTTAGGTGTTCACTATTTTTGACAATATTTTCTTTGTTAACATTTACTTTTCAAACTTTATTCCAAAAAGATTCACTGAAGTATAAATGATTACTTTTACATTTTGGACAAATTTTTGTGGCAGTTTTGAAGTGATTCATTTAAGATGGTCAATGTAGTTTATAGTTTTTCTGTAAAAAAAGCATAAAAATATCTACTAGTTTCAATCATGAACCAACAGGACTCCTACAAGTGGTTAGTTAAACACTCCTTTAATACAGATATCTAAAGGAAAATATTCATGAATATTCACAGAGTGTAGAAATCACATAATGATTAGTAGACACAAGATGTAACCTAGGAGATGTTCAATTGAAGAGGGGGAAGGAAGGGATTGGGACACTTAAGTTGTTCTGAATTTACTTAACTAATGCTATTCTAGGGAGAATATTTAAAGCTATATACATTTCTCTTTTTTCATTCATCTCTATGCTGTGGCCTCCAAAAACTCTTTTTGCCTTACGTAAGATCCCAAGCCACCACAGTCCTCAGCCTCTTAGATCTCTGAGTCTGTTGTTGGCATCAAGAATCTCTCATCATTTACTTTTCTATCTTTAAAAGTTTCTGCTCTTTTACAGAAAATACTAAATTCAGGGCTGCATGCCACTAAGGATAGCTATAAAGTGCTGTTAAGTAGGACTGAAAATGTTGTGAAAGCCAACATCTAAACAGTGAATTATTGTTCTATGGAAATCTAGCTGTAGTTGTATGTCTAGCTCAGCTTGCCCTTGTTCTTTTGTTCATTGTTACATTCTGTGAAAAAAATAAATAAATAAAGTTCTACAAGAAGCTAAGCTTGCTAGCACCCTAGAAATAGTAGTAAATTTAATGTATCTTCATCTGGTGTGTAGATATCTCACTTTAAAGACTGTAACGTACATAATTCATTTCAGTTTTTGGTTTTGTTTTGTTTTGTGGGTTTTTTTGTTTTTTTGTTTGTTTGTTTGTTTCTATGTTTGTTTTTTGCATGTTAACAGAGAACCATGCTTTTTGAAAAGAAAATCTCAATGTTATTTTTAATATATCACGTGAAATTTTTTGTTTTTCCGCCACAGTACTGAATAGCTTTTAACTCTGTATAGAGTGTTCTGTAAGACTGGAAAACAAAGACAATCTAGGGCTTTGTGAGCAAAAAGCAATTCCTCTGAATCCTCTTCCACTCTCCTGCTCTTTTCTTTGCAGACCATTTCAGCTTCCAAAACACTGGCAGAACATGTGTGTCTTCAAGATTAATACAGGTAGGATGATGCAGACATAAAAGAATATGCAGGGTTTTAGAACTTTAGCATTGAAAAAAAAAAAAAAAAAAACCACAGAAGTCTGATATTGAATAAATCAGGGACTATCAACCTGGGATTGTTTTCCTCAGAGACATGTTGATTTTCAGTTTGGCTGGCTGAACACTGGACAGGAAGTTAACTGACAGTAGCAGCATAATTTTGCTACATGAAAAGTCACGTCTGCACTTTGATCCCAGAGACTGAAAATATCTGCACAGATCTCTGTGGATAGGGCTGGAAGAAGCAGAAACCCATGTGGTCTGAACAGCCTGCAACATATGTATAATGTAGTTTTGTCAGTAAAGCACAAGGCCAAGTTGAAAGTCTTTTCAAGTAGAGCGGAGAATCTCAGAACAAAGTTGGAAAGGACTTCTGCATGCATCTGATCAGACCACTATATTCAAGCAGGGACACTCAGAGCAGAGTGCTCAGGCCCATGACCCACACTTTTGAAGATCTCCTGTCCTGGTTTCAGCTGGGACAGAGTTGATTTTTCCTTCATGGTGTATATTTTGTCTTTAGGAGAAAGGGCAGTGTTGATAGCATACTTATGTTTTAGATGTTGCTCTACAGAGCCAAGGATATTTCAATTTCTCAGCTTCTCACACTGTCCTGGCAGAAAAGGGACTGGGAGCACAAGGAGTTGAGAGAGAACAGAACAATGGCAGCTAACCTGACTTGGCCAAAGGGATAATCCATAACATATGGCATAATGTAAAATAACTACAAGACTGAGGTGAGTTGTCCAGGGGGCTGCTGTTGGCTGGGGAATGGTATTGGTCAGTGGGTGGTGAGTAATTGAGTTGCGCATATACTTTAGTTCGTTACTATTATTTCTCTCTTTGTGTTTTAGTAAATAATTTTAATCTCAATCTGTGAGTTCTAATTCTTGTCTTTTTTTAATTTTATTTTCTCATTCTCCCTCCTGTCCCTCTGGGAGAATGAGAAGTGAGTGGAAGGCTGTGCAATGCTTAGCTGCCTTCTGGGTTATATGATATCTCCAAGGAGTCTGGGCAACATGTACCTGTGCCCCATTACATTTGCATTGTCTTCAGATTGAAAAAATACACTGTAATCTTATTAAAAAAAGAAAAAGAAAAAAGAAAAAAACAAGAAAGAAAGAAAGAAAGAAAGAAGAAAAGGAAAGAAAAGGAAAGAAAAGGAAAGAAAAGGAAAGAAAAGGAAAGAGAAAAGGTGATGCTGAGGCTGCTGTGAAAATCATAAAAACAAAAATACATTTAGAAGAGTTGTCCTCTTAACCCAGTGTCTTATTTCCAACACTGGACAACAGCAGAGAATTGGGGAAAATTATAGGTAAAAGGCAGTCATATAATGATGCTTCCCCAGGATAACATTTACACATCTAGCAGTTTTTGGTTTAGTGTTTCTGTCAAAAATTCATTGCAGCTCTGAGTCCTGAAAAGTAATCTGTAGCTTTTCATGACACCAAACCGTACACCAAAATTATTTCACTCATATCCATTTCTTACGTCCACCTTAGTTCATTAGATGACAAATCAAATTCAAATCAAATCTGCATAGGTAATCTTTATAGATGTAATAATATCAGTCAGGAATATAAATAGTTCCCATTCCATAAGCATCCTCCCAGTTTCTGGTCTGTTTTAGAAAATGAGAGCTATTTTGTGCAGAGTATTCCCACTGATGGCAACATGGCTCCTCATTTGTTCTAGAAAACTTAACTTCCTTAAGGACTTTTCACTATGTTTTGCAGGATTGTGAGTAATACTTTTTGCTTTGAATATCCGTTAAGCTGTTATATTTCCTGTACTAAAGAGAGTCAAGGATGCACTGTGCTCATATTTTAAACCTTTGAGGTACTTATAATGTATTGTGGGAAGAATTAATCTTATTCAGCTCATGTATTCTTCAAATGTTTTGTAATAAAAGAATTTTATCATTCATGCATGTACTTTATCAAACTTTGTGTAAGCAGATTTTTATTTTTTATCGCTATCTGCAATGTGTTAGGGTGCATTAGTGGAGTCTGTAAAACTATTAATTCTGTTATACAGCAAAAATAGGTATTTCAGAGACTGGTAAAAAATGACATTAATGAATGTAAACACATATTCCATCTGGGTTTTTTGTTGTTGTTTTTTGGTTTTTGGTTTTTGTTTTTTTTAAGTAAAGATCAATGAACTTGCTAAGATAAATATTGTAAATCTTCAGCATGATAACGAAAATTAGGATTTCTACGAGTATGGAGTTAAAAGCCATTGAAAATTAAAGCCTTTTGTCTTTGTTCCAAGAAACCAGATACCTAAAGTAAGGCACGTTCCTACTCTAAATGCCATGTGCTTCAAAAGAATTATGTAGATCTTCATTTATACCATCAGTTCTTTGGTAAGAAACTTTCCTCCTACATAGGTGATGTAAAGGAGAAAACATAGGAAGAACATGAGCAACAAATAAATATATAATGTAGAAGTTATGGGTGTTGTACCTTAACATACTGGAGAGGAAAGGATATAAACAATCAGTTTTGACGCTACAGTGAGATTCTAGGGGACAAGTTATTGTTCCTAATGTTCTTGTTGCTTGATACTTGTATTTGTTGTTGCTTGTTAATATTTGTATTTGATGCTGCTTGATGTTGTATGATACTTCTTATGAGGGTGCTAACATTTTTATCTATGCTAAATGTTCATCAAATGGCCCTATATGCATTCTTTCCCTGACATCCAAACTTCACTAGTGACAAACTCACACACGAGGTGTATCTCGTTATGGGAATTCTCGGCCAGAAGGAAACAAGTGTCCCCGTACTAGCATTTAAACCTGTTAGACAACACACATGCGCTGTGACACCAGGAGATGACTAAGAGATTAACAGATAATCTGACCTTGATAACGAGCAAAACAGAGTGGACTACTAGTGCGACAGATGTTTCAGGGTGCTGTATCCACAGCAGTTGCATTACAGTGGATTCAGATCATATCTCAGGAAACCTACTTTCAAAGAAGGATTAATAATCTATGATAACATGACATGTTATTTACACTAGAAGAAGAGTAAAGTACAGATTCAAGGCAGTTTAATATGATGTAATTCCAGTTAATCCACAGCAAATGTTATGTGTAAAGAAATATTGACTTCCCTTCACTATGAAATTTCATATTCCTTGGCCTACCACTCATCTCCAACTGGAATAATCTACCATTGACTAATTCAGTCTATGTTCTGAGCTCTTAATTTTACTCCTATGCTAAACTTAATTGGCTTTTGAAACCCTTTGCTGGATTTGTATTTATTCTGCTGAAGAAGGAATACAAAGAGCATCACAGCACTCAAGGAATGAGAGATCAATAGTGCTTGAGAGAGGCTAGCTAATTCCTCCCTAAACCCAAAAGACTGTTGTTTCAAAATTTCACCCTCTCACAGCTGTGCCTCCTTTCACTCTTTTTGTTTGCTGTGTACTTGTGCAGAGGGAATAAACATGCAGGCTACTTGAGGCAAACCAGAATGAAAAACTTCACCTGAACACCTGTGTGCACTTGTGACATCCTCATATCCCTTTTTGCTCCCTGGCAGGGATTCTCAGTTTTACCACAGAACCATAGATTACACAGCCGGCTTTTTGTGCCACACACACACAAAAAATAAACAAACGAATAAATAAATAAATAAAATTGCAGTATTTTAGTAGGCAGAAGGACTGATTCCCAGAGGAGCTCATTATAAACCCATTATAAGCTTAAGATTCAGGTGTTACTTTAGGTTCCTGCTCAATTTTCTGTTTTAGAGATACTGCAAATTATATTTTATGTTGAGAAAGAGCTAAAACTCTTCTTCCTAGGAAAAGCTGTGGATAAAGCCTCAACTTTATACCAAATTCTTCCTTCTTTGCCTGCTTTGCATACTTCTGTGCTGCTAAACTCTGAAAATAATCATGAAAAATGTTAATTCTTCACCTTATAATTTTTTATTCTTCCTTTGATATCTCCCAAGATATCAAAAGTCCTAGAACAGCAAATGCAAATAGGATTTGACAAGATAAAAAGAAAGGATACTACAATTGTCAGTCATAGGGAATTTATATTTCTGAAGTTAAAACTATATTAAATTTATATTTTTGTCTCATAAGGTTTATCCATTATTCTCCATTGTTTTAACAGAAGTTAAAAAAAAAAAAAAAAAAAAAAAAAAAAAAGACACCCTACATTTAGAATATAATACACTAAATTCAAACTTCAGTGAAAACTTCTAGTTTGACATCCAGATTTAATCCAGTTTTTAATAGGACCTGTTCACAAAATTGTTATGGAATTTTATCACTGAATCAGCAAAAATCTTATGAAAGCCTTACCACTATTTCTAAAGGAAAAGATTAGTAATTTAAAATTAAAGTTTCAAGAAACTGAAATATAATTTTAATTTATTTTACAAATACTGAATACAGGTACAGTTTTCTTTGAACATTTTATTTTAGCTCCATAGCTTGTAAATGAGCACTGAACTTCCAAACCAGACCTTTTGCTGTCTATTCATTACTTCTGCTGTACAGTACTTTGCAGTTCCTGTCTGTGCGATTTCCTTTTATTAATGTACAAACAAAACATGATGAATTAAACATGCTATTGCATGTACTTCTTGGCAAGCATCAAAGATGAGGTAATTGAAGATGGTTATTATTTCCAGCTGTACGGTGCTCATGCATAGTGACATTTAAATAATATGAGAGAAAGTAAAATAGGTGTTTTGCTTTTAACAATACTGCCCGCTAAGTATCCCAACTCGCTAATTTCTACTAATTATTTCAGATGACACTATTGTCATACAAATCAGTTTTTCAGACTATTTAAACAATTTCTGATAAACTAGAAAATGGACTAATAACTGGGTATTGTGTTATAGCTAGATATTAGAACCTGGACAAGTCAGTATAGATTTCTATTTAGGATATAAAGAATCACTTGTAACACATAAAGAAAGTTTCCTCTTCCTTACTAATTATAAGAAACTCATAGTTATTATTCTGAAATCTACTGTAAACATAAGACTTTTTGCAAAGTGTTATTTAGTAAAAGAGAGTTGTCAAGGTTTCCCATGTATTCTTCTGCTTAACCCCTAGTTCAAGATCATTTCCAGTAAGGAACTGTTTTTCTATCCTGATCTATTGTCTGGTAACCTTCTATAAGTTACACCTTTTCTGGTACTTTTTTTTGTAATTATAATTTTTCTACCTTAACTATTTAGAGTGTGTCTGAACACAAAGTAAGAAATGACTTTTTTTTTTCAGCTCTATCATCCTGTGCTAAAGTTGTTAAGATATGGCTATCTCTACAGAAATAGAGGCTGGTTTAATTTTCTTGCCTTCACCATAACTCTGTGGAATTAGCCACAAAATTGAACTTTAAAGATCTATGGTTGATTGCCATGTGCACATTAGTTTTGCATTTGAACAAATAAATACAAGACATATTTGGCTTGTTTTAACACAATTTAGAAGTCAATTAATCATTATAGTTAACAGCAAGGAGTATTGGATTAGGAATTTCAGCTCCTTGCGCAAGTAAATTTGGGAAAAAATTAGGGTATAGATATGTGTTTTGCAGAGGTTCTGATGAGAAAAAGCCCACAAAAGTCACACCATCCTACGGATTTTCACCTGAAGTGAAATCTATCCTCCTAGGTTTGCACACCTTTCAGAGAACCTATTCAAGGTGGGCAGCACACTTCAGTGCGTTCGCAGACATAATGCTATTCTCACCAGCTCTCCAGTCTAATCCTCCAGTTCCAGACATAGGACAGAAGTGCTGAAAGCAAAGGACTAAAGCTCACCAATTAACTGTAAAATCTTTATTAAGATCTTATCTCATAAATAGTGAACTGTAGAGATGTGGTTCTTGAAGTGTGAAAAATTCTCAGGTAACTGAGATACATGTCAGTGTAAAATTAAAGTAACATAAATATGAATGAAATCACCTCTAAGATATTAAATGACACCTATTTTGTTTATGGTGTAGAAAATTCTGGCATTAAAACAATCAGTTTTGAGCCATGTGGAGTAAATCTAGATTTCCCTTGGCTTATTTTGTAGAAGAAAAAAACTAGTTAAAAACAAAATGTGATTCTAGAGCAAAAAATAACCTAAGTTATTGAAGTCATGAAACATATAACTCATTTTACTTATTTAGTTAACCCAGATCCCAGAGGGCATATTAGTATCAAGAAAAATCACATTCCTCATTTTGCATCCCAAAGAGTGAGTCACGTGCAGAAACTTTTAGACTGGCATATGACTCAAGTCTTATTTCTGTAAACGGTTGGAGTTGGAGAGTTCTGGATCAGCATCTGTTTTGTCATCTAGTCACTATTTGAGTAATCACCAAACAATAGATTTTATTTTTTTAACATTGTGTTAAGTCTCATTAACTTCATTTTAGTCAAAGCACATCTTCTAAACATGTATCTGAAATCATCCTGACACCTAAGAGTTAACCATGTGTAAGATTAAGTGACTGATCACAATTCACTGTTAAAAATATATCTTATTTTCTATTTGAATCTGACTAGCCTCAGGTACTTTTTGCTGATACTTGTCATAACTTTCTTAATAGTATCATTTTATGGCTGTATTTTCCCCATGCGAAAGCACCTAAACACTGTGAGCACCTCAATTTTGTTTCCTTTTCGATGTCTTAAGCACATTTAATTTTTTTAAGCTTCCCACTGACAGTCTTTCCAATCATCCTATCACACAGAGGCTAATACCTACCTCCTACTAATTTTTTCAGCATCCTTTTTCAAATGTAGACACTGAAAGTATAAACAGCTCTTCAGCATCAACAGTTTCTATGAAAGTAACATACACATGACTTGGAATACACACCCTGTTCTTGCTGAATTAAATGGAACTTTAAAATATGCTTCAGAACTTGGAAAGGGGCATTATTGCACTAGAAATCAAAGGTCACTTTTTAAAATTATTTTGACATAATAGCTTTATTTTTCAGTCTTGCAAAACATATAACATGAAAATAACATCTGAAAATACAATTTATTATTGGTGATACAACTGAGTATGGTGATGCAACTGAATATGGGGAGAACAGATTTCAGGCTGCTCAGGGGAACTAGTTAGTAAAGTCCCATGAGAAACTACTTTTGAAGGCATTGGGATCCATTGATGCTGGTCATTTTTTAAGTACCAACTCCTAAAATCTCAAGAACAGGCAATTAAAAAACATCAGGAGTCACTTAGGCAGAGCAGAAGGTAAGCTTGCTGAATAGGGATCTTCTTCTAGAGCTTAAGCAGAAGATAATGTATGGTTTCTCGAAGCATGGTCAGGCAATGTGGGAAGACTACAGAGACACATTTTGCCTTTGCAGGTTGAAAATCTGTGTGGCCAAAGCTCAGTTAAAATCAAAGCTGGCCAATACTGTGGGGACAGTAAAAGGAGTTTTGTTTTTTTTTTTTAATATACATATAATAATAATAGCAAAAGGAGGACCAGTGAGAACACTGGTTCATTAATCAGTAAGAATGCTCACGTTACAAACAGGGACATGGACAAAGTGGAAAAATTTAATGCCTTCTTTGCTTCTGTCTTCAACACTGATTATGGGCTCTGGGACCCCAGGCTCCCCATGTGGAAGAACCACAACTGGAATAGCAATCAGTTTTCATCCCAAATTTTCTTCTTCACCTGAATTCATGTAAGTCCATGGGACCCAATGGAATTCATCTCTACTCAGAGATTTGGCTGATGTCACTGCAAGACCTCAATTATTTTTCAGTGGTCTTGGGAACATGCAGAGGTGCCAGCTAACTGGAAGTTGGCAAACATCCCAGTTTTCAAAATGGGCAAGAAAGTAGACCTTAGTAATCACAGGCCTGTCAGTCTTCAATAAAATTATGGAGAAAATTATGCTGGAGTTACTGAAAAACACCTGAAGGACAATGAGGTCTCTGGTCACAAGCAGCACAGGTTTGTGACTAGAAGGTCCCGTTTAACTAACTTAATCTCCTTTTATGACAAGGTCATCCATATAGTTGACTGAGAAAAGTGAGTTGATGTTATCTTTTGGGGATTTCAGAATTTCAGTAAAGCTTTTCATGCTGTTTCTCACAGTGTCCTTCTGAACAAAATGTCTACCATAAGGATAGACAAAAATTTAATGTGATGGGTGAGCAACTGACTGATTTGTCTGGCCCAAAGAATTGTAGTAAATGGGGTTATATTAGTCTGGCAGCCAGTCACTAGTGGAATTTCCCAAGGCTCCATTTTAAGGTCAGTTTTCTTTAACATTTTAATGTCTTGGATATAGGACTAAGAGGTGTTTTGAGCAACTTTGCTGGCAATTATAACCTGGGAGGACATGTTGACTCCACTGGGGGTGGAGAAGCCTTATGGAGAGATCTAGACAAATTGTAGTGCTGGGAAATCACCAACTGCATGGAGTTTAACTAGGTCAAGTGCCAGATTCTGCATCTAGAAATGGGCAACCCTGGCTATAAATACAGACTTGGAGATGAGATGCTGAAGAGCAGCCACACTGAAAGAAATTATGGGGTCACAGTTGACTGCAAACTGGGCATGAGTCAACAGTGTCACCATGAGACCAGGAAGGCCAACTATATTCTGGGGTGCATCAAGTATAGCATTGCAGCTAATCAAGGGAAGAGATTGTCCTACTCTACATTGCAGTGGTGCAGCCTCACCTCAAGGACAGTTTTGTGTACCATAGTAATAAAGGACTTAAAAATATAAATCTATGAGAGAGTGTCCAAATGAGAAATACAAAGATAGTGAAGGGTCTAGAGAGCAAGACATATGAGCACAAGCCGAAGTCTCTTCTTTTTTTTAATCTAGAAAAAGGAGACTGAGGGCAGATGTCACGGTGGCATACAGCTTCCATGACCAGCAATAGAACCCGAGGAAATGGCATGAAACTGCAATAGGGGAGGTTCAAGCTGAATATCAGGAGAAGGTTCTACACCAAAAGGGTGTTCACGCACTGGAACAGTGTCCTCAGGGAGCTGGTCATGTCACCAAGATGCCAGAGTTCAAGAAGCATCCAGAAAATGTTCTCAGTCATATGATGTGATTTTCTAGTGGTCCTATGTGGAATCAGGAGTTAGACTTGATAATCCTTATGGGTCCTTCCAACTCAGGACATTCAATTATTCTGTTATTCTCTTTAATTATTCATTAAAATAAGTAGAATTGTTAGATATGCAGTTATTTTAACTTTGGTGAATTGTAAATTGTTTCTTTGATGTTTAGCTTCCAATAAAAACACTCATCGTAAACATGCTTCTCTTTTGGGTTCTTTGCCATATTTGTGGAAAGTATCTTTGGTATATCTGTATACTTCAAAGGCATATAGCTGTATAGGTGGTGTTAGAGGTGACCTGTGTTCTATCAAAGTTGATGACTTTCAAAGCACATTCTTTTGAATGCTAGTTTTATCCTCTTTGAAAGATACATTTTCAAGCATTGTTGGTCTAAGGCAGCTAACAGGGACTCCAAGTTCTACATTACAATTGAAATATTAAAATCAAAAGTACTTCGACTGCCATTGATGCTTGTATGGTTATATCTATGGCAGAGGTATGTGAATCAATCTACCACAAATCTTTCCATCATAAGTCATCACATCATGATGATGATTGAGTTAAGAAACAAAACCTAATTATTTTAAGAACCATCACTTTCATGTGGTCTGATCTTTCTCTCTTACTTTCCAAGTAAGATCTATTGATGTGAATCACCATTCTGGTATCACTCCTCAATGTGATATTAATAAGGACTATAGGATTCATTGCATCTACCAGAATTTTTAGGCAAAAATATGCTGGTCATGAGTTAATATTAAAGTTAATGCCTTGAATTTAATGTGACTAATTTAAAGGTCATACTTGTTAACTGTTGCAAATTTTTGCCTATGGAGCCTTTGACATTATAAAATGAAATATGATCTTATAACACTCTAAAATTCCTTCAGCCAATGGATTCTGTTTCATACTCTGTGGTGTTTCACATCTTGAAAGCATAGAATTCCAAGCCCTATTTTAAGGGAAAAAAAAAAAAAAAAAGGAAAAAAACAAAACAAAAGACAGAAACCCAGAAGCATATTGTGAAACTGATTATGCGGACACCTGTAAAGACTAACTGTAAATGAGTATGATGTAGCCAGGACTGAAAAGAACATGGTATTTTCTTGTCATTGCTATTTGGAAGAATGGGGATGTATTAACTCCTAATGCAAAATGAACAGAGTATATACTGCATCTTGCAACATGCATGTAGCTAACTCAAGTAGCAGAGTACACCCTACTTTGCTATTCCTTGTTCATATTGAAGGCATTGACTTTGGCATTTTGATTTGTTTCTCTGAAGTCTCTTGATTTAGCCCTATGCTATGGGATTCCAGGAGTCTCATACAGAGAGGCCTAATACCCTGACGATTGAGTATTCAGGTAATCATTTTGTATCAGTGGGCAGTAAGTTCTGATTGAAAACAAACAAACAAACAAACAAAAAATCCTAATGTATTAAAAAAAAATGAGTTCTGTTCACGGTAGGTTTAACTATGCTACAGATCCTTATTTTCAGACAAAAACTTCATGGATGTGAAAATGTAGGCATTTGAAATCGCTATAACAGATGTTTTATCTCAACAAGATATCTGCTTCACTAAAACTGTATTTGCTAAGTTCAAATTTTATTAATCCTTGAAAATTATGCTAATAGAGATAATATAGTCAAACATGCAGGATAGAGTCCAAACACCATCACTGCTGTGTCAGAAGATCTTTTGCCTGAAAGCTGGGGACACTTTCCTTTTACTCACAGCCTTGTATTCCACATGTTGGTTTGTGTGCTAGTAAAAATACAGTAATATCTGTTAGATGACATGTTAAATCAAAGTTTTCCAGAGATTAGTGATTACATGGTACATTTTGAAAATAGAAGGATAATAAATCTGGTATCCTGACAAATTTCTTCAGTAGTCTTCATAACCTCCCCTGCCTAAATAAGAGCATGATCCCTCTCCCTGGAAACAAGCATTTATGCACACAGAGATGACCTGCTAAAATATTAACAGATATCTAGTGCTCTAGGGCAGATTGCATATAAAATTTTTGGAATGCCACAGTTTCACGGTTGAATTTAAAAAATAATTTTATTTTTATGCTCAACCAACAGATTGCATATGGCTCTATTTCACACTGGTTTATTTAAGTACCGGCAATCTGAAATATCATAGTACAATATATACAAAATGTATAAATAGCATATTTCCATGATACTAAAATGAAAGTTTGCATGGAACGCTGGAGCTCAGTAAATATATTGAAAACTCTACTTTAGTTTCATGTAATATCCAGTAGTAACATTTGAATAGGATGTTTTCCAGTTCAGCAAACAACTTATAGTAAAATATATGGATGTATACTATCAGTTCTCAAATATAAAATTATTTTTGCATGTGTGTGTTTCTTGTTGGTCAAAATATAACTTATATGTAAATGATGACATAAATGTAGAAGTTCATTTTCCTAATTATTTCCAACCAATAGAGTAAGAGCTAAGTAATTATAAGCATGTTACACCATTTAAGAGATTTAGCAACAAAATTTTCTGACAGTTTGAAAATGAATATGATACATCTTGAAATGTTTGCATTTTTTAATGATTTTGTAAGCATTTTCCTGTTGTCACAGTGGATTGTCTTTTAAATAGCTGCCATGTAAAGTGTTGTAGTCATTCTGACCCCTGCTTTACCCATAGGCACTGACAGGGTTATTTGTATTCCTTTTCTCAAAAGACATATGCAAAAGCATATCCATGTGACTAAGTGACAAGAACTTAGTCTTGAAATGTTAACTTGGATATTATTATTGCTGAATATGATGCGCGATTTTTAATCTGAAGCATTGGTATGTGCTGATAAATGAGGATATCGTGGTTACATATTGGGGTGGGACAAATATAATGTCTGACATCTGGAGTCTGCCTTCACCTCATGTGCTCAGGGACCAGCAGCAATACTGTCAGCTTCTAACTGCTGGTTACTAGAGCACCGTGACTCCTCAGTGATTAGTCATTTCATGTAGAGTGAACCTGTTCCTGAGATACTGAATATTCTCTGAAAATTTCAGAGAACAGAGCACAAGGCCTTCAATACTTCAGATTAATATCACTGCTGTCAAATTCTGTGGACATCTATGGGGATATTAGATAAAGTAGTCTGCAAGACCTGAGTTCCCAAAATCCTCCTTTTGGTATTATATACAGTGCTGATATAGATATAATATGTCCCATTCCCATTTGCCAGTCATCTGAATTCTTCTCTGAAATGACTTTAGACCAAGGCTGTTTAAAATGTCATCACTTCTACAATTATTCTAAATATGAAGCAGTTTAGATAGAATAATTCAATTATTCCACACAGTCTTCTGTATGCAAGCAAGCAGATTATGCATGCAAGCATATAAACTCACATTATTTGTAATAAAATATAGTGTTCACACTAATCCTAATGCCAAAGGGAATTCTAGTCTTTAGCAAGAGCTTAGCTCCCATAGCAGTGAGCACAAAATAGATAGAAATACTTACATATGAACAGAATCATTGCAGCATGCAAATTCCACCCTTCGCTGCACTACTGCATATCTCAAGTAAATTTGCTAAATAAAATAGATAAAGAAAGTTCAGATTAAAATCAAGCACTGAATGAAACAGGTCCTTACAAATCTCTGTTAAAAATGTGGCTGCATAACTAATAACAATTAAAAGTAATAATTTTGGCAAAGCTGTTGTGGCTCAACCTGGCAAAAGTTCAGCACCAAATAGTCATTGTCTCACCTGCTCCTCCCGGTGGGATGAGGGAGACAATCAACAAAAATAATTGTTAATGAAATAGAACACGTGGGTTGAGACCAAAAATGAAGACAAAAATAAAATAGTAATAATAATTATTTACAGAGTAAGTGGTGCACAACACAATTGCTCACAATACACCAGTCTCTGAGCAGCAACTGTCCTCGATGCCAAATTCCCACCATTTTTTAATGTTTGCTCACATTATGTCATATAGTACATAATATCCCTTTGGCCAGTTGAGGTCAGCTGTGCTGGTTCTGTCCCCTCCCAGCTCTTCGTGTGTCCTAGGCAGGGGAATACAAGAAACTGAAATGTCCTTGGCTCTGTTCAGCATTGCTCAGAAACAACTAAAACACTGATGTGTTATCTGCATTGTATCCCTCAGAGCCAAAACATAGCAACATCTGAATCTCTATGAAAGAAAAAATCAACTCGTCTGCATTGAAACCAGAACAGCTGTAAACCAATGGCTTTAGAGACTCAAATAATTGAAACAATGAACAGCCAGGAATATAAACTGCACTGAGAATGTGACCAACAAGTTGTTGGATTCTACTTGATAAAACCACTCCACATCCTCACTGCGAGGGTGTGCAGGAGTTGCAAAATAATACAGATCAATAGAGCAATAACTGGGAGTGGAATTAAAAATTTAAGAATGACTCTGTGGGTTATTCTGTCATAATGGCCCTTCTATATCCATGCACTATGTCAATCTGAAGTCATAAAACAACTTTTGTGGAACAGTGTACGGCACTATCCATATTGTTCTAGATTTCAGATTTTCTGTGCTTTCTACAGAACAAAGAAAAAAAAAAAAAAACAAAAAAGAACGAGACTACTGGTTCCTTTTTTTTTTTCCCACAATCTTCAATGAAGTCAACATTTGGGAAGTAAATCTTTGGGGTAAATCATCTATATGTGGTCAAATTATGCCATATATTCCCTTAAGTAGAAAGAATACGCACTTATGAGGCAGCTTTTATAAACAAAACAAAGGAAAAAAGATGAATAAGATGGCAGAGCCAAGGGAAAACAAATTACTCCATTCCCAGGAGCTTTCTGATAACTGAAGCTGTGGAATTTCCAGATGGAAGTATATGAGCAAAACCAAAGAGTTATTTCCTCATCAAAACTGAAATCTTGCTGGAGTCACGTTTCACAGGAAGAAGCCAGAATAGCATCACAAAATAGTTTCTTCTCTGTTTCTCTAAATATTCCCATTGTACTTAATTACAGATGTGGGATGGAATCCAAGAGCTCCTCCCAGGTTCCTCCTGGCTCCTTTTTGGATGACAGGGTTTAAACATCCACAAACTATATATCAAACTGTGATTTCCACACAAACAAGTATTGCAAAAGGCAGCAAGAACCCATGGCATGTCTCAACAGCCTCCTTTGTTCAGACTACTGGATCAAGGTCTGCTGAACATGTCCTTTTCCCGCAGCAAATATGACACGTGAAGCTGAGTAGCTCTTTCCTGAGTAGGTGTTGTGCTTCCTCCAGACCGCATATACAGAGTAGGACACAGTCTGGCATACAGAGATTACTGACAGCTTTGAAACCTCTTTGAAAAAGAGGAAAACATGATCTGACCCTTTCTTAGGTTGAAGAGGAGAAACAGGAGATTCAAATGTAGTGAAATTGGTACTATAAAATACCTCATAACAAAAAGTCTTCCCTGGGAAGGACAGAAGATTGGAAAGATAAGCAGATGAACAGGAACTTTTTTGGAGAATGTAAAACGCTTTTGAATGTTTTCTGTCCCAAATGAAAAAAAAGTAGAGCATGTAACATTCAATGATTAATATCATGCTCTTCTTTCTATCTGTCTTATCTTTAATCTCTTATTTCTGCTGGTGTTAGGCAACAACAGTATATCTTAAAACAAGAAGTTGTCTTTAAGCAATAAAGGGCACTGCATGGATATGTCTGGAGAGGACCTCCTGACATACACTTAGAAGTTTGATCGGGTAATTTAGACATCAGAATTCTTTTTTATATATGAGAAAGGTAAAGGAAACAGACAAGGCTGGAAGCAATTAAATTCATAGGAATAGATCTGAAACTGTCTCACAGAGGGTGAAGAGGATATGGATAGCTATGATCGGCCATAAAACACCTAATACATAAAGCAAAAGTTGTTCTTGGATGATAAGTCTGTGACAGGCAATGGTGAAAACAAGTAGGAGTAAAAATTATTGTTTTTCAGTTCATTTTTTATTTGTCCTAAAATACACTTTTGTCATATATGTTTTTACTTCAGAAAGCTAAGACAAAGCCATGAGTTCAAGTTAAGACAGAGTGAAAAGAACATTTGGAAGTGTCAGAAAATATGTTCAGTTATATATTATCAGTGGGAAAGTACTACAAGTAGTTACTTGCACAAATTGTAAAATAAAGTAAATGAATGGATTTATAATATTTATAATATAATTATATTTATAATATAACTTTCAAAAATTTACAACTCACTCTAATTCTGACACTTGTAGTAACTACAGTGACAGAAGACAAACTAGATAAACACACCCAATTGGTTATTGGTCGTATATGTCTACATACATAATGTGCAAAGTGACAGATACAAATTTCATAAGTGAAACAGGCTTCTTATGACTTTTCACAATGCAGAATATTATAGTGTAATAAATAAATTTTTGTTCTTCTTCCATATAAAAATATAAAATATAAAATAATACTTGCTCCTGCCAATTTAATATTGTATTTGCATGTAGTAAAGGCAGGCTCTTCATATTATACTTTTAAGATTCAGTCTTTAAAACATTAAACAAGCAAAGATCCCAAAAGGCCAAGAGTACATTGTCATCAGACAAGGAATAACTATTTGCCTCATCTCTGAAGTGAAAAAACAAGAAGTTGAGAGTGCAGCAAGACCAGAACTATTTGCAGAAGTTGTGAGAAACTTGGATTAGGCAAGAGGAGGTTGGAAGATTGAGCACTCTACACCAGCTCCTTCTATCTCTGGTAAGCTGATGGCACTATTCCGTAAGTACAGAGATCTATTGGAAACACAGCAGCTTTTCTACACATTGCTACATCTTTTTCTATACATCAGGCAACTCAAAGTTTTATTTACAAGGATCAGTGAAAAAGATATTTTCTATTTGCATAGCTGAAAAACTCGCTACCTCTTCATGAATATCATGCTTGGCAAAAAATAATCGTTTCCTACTTTTAAGATGCATTGGGAATGGGGAAAAAAAGAATAGCCTTGAACTGCCTCTCCACTTAGACTGGCAGGACTTCAGAGCAGACCTCAGTGGGTCATATTTCCCATAGTTATGTATACTGATAGATGTGGTTATTGTGCAGGCATCACCACCTCACTGAAGAGTTTATGTGTTCCTTAAGATCTATCAGCTGTGTAATTCATCTATCAGCATGAAAGACTATGGAGGTGTAGAAACATAATGGAAGGCACTGCAGGAACAAATGAAACCTAGCCCTGGATGTAGGCTATGGCATGGTAACATAAATGTATGTATGACTTTTCAGCCTTTCAGGTTTTCAGAAAAACTTCAGCACCCTGAAGGTATGAGTTTTTATATTGCAAGGATGTTGTATTTATTTACTCTTTGAAAGCCTGTGA
This sequence comes from Lagopus leucura, assembly GCF_019238085.1. Lineage (NCBI taxonomy): Eukaryota > Metazoa > Chordata > Aves > Galliformes > Phasianidae > Lagopus > Lagopus leucura. The sequence continues at coordinate 11,922,554 of NW_024962268.1, read as the reverse complement.
CCTTAAACTTAAAATGAGGTAGTATTAAGTACAGAATAGGAGTACTTAGGAGGGGGCTTTTCATTTAGAGAATTGTGACACACTGGAACAGGTTGCCCAAGGAGATTGTGGATGCCAATCCCCAGAGGCATTCAAGGCCAGTCTGAATGTAGCTATGGGCAGTCTGGCCTCATGGTTGGTGAGGCTGCCCGTGGCAGAGTGTTTGAAACTAGATGATCCTTGAGGTCTTTTTCAACCCAGGCCATTCTATGATTCTGTGATTCCATGAATATTGAAAATATTTAGACAGTATCATTCTTCTAAGATATCAAGGTTGAAACCCACAAAAAACAAACTTACTCAGTGCATAAATGCACCTGTCTTGATCAGGTAGGCTGGCAAGTATATTTAAATGAGGAAAACACAAAAATGTTTCCTCTCCTATAAAAACATTAAGAAGTTCAATTTAAACTTAATTAAAATTTTGAGTAAAGCATTACACATTATGCAGCCACCTGGAATCCTACATAATAATGTTGTTCATAAGGAAGTCAGTTTAGTTTAGTTCTCTAAAGTTGCCAAGCATCATACTTAAGTAAACACTTGAGTGCGCACAAGTGAAAGTATACAACAGGAGAAACAAAAATGATGAGACTGGAGGGGCACAAGAAAGATCACATCTAGCTATACTTTTTCAAAATGGTTGGTAGGCTTTGTTTAGCTTTGTGGGTTTTGTTTTTGTTGTTTTTCTTTATGTTATGAAGTTTCTTTTTAAATATACTTCAATTTCTATTGGAGTTGTGAGGTCATTTGCCAAATCAACCAATCATACAATAGTCTCTGAAGATGTACACATCTAACCATCCTCACCATTCTAATAGCTGTATTAGTAAGTGCCTCTCTAGAGCACAGCAGCAGCAGAAATGGGACTCTTGTTCCCACTCTGGTGGGCTGATTCATACAAGTGAACCTGAAGTCTCCTGTGTCCTCCTGAAGTAGTAAAAGAAACATGCAAATGAACTTTCATCTCTGTATCACTGAGCATAGCTCATAGGTCCAGCATAATCATAGAATTATAGAATGGTTTGTGTTGGAAGGGACCCTTAAGATTATCTTAGTTTCAACCCCCCTGCTATGGGTGGGGATACTTCCACGTAAACCAGCTTGCTCAAAGATCCATCCAGCCTGGCCTTGAGTGCTTCCAGGGAGAGGGATGATTCAGTTCTTATAATATCAAACAAGCAAAAATCCAAAAAGTCTGGTAGTACACTGTCATTGAAAAAGAAATAACTATTTATCTCATCCCTGACGTGAAAGAACAAAAATTTAAGAGTACAGTGAGACCAGAATTACCTACAGAAGCTGTGAGACATACTCTACTATTTGTCTGACTCTTCTGATTTTTATAACATACTAAAAACTCCAGTATTTAGGCACCTTCTTTTTACAGAAGGTTATGGAAAGTAAATGAGTCTTCTCCTGATCTTACTCATTTACTGACCTTACAAGAGTTTTTTGAAGTCGGACTGTAAAGCTTGACAGTGTCATACCCAGTTCTTGGAAAAGTAGAGGATTTTCACACTGCGTGGTCGTGCTCAGAAGCCAGAGGGCGTGCAGGCACGCAGGACGGCAGTGCGCACGCGCTCTGGAAAGTTCTGTCAGGCACATTAAGTTCTTTACTAGGAGAGTGGTTAGGCCCTGGAACGGGCTGCCCAGGGAGGTTGTGGATGCCCCGTCCTTGGACGTGTTTAAGGCCAGGTTGGACGGGGTCCTGGGCAACCTGATCTGAATGTGTATGTTTGGTGGCCCTGCTAGGCAGGGGGGTTGGAACTACATGATCCTTGGGGTCCCTTCCAACCCGGGTGATTCTGTGATTCTGTGATTCTGTGATTCTGTGATTCTTACAAGGGATTTCAGGGAAAAGTGGCAGAAGTCTATATAAGAAACATAAATCTAAACACTGCTGATGCTTGAATTGCAGAACCATACTAAAATTGTACAACATAAATATTAGACATACACTATTTTGTTAAAGAAAATATCACATTAAACATTCAAGATAAATAACAATTGGGAGGTAAATTCCAATAAAGACTTGATACTCCTCAGCTCATTCCTGCTGCAGCTTAAGTATTCTCCTAGCATTTTACTACTTCATAAGTTACTTGCAATGTGTGGCCTACTAAATCTAAGTAAAATGTTTGTAAGATTTCTACACAGAATACAGGTAGAGAAAGAAAGAAAGAAAGCAAAATGACATTTGGGAATGTTCTGAAGAGACTATGAGAGATTGCAGAGTGCAAAGAAAAGTAATGGGAGAAAAAAATGAAATGAAAGTGCACACATGATGATGGAAGAGAAATACTAGGTCACTTTTCAGAAAGAAGGAATAGAAATAATGATGTTCCATCTAAAGAGGCCCATTATTGGTCCCTCCATCAGCACAGGAGAGCTGAAGAGTAATACTACCACCATCCACAGCTGACACTGCTAATGCATTTGAGGACTTGGTGGAGAATGGAAAGAGATTCATGAAGGAGATTTCTCATCTTTCTACGCAGTGCATGTGTCAGTTTCCAAGTATCTATATTAGCGTATATCAGATACTCATGAAAATTGTCCACACGCAAATAGAACGGATGCTTACTTGTTTTAAAGGTCACATTGAAGGTATTTTGTTGTCAGTCAATTAGTACTCATTTGTGATCTCTAGTTTTAAAAATGAGAAATAATGTTATGTGACACTGCCAAACTGTTACTTCTCAGAAAGATTTGAGAGTAAACACATGAACAACTAATAGGAACCACTTAGTTTTAAAGTTTTCTCTGTTGTTCTTAGCAGTATGTTACTGGGAGTCAATATATGACATTCTTGCTGTTATTTACCTAGGTATGCAAAGAGGGAGGCTTTGGAGCATGTCCACCCCAGTTCCATGTGGTGTCACCTGAGCTTACAGTGGGCACAGATCTGTGTGAGTATCCAATACTTGAACTGGCTTCCTCAGAGATCAAAAAATAATTTAAGATTTATTTAGCTGAAAGACAACCAGAGGAATGTGATTCTTTAATATGTATACTGAAGAATGAAGAAAACCTTGTGTCTAACTCCTTGTCCATCTACTATAAGAAACTTCCACTGGCTGGGTTTTTCTTCATTCAAGTCAATACTCTGCCTCTGAACTTCAGAAATGTTCCTGCATGTTCTTGCTTTCTGGTTCACTAAATCTCTTGTTCATAATTGTACATCTTCAGAAGAGTGGCTGGAGGATGTCTGTGCTTTTTCCTGCTCCCTCCTTCCTGCAGGGTAATAGCAAGATAGTTGGAGCTCTGTGATGGGACACAGAAGGTATCAGTTTGAGTATTCTTGGCTACAAATGGTCTGAACTCTCTAAATTCCTTTTCTGACATAAGCACTTCTCAGTTCATGCTATATTGTAGGTTTGCTTTCCGTTTGTTTTTTTTTTTATTATTTTATTTTGCTATGATTTGTTTTTTTTTTTGTTTTTTTTTTTTGAAGGGGACATCTTTTCTACTTTTTCAAAAAAGATCTGAGGTAACTGAGCTATTAATCCCTGTTAGAATAAAGACCTTTCCTGCAGTCACAGCTAAGTATTCAAAACTAAGGAACTAAAGGACTAAAGACCTAATTCAGCTACTTTCCACTCATGAGCTATCCTTGATCAGCATGCTGACTGCAGAGAAATATCACTGTAGTGGTCATCACTTAGGGTTATTTGCTTTGCCTCACTCCTGCAAGTTGACATACCTATCCAAGATTCTCCTTGTAAAAGAACTCAATGTATGAGAGGGAAAGTTTTATCACTGCTGCAATTACACCAGTTTTCTTGTATCTGGTTTCTACTGTACATGTTCAATCATGCATATTCAGCATGCAGTATACAGAAAAATTAGAAAACTTGAATTTCATTGCAGGTTCTTTTCATGCATGATATTTAATCTCAGAAACTCTTTTTTTTTTTCCAGCTATTTCTGTTCTCCTTCTGTTCCTTTAATTCTTCTGTATATTCTAAAAGTTTTGATGCAAGACATAATTTTATTATGTTTTTATGGTGGCAGCCATGCTAAGCTTTGATTCCTGCTGGGGACTATAATGCTATTAGAATCTCTAGTTAAGATCAAAGCAACCAGACCATGGGTTCTAAAGAAGGTAACTAATATTGCCTTGGTACCTTTCTGTATCCATCATGGGTGTACAGATGCATGCCCTGAGGGCCACTCTGAGTCTGGTCATGTCAATGATGCACAGAAGCTGTTAAGCTTTTTATTCAGCCAAATGCACAGAAAACTGAGTAGTTACTGCCTCTAAGTCTTGCTGAAGAGATGCTCTGTCCAGAGCGTTGCTTAACGCCAATACATCACCAGCACATGTGAAATAGCAGTTATCTAAAAAAGGTTACACATCCTCACATCACATTTTATGATCTCAAGATATAGGAGCCTGAAGGAAGGTCTCAACATCATAAGCCTCTTCCACACAGGTAAACTGAGTAGAGGTTCTTCACAAACATCTACATGTAACAACATTTGCCAATTCTCAGCTTTTTGAAAGTCTTTTTTGTATATACTTTCAAATGGATAAAAAATGTGTATTTCAGTAAGTTGTGGACATCAATAGTCCTTATTTAGGCATGACTTCATCAGGACAATTACCTCCTGCACATTTTCATCTGGGGTCCATTTGCCTTTGCAACATAATCAATAACTATTAGTCAATAATTTGAGCTAAGTTATAAGACTGTCCCTGGTATTCAGTGTTTTTAAAAGTAGGACCCAAAACTGCAGCCCTGTAGCATATCCCATATTTTCTCTGCCATGGCTCAGTGACAGAAATTAGAGACTGAATATACAAAGTCTACTCTAAAAATAATACCTTCTATTTTATTATATTGTCCTATGACATCAGGTGCAGATGCTGGTAGTACAGCAGTAGAGGTTGAATCTTCCCACCAATATTCCATTACATTTTCTTGCCGTGTAATAAATGACAGCAGTGGTGCAGTCTGGCCATAACAGCATCTACGGATATTCATTAATGGTTGCTGAATGTTTGTAGAGACCAAACAGTGGATGAAAGCACAGTGAGTTAGTGGTTGATGCCTTTCAGCAGTGGCAACAGTAGCAGTGGTTTATTCCATTGGCACAGATTTTTACATGTGCAGCTTGCAGGCTCTTGTTCATCTCTAGTGAAAATAAATACCCAATAGTCGTGACTATATTAAAAAACAGTGTTTTGTAGCTGAGAATTTGCTCTATCAAAATGTGTTATTGTGGGTTTTGTATCTGTTGCAGTTTTCATAGAAATAAATAGGAGGCATTATTTTTGGTGTGACCTACATAATTGCCTACCTACTTAAACAAACTGAATTGATAACAAGCGAATTAATAGTCATAACAATAAGTTTGTTCTCTTCAAAGTTTGTCTGCATATTCTTGCATTGCCTAAGCAATTTTTTCAGATATTCAGCATTTCATTCCTAATAAAACCTTGCCATGATTTTCATTTAGTTTGGCAAGTTTGATTCTGTATCAGCACACTCTTTTGTCTGTGATCATAATAGCTCTATTACTAACATTTTAGAAAAGAAAATAAAAAGAAGAAGAAAAAGAAGAAAAAAGAAAAGAAAGCTTCTTTGTGAAAACCTGCAATTAATCAGTTAAAGTTCTAGCTGCAAAGTCATAGTTTATTGATGTTTGCCTGGAGGATGCTGAAATGGTAGCATCAGTGAGTTGGTAGATTCATAGAGATTATATATGCTCTATTCACAAGTGCTATATACATTTTGTCCCTGTGAGTTTCTGAATATAAATTGCATCAAGATGTTTATTTAGCAATCCAAAAACTTTCTTAAAAATAATGTAGAGTAGCAGGGTTACCATAGAAGACAAATATTTACCGTGAGTGTAAAAAGCATGCTCGTTATGTGTTGAAAGTTTTCTGAAGATTTTATTGATGTTGGCAGATTAATTGTATATTTGACTGAAGTTTTTGAAAAGAATAGAACAAACCTAAAATAAAGAAAGTAAAATTTAACTGAACTCGTTTAGATTTTTGCCGCTAAATTTTATCCATTATTCTAATGCCTCTACTCCCAGTTATATATAATTCTATTTCCACTAACTAACCACAAGATACTCCTTCTGCGAAAGTCTGGAATTTTTGTATGACTTCACTTAATTCTGCTTCTCTACCTGCCCCTCCTCTCTTCTTTTCCACTTTCCACGTTTCTGTGCCATTAGATCTCGAATGCGAAGGCATTAAAGGATTCATAAAATTATACTTCATTTTTAATATATATTTAAGCCTAACAATGCCATTTCAACAGTATTTTGACTGTCTGCAAGTAATTTCCAGTGTTCTTTTCTATAAGAGTACTTTTGCTAATTGGCTTGAACAAATTGGGTTTGTCTTAGATACAATTTTATGAAACTTATATAAATTTTGTTTCTATGACTGAATGTAGGTTAGGAATATGTTTCCAGCTTCTGATGAAAAGAATTCTAATGACTGCAACATGTTCCATACTGTTACTGAAAAGAAGAAAATATTATTCCCTAACGTGAATCACGGGAAAAGAACTTTAAGAATATATTGTCATATTTGACCATTCCGGACAATCTCATTAGTCAAGTTGTGTTGACGTACATTCATTCATGCATTTTTCTTCCACTGAACTATATTGAATAGGAGTAAATCATAGAAGAAAATGACAATAAAAAAACTAAACTCAACCAGAAAAAATGTTAATAAAACAGAAGAAAAAATTTTGACTTGTATTTGCTTGACTTTGGATAAAAACCATGAAACTGTTGGTCTGTTACTTCCCTAACAAAAGAGCAGCTCACCTGAAGTACATGTCTGAGTTCCTTTTCCAGCTCTGGAACTTATAGAAGACTGCAGATGCAGCATGTGTTCAGATGCATGCTCAAAACTGTACAAAACAAAACACTTCTTCCAAAGAAAAGAAAGACACGACGTCTTCTAAAAAATCAGTGCTGCTTTTCAGAAAATTTGTCTTAGATTTGTTTTCAGGAATTCACTATTTAATGTACATATATATTTTTTTTTTCTCTCAAACCCACTAATCTAGATCAGAATAGACTCAGAAAACTGTTGAAGTTATACCTGGGTTAAATAATTGTACATACGGGATTTGAGGGTAAGTGGCGCTCTTGACCTTCTGTAGTATCAAGACAATACATAGTCTAGAGGGATTTTGTTGTTGAGAATAGAAGTTGGAGATCTCAAGAGAATGTGTTTTTCATCAGTTAAATCTAGGGCTACTCAGAAAAAAAAGGGCCAAATACTGCTCTCCCTAGTCAGAGCTGCATTTTGGAGGGCAACTGGGAGATACGAATATGCGTGCCTGGGGAGTTAGGAATTCCTCGGAGAACTAGGGGATATGCTGGATTTATCCACTAACACACATTATGCTAGTTGCCATCTGTTTTCACTGGAAATATTCTTTTCCAAAGAACTCTGCGACAATGAGATTTTTTTTTACACTGCCATTTTTTGTCCTTTTTCTGCTAGAAGATTTCTCAGAAATAGAAGCAGAATTTCACCCACAACAACCAAAATTGGCCTTTTGTGATGACAGCGATATGTGAGAAGTGCCATAATGAGGCTTGGGAAGACATGCACATCATCTGCCTACCTTAGACCTGTGTGTGAATTCTTTTCTGATAGTGGACTGGTGAGTACTTAAAAACAGGCCATATGCTTAAGCAATGTGTAGATTCTTCACTCTATAAGGAATCTACTTGCTTAAAAATTAATCTTAAGAGTGTACTCTCCTGTATGTACTGTAAGCACATGGGGGAGAAAATGCTGTCCAAAATGTGGTTTGTGTTGTGTTGGTTTTGATGATTTTTTTTGCTTTATACCTGTTTGCTAGTAAGCAGGAGTACTTGTAAGATTTGCTGTTCAATCAAGCCAAGAATGTATTTAAAATTATTTGGGTTTATATATGTTTAAGTATTAAAGCTGATGTCCCAGTATAATATTGCAACAACTACCTTTGTAACATACACATTTCTTTTCCAAAACATAAAGTTACAAAGATGGCATTACTTAGATTCTTAAGGACAAGAAATATGCCAGCTTTTGCATTGTGTATCACTTACAAGTCCCTGAGTGACTCTTGGCAGCAGAATTTCACCCTTTTTTACTTCAAAAACTTCAAAAGTTGAGTGAATTTTTAAAATAGGTGTAATGATTATTGCCTGCCTCAGCATTTCATTTGGCTGAAACTCTCTTTTTCAGATCCCTATTCATGTATACCCACAGTTCCCACTTTTAAGGATGTGTCCTTAAGGTAGTGACTGCGTTAAGTCTTTGAGACTCTGAAAAATTAACAGAAGAGTTTAACATTATCATTTTAAAATATAAATTACAATTTAGGTGTAAAATTACATTTGAAAATAAATTTTAGGTTTCTAAATTAAGCTTCTAAACAGGTGCTTCATGCGTCTGGCATAGCTTGTGTTTATCTCAGCCCATTAGGTACTTGCTCAGGTTTTGAGTCATCGGTGCTGTCAGTGATGCTCTACCAAGAGACATTGCCACAGGGTAATGAAGAGGAGGGAGGACTGTTCTGTTCATCTGCTCTGATATCCTGCCATAATTCTTTCAATTAAAATTTGTTATTCCTGTCCAACAGTTTCAATATTGGCAATATTATTTGCATGGCAGTCTAGATAAAGAAGCAGAAGGCTGAAGACAAATAAGGCCAACCCCTATTATCTTTGAAAACCCAAGTATGACTAAGTGTACACGCATCATAGAAACATCCTTATCTCATCACACAAAGGTAGAAGATGGTTCACTGCAATATGTGGAAGATGGTTCACTGCAATATGTGGAAGATGGTTCACTGCAATATGTAGTTGCAGTATGAGAGTTTCTAACATCAGACAACAAATCCATTTCTCAATTAAAATAAAACAAAAAGTAATTTCATGTTTAAAAAAAGGGTTCTCCATCTGCCATGTGCCACAGGTGAGAGCCAATTACTTATGCATATCTAAAATCAACCTGACCTTGGCCAGTCAGCCTGTGTAGGGTATTTGGGAGTTGCTGAACTTGTTAGTGGAAAGCATTAAGGCTTGGCAGAATTTTCTGTTCTATACTTTCTGCCTTTTGTTCTGATTAATAACTATACTTCTCTATACTGTTCCTGCCTGTCTCATATTTCTTTTCTGTGGTAGATGCCTTTTAAAAGTAGCTTGATTCAGCTGTAGTTGACCTTTTATGGAGCAGTACTGTCTCACATCAAGTTTTTATAGGCCTGCTAGTTTCTGCACATGTGCAAAGCAGGGTTCGTCTTTGACCTTCAGGAGTTACAGCGAGGAAGACTCTGGGGGAGGGAGGTTTGGAAGGAGTAACTTTCGTTTGAAACAGCAATGCTTTATTAAAAAATAATAATAAACAGAAAAAATTCCTTTTTATGAAGACTGGTTATACAAAACCAAGAGTGGCAAAAAATTAAACAATTAGAATGCCTCAATGAGGATAAACATGCCTTTCTTTTGTTCAAGTGTTTTCAGACTGATTGTAGCCTAAACAATAAGACAATTTTGTGAAAAAGACTGGAAAACTTCTGCGGCCTGGTGCCAAACCGTCGTCATTGGTGGCAGCCTCTGATTTGTCACAACTTCGGCATCAAACGCAAACCCTATCTCCAATATCCTGCAGCTCTTTTTATTTTTCTTCTCTGTCTTCATCTTCCCACTCTTCATTTCACATTCTGCCACGCTCTTTGTTTTATATTTTTTTCAACATCTGTTTCTTTTCTCCTTCTTCCTCAGTTCTCTAAGGCACTGCATTCAATTTCTTAAACATTTCTCTCACCTCTTCCCCTCTGTGGATTCATGTATTCCTCCATACATTTTTGCTTATGCTTCTCCGACTCCTGTCACCACGTTCCTACTTTTTTAATTTTTCCCTTGAGCCTCATCCTCTGTGCTGTAGCTACTCCTTGCACAGAAAGTTTGTCCCACCACATGGCACAAATGTATACAACCCTCAGACCAGACCATATCTAGTCTCTTTCCAAGGCCTTTCCCCTTCAGTTTGGCACTTGTGACAGCACTGTGAATGATACAGCCTCTTTACTGGTGTGTTCATAGCATTGCCCCAAGTATGTGATATCAAATATAGTCCTGGGGCTAGAACACATTTGCTGGTCTCTCTCCTCCAAACATATTTTCTTTTCTTTCCAATCTGTCATGAAACTAAGCAGATTTGAGAATCTGCACTTAGTGCAGGCAATCTCCAGTCAAACGATAAAATCATCATAAAGACACCAAATTTCTTCTAATCTGCTCTTCAAATATACTACATGTACACATAGAAAGCTGATTTTGATCTGAGAGATACATAATGATATTGAAACTGTTAAAATATACACCCTCCTTGCAGGGTCTTTAGATGCTAAGTTCCCCCAGAACATGTTTGTTTATACAGGAAAACAGTAGCTGTGTGAGACAGAGTTGGAAAAGTCACAATAAGTGGATGCAAATAACCTGAAGTACATATCCTATAGAAAAAGAGAACAAACGTGACAGGCAGCTCAAGTCTTACTCAGAATGCATTTATTTCTTTGAGCTGGGGCAGAATGCAGAATTCTGAGCAATACAAAGGAAACCACGAGGAGCTTTAGTAATCACTGTACAATGCTACAAAAGTGTAACACATGTATTGGCAGTATCTGTTGCATTAATACTCCAGTTCTCTTTCCATCTATATACTTATATAATCCAGTACCATTGTATTGTATGATATATCTTTCATCTTCATAAGTAATGGATGGCACATGTCCTACTAGCAGGAAAAAATACTAAGCCATAAGTATCTTGTGTGTGCTTGCTCTTAATGTATGATTTATGATTTATTGATGGCTTTTATTTGCCCTTGTTCAAAACAGAGACCACTGAACAGTGGACAGTACATAAAAATCCCCTCGTTCTCTTTTCCTTTCATGCATGAGAAATGATTGTACAAAGGGTCACGGTCCATCTTTAATTCATCTCTCTAACGTGCTGATAGCACTACTTTCACTCAGAATTTTCCTGGTTTTTTTCTATGTAGCCACTTTAATGAGTTTGTGTCTGCAGTTTTGAACCTTGCACAGATATCAATATGCAAATGTTATGGTTTTGTTTTGATATTTTTCTTTGCTGTTGTAGTAAAACAGTCTCTCTGCAGAACAACTGTAACTAGCTGTGTGCACTGCAGGATCTGCAGAGACATATATGGGAACACATTGAAGGTGCAGTATTTATGTACACTGAGGTAAGCAACTTCTAATTCTTCCCTGTTCAGACTTTGCCTTTTCGGATCTCCCTTCTGTTTGTCTGGTCATTAATTTTGCAAGAGTTGTTTTTAAAGTCTAAGCAAGAAGATATTAGTTAATTTAATGGGACACTGTTCTGCATTTACACAAATATATTATCTTTGGCTGATTAACTTGACCTATCTAACCTGCATCTATATAACTCTATGTGTTTGTTTATGAATTATATGCAAATATATTGATAATAGATTAGTTTAGTTTAGTTTAGTTTTTACTTTAAGTTATGACTGATAATTTTATTGTGCTTTTTAGGAGAAGCAATAAACACGAGTTATAATGACCATATCTGCGTGATATACCCTCTGCAAAGTCTAAAGCACATCATTGCTGTTCAGATGATTAATCTACTACCAAGCACCAAACTTCTCCTTGCTATATTCCTTCACATATTTCCTGATGTTATTGCTTTGGTTTGGGTTTTGTTGTGTGTAGGGTTTTTTTGTTTGTTTGTTTGTTTTTTCTTTTTTTCCACCCCTTGAAAACATGTTGCAAAGGTCAGTGAGACACAAGGGGAGAGAGAGAACATCGATAGAAAACTGGCCAGCGCCTTCCACACAGCGGTATCCGAAGTTCCCAAGGCATTAAAAACGTCGCAGCGAGCAGGATGGCAATACCGAATGCCTAACTGCTTCGGATGGAAGGCACTTTCGGTTAGCTAGGAGGAGCCCTTTGTACGGCGGCTAGTGCCGCTCGCAGGGCTTGCAGTTCTCCCTTTGCCCCGGGCTCCGCGTTCTGGCCCCGGCCCGGGCGCTCTGCCGAAATCTCTGCTCTCCGCCGCGCACCGAGGCTCCGCGGTCCCCCCACCACGCCCTGGAGGCCAACTCGCAGAGTCAGCCCGGTGCCCCCTGGGCCGGGAGAGATAGGCAAGGAGCAGGCATCCGCTTTGCGGTGGTCCTGATCTTCCCGGCAGCACCGGCCCCAGCGCCCTCCTCGCTGCTGCTGGTGCTGCTGTTACTGTTATTGATTATGATGTTGTTATTAATTATTTAAGGTGTTTGTTGTTGTGTTGTTGTTGTTTTGCCTCCAAAGTCACACTCCAGATCTGGGGAGTCCGAGTTATTTTCCTGCGATGTGAAAACGCAACCATTGTTGTAACAGCACTAAGCCTGGACTCTGCTCGAGGCTATTTTGGAGAGGGAAATTTCCAGTGGAAACGAGCGCGTTTAGGGTAGGGCGTGCCCCTCACACACACTCCTCAACAAACATTCGTGGGGGCTGGAATTTTCCCAGCGTTCGCGTACCACCTCGCTCGGCAGTCTGAGCCCAGACGTTGGCCGACGGCCGCGGGCCCGGGCCCGGCTCGCTCCCCAGCTCCAAGCCTCCCGGTGCCCGATCTCCCAACAGGACTCTGCAGGAGCCTGGGCTGAAAAGCGGGCCCTGAGCAACCTTGCTACCTAGAGATTTTTGTTCACCCCAGAGGCAAAATTGCCTCTGTATTTTCCCGTCCTCGAACACTTCCTGACACTGAAAAGATAACAAAGGGGAAAGTTTAAAGCAATAAATATCCCCCATTTGCCCCGTCCTCCGTCTTCGGCCGGAGCTGAGGGCAGGCGGCATTTGCCCGAGGAAATACAGGGTTTCGTAGCCCTGTCCCGGACCTCTCCTCCCGATCTCTGCCACTTTCTTGGCGTCTATGGAGATTTTTCTACCCTGACAGCCTCTGGGGTTTGTTTCCCCCCGCCGCTCCCCAGCCTGTGCTCCCGCTGCAGCCCGCAGGAAAGTGTGGCCGGTGCCGCTGGGCACTCTGATGGCGCTGGGGTTAGTGCGCTGCGAGAAGGCTCCGGGAGTGAGAAGCTGGCATTTTGGTAACACGATTTAATAAGCCAAATTGCATTATTAAAGTCGCGAAGACTTCCTGGACGCGCAGAAGCCCACTGACAGGTTTTCTTCTGTTTTGATGGATTTAGTGCTCTTTCAGTACTCCTCTCCCACCCATGCAGCAGTAGCTAAGACTTGAAGATTTAAGATCGCACACCTCTAGGCGAGTCAAAGCCCACGCCCGGAGCAGCTCATACAGCTTGTGATTGATTTCCCCACTGTGCTGCTTCCCTTTCCAGTCCCGTGCGAAAACCCTGTCTTCTTTCGGCACGAATGTTGTGTCCTCTCCACGTCCGGCAAGGCACGGAGGGGAAGCTGGAGCCTCGGGGCGCCTAAACCCTTTTGGAAAGCAACTTTCCGGCCCAAAGAGCCCCAATAAAAGTTTTAGAGTGGAGGAGCCTTTACGCATACCCGAGTGGCGAGGCTGCACGGAGCCATCGTGGTGTGGCTGGGAAAGAAATATCGAGCAAAGCGCAGCCGGAGCCTCCCCGCGTGCTCGGACTTCGCTGCCTCCCGCTGCTGAGTCCCGGGCTCCGAACACGGACGGGGTCCCCAGCGGCCTCCAACCCTCCCCTGCCCCTCACCCCTGCCCCTAGCGCTGCCTCCCCTCCGAAAAACACCATTTCTTCTTCCTAACACCATTTCGCTTCCTAAAACTGTGTTTTTCCCTCCTTCTCCCACTCCCCCCTACCCTCCCACTCCGAGCCGTCCTGATTTTCACCACTAAGCCAACTCTGGACAGAAATGATAGCTATATTTTATAGGATGGGAAAGGTGATTCGCCGCTGTCTATTTGGGGTTTGGGGTAGTTTTGTTTTTATTTTTCCCTCGAATGCATATTATCTCACTTGATGACGAAAGCTATTGATTGCTAAAGTGGAGCCACCGACTTTTAGCAGGCTTTCCAACCCCCCCTCACAAAAGTGAAAATACATATATAAAGGCAGGAAAAGAAAAAGTAAAATTAACAAATACTTTCGGAAGTGTTTCAAATACGTACAAATCCCGTTTTATGTCTTCCCATTCACGTGTATATTGATACCATAAAAGAGAAATCCTTCAGCGGGGTTTTTCTCTCGGTACTTTATTCATTGAAACTGGCAGTTCCACTCATTATTCCACTCCCTTAAACCCGATTCTGATGCTGGCTAAATATAGAGCTTCGCCTTCCTGGGAACGCGAATCGAATACACAGTAAGCAAATCAGTGTAGCACAGGAGGGGGAAAAAACCTTTGATCAAAGCCCTCCTTTTCTTCCCAATCCTGGTTTACTGGGGCGGAGACAGGTTTCTTGCTTATTGCACATCATTTGCAAAGATCAAGCTTAAAATACAGTGACTTCTCCTAGAAGTAGTAGTTAAAAAATCCCGAAAGTTAGAGGGGTGGGCGTTAAGAGAATTAAAACCAGATTGAATTATTATTAAAAAAAAAAAAAAAAAGAAAGAAAAAAAAAAAAAAAAAAAAAAAAGAGTAAAGCTGGGTAACAAAAAAGGAGATGTCTCAGAGCTGGGGAGACAATATATTTTTAATAAGGCCAATTTTTCAAATAGAGATGAAGACGTCCACGAGGGAAAAATGCGTAGGACGGAGGATGGAATAACACCTTCCTTGTTTTGGTCTTTTGCAATACCCGCGGATGGTTATCTCGACCTCAGGGACGCCTCTTTTTATTTTTTGTCACTGTGGATCCTTTGCCATCTCGCAGCCCGCGGGGTCACCCGGGCCGGGAGGTCGGCGTACCCCGAGCAGAGGTGGGGGGGATGTTTGCAGAGCACCGGGCGGCGAGGCACAAAAGGTCAGAAACGAGCACACCGCGCGCGGCCGCGCCCGCTCGCCCGCAGCCAGCAGAGGTCGCCGCGGTACCCGCCGCGACGCCCGCCTTGCGCGCAGCCTGCGCGCCCCTGCGCGGGCAGAGCCCTAGGCTGGGGAAGAGGCGGCCGGGGACGGTCCCGCGGAGGGGCTGCTCACTGCCGATGGCCGCGAACCCCCGCCTCCTGCTCACCTCATCTCTCCTCCTGCGGGCGGCCGAGAGCGCACCGAGGCCCTGTAGGACTGCGGCATCGCAGAGCTCCGGGATGCGCTCCAGGCGCTGCGGGACGCGGGGCATGAAGAAATGGGGGGGAGGCGGGAGGGGAAGAGGGGCACGACGGAGGTCCCCCCAGGAAGGGAGAGCGGTGCGGGGGTTACACTGGAGTCTGTACGGATTAAAATGCCCGTCACTGAAGGTTTGCCCTAAACACGTGCCTGGATGTCTCGAGCTGCCAGCATCAGCAGTGGTTCTTGGTAATTACTTTCCGGTTTACTCAGCTAAAATGCAGAATTATAAACTACATCTGTAGATGGCCTCTTATATACGTATGTACATACACAGCCACACGCATGTATGTATATCGCCAGGTTCTTGGAAGGAGAAGCCATCATCTAGTAGATTTGCGTTTCCCACTGTTTATTTAAACGTCGAATATGTAAAGTAAGTGTGCATATGTTTGCAACCGTATCTTTACCTTCTGACACTATCTTGAGATCATTTCAAGTCAGCACAGTTATCTCCACAAGTGGCAACGTTAGGTCCCACTTCTTGTTTGAAATAAAGCTGGAGGGTGTTTTTGCTCCCTGGGTTATGCAAAGGAAAACATCTTTTGCAAACCGAGCTGGGACTCCGACTCCGAGCAGCTCTGTTGTTTAGCAGCTGTCTCATCAGTAAATGCAAGTTTTAGAACTTTTTCTAAGCTACTTCATTTTTGCCAGAATTCCCTGCGGGGAGGCATTCCGCATGAATATGTCCTCCCCTCTCTTTCCCCCAAACTCTATTCTCGTCGGCCGCATTTGAAATTAAAAAAAAAAAAAAAAAAAAAAAAAAAAAAGACTTTGAAATAAACGTATTTTCCTGATGAGTAGTGATTGGAGGGCACTTACACAATACGTTGGTGAGGGTGGTGTAGCAACTCATATGGAATAGAACACAAAAATTGGATCTAAATAAACTCAAAGAAGACGTTTAAGATGAGGGGCGGTGGATTCAGAGGGTGCCCACGCTGGGGAGCTGGTGCAGCTCGGCAAACAGACTAAAGCAAACGCAGCGGGCAGGCTGAGTGGAGCCTGCCGTCTGCGAAACACACACAAAGAAATCCTTGCCCACGGGAAAGTTGCGTTTTGCCGGGCTGGGGAAGCGTTCAGATAACTCCTGCTGGAGCCAGCAGCCCCGCGGGGGCCGGTGCCTGCGAGGCGTGCTGCGGGCGCCACTACGCAACCAGGGGCGCGGGTACCGCACCGCACCGCGCAGAACGAATCTTTCCACACTGCCTCCAGGTGCCCCGCGCCGCGCAAACGGGGGAGTTCGCGCCTTATCCCTTTCTCTCTCTCTCTCTCTCTCTCTCTCTTTTCTTTTTCTTTCAACAAGAATTTCAAGGGATTATTCTCCACAGCGAAAAGCAGCAGTTCTTTATTCTGTGCGAATCTTCTTTCCTGGTCAAGCTATGAAACCCTCTAAGTACGGGATGCATTTCTATTTACAGATAAGGAAAAAGAGGGGGAGAGAGAGAGAGAGAGAGAGAGAGAGAGAGAGAGAGAGAGAGAGAAAGAAAGAAAGAAAGAAAGAAAGAAAGAAAGAAAGAAAGAAAGAAAGAAAGAAAGAGAGAAAGAGAGAAAGAGAGAAAGAGAGAAAGAGAGAAAGAGAGAAAGAGAGAAAGAGAGAAAGAGAGAAAGAGAGAAAGAGAGAAAGAAAGAGAGAAAGAAAGAAAGAAAGAAAGAAAGAAAGAAAGAAAGAAAGA
>NW_024962268.1:11888527-11905512 GCF_019238085.1 Lagopus leucura | reverse complement strand
AGAAAGAAAGAAAGAAAGAAAGAAAGAAAGAAAGAAAGAAAGAAAGAAAGAAAGAAAGAAAGAAAGAAAGAAAGAAAGAAAGAAAGAAAGAAAGAAAGAAAGAAAGAAAGAAAGAAAGAAAGAAAGAAAAGGGATCTAAAAGGGATTGGAAAACATAAATAGAACAGAGGGAGTGTTGAGGGACAATTTAATGTAAATATTTGTACCTCCTTCGATCTCATGTTTAACAGAAATACATAAAGTTTTCATCCACGATTTTAAGAGAGAAAAAGGATGGGGGGAAACGTAAACAATCCCATCTCGTGGTGGGGCCGTGCCTGCCCCGGAGTAGCAGCGTCGCCTGCGGGAGCCCGAGAGGGGCTCCCTAATGGGAATGATAAACGCTCGGTAGGAAACAGTGGGATTAACACCACCTCCGCCTCCAGAATATACATATATACATACACACACGCGCGTTTATATGTGTGTATTGCACACATGTATATAGAGATTGGGAACATGGCTCGGCAAGCCCGAGAGGGGGAAGGGGTGGAGGAACCGATCGGGGCCGGGAAGGAAAATGAAAGGTGTGACTGAAGATAAGCGGCAGGGATGGAGGAGAACGACAAGAAGAAAGTATAAGAGGAAATACAAATGAGGAGCGAGGAAAAGTTGCCTCCGAGAGCCCGAGCCGGGGCCGCCGCGCCGCCAGACCCTGAAATATGATAATCAGAACAGCTGCGCCGCGCCGCCCGCAACCAATGGACGCCGCGCGGGCGTGACGTCCCCGCGCATGACGTCAGGCCAATGGCGAGAGGGCTGAGTTGGAGCAGAGAAGTTTGAGTAAGAGATAAGGGCGAGGCGAGTGCCCGAGCCGCCAGCGCCCAGTCCAGCACCGCCGCGCTACCGCACCGCGCCCCGCAGCACCGCGCGGCAGGACCCCGCTGCGCAGCCGGACCCCGGCGCCGCGCCGCATCGCACCGCGCCCCCTTCTCGCTCTGCAGCCCTGACAGTGTCTCCCACGCTGGTGGTGTTTTGTTTTGCTTTGCTTTTTTTTTTTTTTTTTTTTTTTTTTCCCCTTATTTCGAGTATCTTTTTTTTTTTTTTTTAATTATTATTATTATTGTTACTTCTACTTTTTTATTATTTATTTTATTTTATTTTATTTTTAGCGACAGCTCTCAAACCTACTTTGGGGTCTTAAAACGAAACCGTACACCATTTCACTGTGGACACTACACCCTCTCACAGATATGGGAGACATGGGAGACCCACCAAAAAGTAAGGCGGAATTTTTACCGTTGTTGGAATAAATATGCTGTCTATTGTAATCGTCTCAGACGGGCGAGCTGCTAGAGAGCTTAACTGCATTTGAACGGTAGAGAAGGTGCCTTTGTTGCCATGCCTGCATGCTTGCTGTGTTTTAGCCTCGTAGGCTTGTATGCTAATAGCCTAGGGTCCTGCTCTCTTTTAAAGTTTGGGGAGCAGGCGAGATTTAAATGGGCGCTTCTACCAGGCAGCTTTAGATTCTCTTCGTGCTAGACTGCGGTGGGGCTGTCTGACTATCCAGCACGCGTTCTGTCTGGGGGAATTAGCATTAGACTTGCAAAAGAGAGTAAGTGACAACTGTAATGATGCTTGTTCTTGCTAGCAGCCTCGAGTCCCCTCTTCTATGGCAAAGGGCTGAATGGAAAGCGTACCAGCCACGCGTTCGACGTTTCTAATCAGAGCCGCTTAAAAAAAATTAAATCTAACGTGTAGGTGCTCTCCTCGTAAGGATAGGAATCCGAACTAGAGTACAATAAAATAAAAACAAAACAACGAGGGAGTTTGGAGTTTTGATTCTGTGCAGGGTTTTCGAAGTGGGGACCTTCACCCTTCACGTCTGCATTGTAATATATGTTCCGCCTTCTTTCTAAACGAGGCGAGGTTTTGATGGCACGCTTCAATTACCATCCAAAAGTGTAATACCGTTTTTTTTTAAAAAAAAAAAACAAACAAACAAACAAAAAAACCCAACTCTTTGAGTACGCCCTATAAGGGAACGACACTAAAAGTGTGTTTATCTCTGTAGGAGAGTAAACGGTTAGTCAATCATGTATTTATTTTCATTTCAGAAAAACGCCTGATTTCCCTATGTGTTGGTTGCGGCAATCAAATTCACGATCAGTATATTCTGAGGGTTTCTCCGGATTTGGAATGGCATGCGGCGTGTTTGAAGTGTGCTGAGTGTAATCAGTATTTGGACGAGACCTGTACGTGCTTTGTTAGGGATGGCAAAACCTACTGTAAAAGAGATTATATCAGGTACGCCATTTATGTTGTTTAATTAATTGGTGAGATTTTTTTCTTAACTTTGTAAATTTGAGACTTAGGGTGAGGAAAAACAGTAATATATAAGGTGAAAATGCAATTGGTGTATTTTTAACTGACTCCAGCTAAGGTAGATAGGCAAGGGGAAAAGTTCGAGTAGTCAAGTTTTTTTTAATCTACAAATTCAAATGCAGATCTCTGAACAAACAAAACCACGCTCGAAAACTGCTAGGGATTCTATCGGATTCTCTTGAGTACTTCAGCAACATATTCTGTGACTCTAACAAAGCGGGAAATCGTAGGTGATGGAGAACGTTTTCAGTAAGGCTGATGTTGTGGGCAACGCGGAGCTGGTCTCTTTTTAATACAAGCTGAGAAACACGTATTTGTGCTTTTGTAAAGGCATAATGGCATTCATAGGAAAACCGATTCAAGTATTTATATCAAGTATAAATACATGGACAAAAATAAGATTAAACAAGGCCTATTAATTAAAAAAAAAAAAAAAAAAAAAAAAAAAAAAAAGCCCAAAAGAGAAAAGCAAAAACAAAACTGAAATTTCCTTCAGAGTGAAAGATCTTTTTCTGAGGAGGTTAAAACCTAAACTGAAATGTTTCTTTGCTAAAATAACTGACATTTAATCTTTTTAAATATTAACCCCTTTGGTGATATCTGACTGCCTTTCCTTTCTTATCTTATCTGTACTGATGAATTAGACAGAGCAGATCAAATTGCCCATCATCTGTTCACGAACAATTGGGTATATTTAGATAATGGAACCGCTTCCTTCCTCACATTAAAATCTGGTAACTGATAAAATGTGAGAGTTGCCAATCCTGACACTATAGAGAAACCCAAAGCAGGAATTTCGAGTGTGTTTATTATTTGTGCTCCTGGGTCATGCTGATCTGCTTCAGTGTATTCTACCGGGTTTGAAAAACCAGAACTTTGAATGACTCTGAGGTATGGACCGTGTTTTCTTATGGAAAGTTTTGCGAACAACTATTACCTATCCTCTCAAGATATCTCTTCTAGTTTCTCGTCAACTCCTAACTGAAATAAAATGACTCAGTCCAGGACACGATTTGTAATCAGATCGTTCATACAAGCTGTGCCACCAGATTATTCTCCAAGTTTTACCAGGACGAAAAACAATTCAATGTATTATTAATAGTAATAATAATGTTTATTATTTTTTTACTTTGGAGACTTGTTAAATGTTGTCCTGTCGCTAGTTTCAAATTAAAGGAAAATGTGTGGGACTGAGAAACATCCGTTTATCTCCTGCAAGAACTAACTCAGTGGGCTAATTTAAGCAAACTAACAAACAAAAAAAATTTACTCTTAATTTTTTTGTGCAATACTTTTCATTTCCTAAAATTTTAAAAGTAAATTATCCATTACGTGTAATTCGACTTTGAATTCAACCACGAGTCAATCTATGATTGCCAAGATGCGGGCAACCCCCCCAACTTCTGTACTTATGAATGTGACACATTTTGTGAACGCTCTGTTCTTTGTAGTTCACAGTTTGGTTATTGGGGTTTTGTTCTTCTCAAAAACTTCTAATTCGGAAATTCAGAGCTCTGAGCATAAGCCAAGTTCACATCTATAGGCAGAGCAGCTAAACACGTACCTATAAATTTACATCACAGACTATTGCTAATGAAATGCACTGGTGAGGAAATGAGTGTGGATGAATATTAGGTCAGTTTTAAGAGCAGCTTTTCTATTTCCATGGGTTACACCCACGTTTGTTTGTGTGCATTTTATATGTCTTCATACGTTTGGGGGAAGATGCTGATTTTATATAATGCCGTAGAGGCTGGCAAAGGATTCTTGGTGGCAGCCGAGAGACTGCGCCTATAAATACCGCGCTGGAATATTTTCTTTTGCCCATCTACTGATGGATGAACGGTGCTCCTCTCCTCCACGCGGGGCGAGGAACAGCCACCTCCTCCAGCCTTTAACCCTGGAGATCCAGTAGCTGCTGCGGGGGCTGCGGTGCAGAGTTGCCCTTTCACTCGTGCTGGAGGGCTTGAGAGCTGGTTCGAGGTGGAAGAAAGCAGAGGGGGAGAAGGAGCCGTGTGTAAGATAGGCTACAGAGCTGAACACAGAAAATACTTTTTGGGAGGGATCATGAGGAAAGAAGTTGCACTGCTACACATGTGAGTGTGCGTGTATACAAAGAGGTGCGTGAATATGCCTAGATCTGTTGTATAAAGTAAACCCGGTGAGAGAGGATAAGGAGAAGAGCCTCTGTCACTGGCAGAACTGCTTCCCGGAGAAGCGGCAGAAGTCGCTGCGAGAGTTCTTCGGAAAAAACAAACAAACACCATTCGGCAAGGCGGTCACGTTTGTGTGTGCGAAGCGGGTGTCAGCTCCGCCAGCCCCGGCTATTCTCCGGGTACCCGAGGGGGCGGTTCAGCTGCGAGCCAGGCGAGGTCAGGTCCCCGCGCCGAGCAGGGGGAAGAGGGCAGGGACGCCTCATGCAGCCTGGGCAGCGGGACTGGAGGAGGGGGCGTCACCTCCTCGGCAAGGAGAGGGGTCGAATTTTTGCTTCTTCCCTTTTTCCCACCCCCACAGCCCTTTCTTCCCCTCCCCTTGCCCATCGCTGTGTCTGGGTCCCCGCCGCCGTTTACAGCGGGGGAACCGTACATCGGCAGCAGCCGAAACCGTTTTTATTCCTTTTCCCTTGCTGGCTTTTCTATCTCAAAGCTTGTTTAACTTTTGTGCAGCCTGTGGAGCAGCTACGAGAGGCCACGGGGCAGCACACGAACGCGAGTGAAAAACTCTCTCTCTCTCTCTCTCTCTCTTTTTTTTTCTCTTTTTTTTTTCCCCCGTCCCTTTTCCCCCCATTCCCTCTGGCAACCCCCCTTTCCCCTATTCATGCTCACCCTCTTTCCCTCCCTTTTCCTTCTCTCTGGGCTGGGCCCTGCTCAGGTTATACGGCATCAAGTGCGCCAAGTGCAGCATCGGCTTCAGCAAGAATGACTTCGTGATGCGCGCCCGCGCCAAGGTGTACCACATCGAGTGTTTCCGCTGCGTGGCCTGCAGCCGCCAGCTCATCCCCGGCGATGAATTCGCGCTGCGGGAGGACGGCCTCTTCTGCCGGGCGGACCACGACGTGGTGGAGCGGGCCAGCCTGGGCGCCGGGGACCCCCTCAGCCCCCTGCACCCGGCCCGGCCGCTGCAGATGGCAGGTACCGCCCGCACGGCGCACAGCGGGGGACCCGCGGCCCAGGCCTGAGCACTCGCGGAGTGCCGCGGGTCCGGCTGCCCGCACCTGCGCGGGCAGTGGCACTCCTGCAGGAGCACCCCCGCTCCACCGGAGGCTGGGAGTCTGAGCTGAGCGGGAACCGGGGCAGCCCGTGCAGGGAGCGGGTCTGCGGCACGGCACAGACACCGCTCCGGCCGGTTCTGCGGCGCACAGGGAAAAGCTGCTTTAAGCGATGGTGGACGCGGGGGCAGAAAGGAGATAGACTTCATAACTACAGGCGAGCGCTTAGGCTGTAATTTAAAACTGTCAACAAGCTAATCTCCAGTAATTGCCTTTTGAAGTGACTCTGCCGTCTTGGAAAGTTTTATGTGATTTGATGAGAATTTCATCTTTAAACTCAGCATTGTCGACCCACCTTACAACTTGCACCTCTAGTTCTCGACGTCTGTACCAGACACTCAGGAACCCTTAGCTGAAGAAAAGGCAGGTCTCTTTGAGGCAAAGGAGGCTGGATAAAACAAGGTTGGCTGGCGATGTTGCTTGTCAAGTAACTGTAACACCAAAGGGTATTTCCAAACACAGCTCTGTTTAAACGGGCTCATTTTCCACTTTTTTCCCCATTATTTTTTTTTTCTCCAAGTGACATATCAATATCAAGGGAGAAAAAGAATATCCGTAGGTGCCCATTGTAGAATGTAAGAGAAATTGTACATGCACATTGTGTCTGCAGCTAAAATACTGCCAAGACCATATAATCTTTATTCGAATTCACTGATTTATCATCACAATCAGAGGAATTGAAAGCCGACTGTACAAAAGCAAACATTTTTGAATACTAGTAAGCCATGCTTTTAGAAAAAAAAGTTTTTATTTTTCCCTTGACTGGGTCAAATTACATATAGATAGCTACAGCTATCCAATACACATAAGAATAGCTGAATCACGCAAGTGAAAAGTACTCTTGATGTGATGTACACTAGTTTTCATTTCTTGATGGTTTCCACTAGATACTTGGATTGCTCCTCTTAAATTGGAGTAGCATTTGTGGTTTTAATAATTATTCATTAAAAAATTACATAAATTCTCCAAATACATCCTCTTTCTAAGGCAGACTCTTTCTTCTGATGCATGGCTCTCGTAGATTTTCCATCTGCAGTCATGGTGTAGTGCATCTGGTGTGTTTTGCTTTGGATCTGGAAGCAGCAAACAGACAGGAGCTGTTGCACGTTATCAAGGCCTCTGACTAAGCTGAGCTATATTCAGCACACAAGATGCAGACCCAAATCATGATTAATTTATTAATTTTCAGACCAAAAGTCTGTTTTAGTGATTTGTCAGGGTATAAATACGTAATACCTTCTCCCTCTTTTCCTAGTGCACACACGCACATGCACACACACACACGCACATACATGCACCTTTGCAAGCTTGCCCTTCCCTGTCATAGCTCATACAGGTTCAAGCTTCTGTCATTAAGGGTTTTGGTGGGGGGAGGGGGGAGGGGGGGTTCAAATTAATTTTCTGTGGAGTCAGAGATGTCGGTCCTGTCACTCCACCAGCGCATAAAGCAGAGGAGGCTGGAGGAGCTCTGGTAGAGCTAACTGCCTGAGCAGCCTTTGAAAGAGGTTCATCACCCCTCCTTTCTTTCCCCCCCTTCCCTCTCTCCCCCCACTGGCTTAGATTCATAGCCTCTGCAGACTCCCTGCTTCCTACTCATGGGGATCCTGTTCCTCCCTTCCCCTTCCCTTACAGCAGAACCTATCTCTGCCAGACAGCCAGCTCTGCGGCCCCACGTCCACAAGCAGCCTGAGAAGACCACCCGAGTCCGAACTGTCCTTAATGAAAAGCAGCTTCACACCTTGAGGACCTGCTATGCTGCCAACCCCAGACCTGACGCCCTCATGAAAGAGCAACTGGTAGAAATGACTGGCCTCAGTCCGAGAGTCATCAGGGTTTGGTTTCAAAACAAGCGATGCAAGGACAAAAAAAGGAGCATTATGATGAAACAACTTCAGCAGCAGCAACCCAATGACAAAACTGTAAGTGGTTTCAGCCTCTTACTGTGCACTGTCTTACTCCCAGCAAGAAATGCATAGGCTATGCTCCAAGTCCAGTTGGGCCCTTTTGATTTTCTGGGAGCTCCCTTAAAGCAAAATGGTAAAATGGTACCTCCTAAATATTATCTGCTTGTTCTGCTGTCAGTGCAGTTAAAACAGACAGCAGAGAGAAGCCGATATAGGCTGCTCAAGCGAACACGTCCTTTTGTGAGGCTAAGGATTTGCAGTAGATTAGATTAACTTTTCTGCTGTGTGAATTGCGACCTGCAGAGCTTATGGGATGTAAAAAGCCCTGTCTTGTGTAATATTTATACTGCAAATGCAGAGGACTCCTTGAGGGAAAATAACATACTCACCCTCCTCAATGGTTTTACACAGGAGTAGAAGGGAAATTTGATGTTTTGGGTTTTTTTTTTAAACCTTATATACTTAATGTATCTGTGTTTGTCAGTACATTTCCCATAGAAAAAGACAAATGCAAAATTTTTGGAACTACTATCATATTTCCAGGTCATTTAATATATATGTAGTTCTTGCATAGAGATAGACTTCTTGTCTGTGGGCATATGCGTGTGCACTGCAAACTGGAAAGAGCTGAATTCAGCATAGCAAACTGGCTGTCTCCATTTTAAGCCTATCTTTTTTTTTTTTTTTCCTGTCCTTACTGCTGTTAGTCCACTTGAAGAAGAGTCTGTTATTCTCCCTCTGTATATTGACCTGAGAATAACTATTAATTCATAAGGCTGCCTAGTTAAGTGGAATTTAAGGAGTTTCATTTTACCATGTTGGAATGCAATAAAACACGATGTTATTAACTCGCCTGAACAATCTATTCGTCGAGGTTTGGAGTTATTTTGTACAGTGTCTGCACCACAGGACATAATGGGAGGGCTGCGGTTTCCTCTTTTACCATTATTTTTAATCTTCTTGTTTTGTTTTATTTTTGAAAGAACATGGTACTACCTCTCTTAAGGTTTATGGTTCAGGGGATATACAAACCAGTTAAGGTCACGGAGAACAAAACCAGCCTGGATGCAAAGTAGAAAGAAAGCATGATTAACCGTTTCTTGTGCCGATGCATCAGCAGCGAAGACACTGAGTGCTTGTGTTTGAGAAGGCTTAGGGGAGCGGGGGAGGAGGACTGTGCCTTGAGAGAAATACGAGGATTAAAGGAAAAGAAAGTAAACTTCCACTGTGATAAATGCAGCAGGTAGAAATAGACTGACCTAAAGTAGAATGAAGTAAGACATTCACAGCAGATTAACAAAGCAAATACTAGTGACTGTGTAGATAAGATAGAAAGCAGTTTATTGACTCAGTGCTTATATACAATAAAGTTAACCAAGCTCATTAACATCTTTTGCTGGGCTATTTGCAGAATATCCAAGGGATGACAGGAACTCCGATGGTGGCTGCTAGTCCAGAGAGACATGATGGTGGTTTACAGGCAAACCCGGTGGAAGTGCAGAGTTACCAACCGCCCTGGAAAGTACTGAGTGACTTCGCATTGCAGAGTGACATAGATCAACCTGCTTTTCAGCAACTAGTAAGTGTCTGTTCTCAGCCCCAGCAGTGCCGGGATTCGCTGAACATTCTCAGCAGGAGGGCTGCTCCTGCAGCCCTCGTTCCAGGGATGAGCAGTTCAGGCCAGCAGCGTTTCTCTGAGATTACAAGGTGGGCATTTTGGCACTCTGTAAATGTGGCAATTTGAACTGATTTTGCTGGGCTTGGTGCAAAAAAGTACTGCAGTGCAAAAATCTTGTCCAAACGAGTGCAAGCTGGATAAGGCCGAACCCAGGTCTGAGGCTGATTTGGCTCAGACACCACTGAAAACTGAAAGCATGTCTAACTAAACCATACCCCTGTACGGAAGGGACATTATGAAAACAATTTCCACAGTTTACTCCCCCCAATCCCTTCCCTCATTTGGGCCAATTTTGACTTTATACTATAAGTTTAAAATATACGGCTGCAACTCCAGACCAAGTCCTTGCTTTGTTCCACAAACACGATGTAATTAAAGTATCAGCTCCTTCCTTTACACATGTAAGTTTAGATATGACTTTATATTTCTCTATTCAGATATTTGCATATAATTACACGTTCCTATAGCATACATTAAATGTTGTACTTTGAAAATGAAATAGTCAGTACATATTCACTTGCAAAATTCAAACAATATGAACAGCCTTAAGCCAAAAGAAAACAGGCATTTTAGAATAAATTCTGTTCTTAACTCACTTCCTTATGCCTACGTCATTTGGCAGCTCAAATGGGACCATATCAACTGCAATACTTAGGCCCAAGAAGGTGAATTAAGGACAGAAGTTCAACCTTAACTCAATTTCCTGGCCTAAGTGTCTTAAAACCAGATCTTTAAAATAATAAGGTACGTTGTATATGCTTCTTCAGTGATTCAAAGCAATACTTAAAGATGAAATATTATTACATGGATCCTTTTTCTCATCTGCTGGGAATCTTTTTCATCATAAGCAATGGAGGACAACAGTTTGTAGCCACATGAACAGATGTTTGTGGAAATTTTCTGTTTAGTATCATACTGTTTTGGAAGGGCTCTATTTTTTTTTCCACCCAGTGTCAAGCTGTGGTCTGTATGCCCTCCTGGCACAATGTGCTTACTCAGGAACTACAGCACAGCAGTAAACGGCTGTTTGCATCATCTTACCTCAAATAACCGTTTTCCTGATTTAATCGAGCTGTCAAACAGGCATAAGAAAAAATAGTCTCTTTTGGTTGCCTTACAGAACTGGAGGTATTAAAAACCTTTCATACAGTGAGTTTTTGTAAGGAATAGTCTTTAAAAAAAAAAAAAAAAAAAAAAGGAAGATGGATCACCCTAGTACATGCACATATATAGACAGACACACCATTTGATAGGTAGATAGATATTGATGCATAAAGTGCGTGATGCCTGATACTGAAAATAATTAAAATAAAAGATAGTGGATGCAACATATCAACCACTCAAGGTAGGTCTGTAATCTGGAAAGGGCCTTGATCACAGGATCGGCCAGCTAAATAGGTGCGAAAGAAATGCATTTGGATTAGCAAAGCTCCACCCTTTACTTCAGGCCTTTTCCCAGCACTGCCCCTAAACCAACAGGAGCTGCGGGGCACATTAGGATGGAGAAGTGTGACCTTTTTTATCAAGAGGACTCTTGTTAAAAAGAGATATCACCACTCCCAGTTGTGAATGAAAGAGAATGGCTTATTTCAAATGCCTTCTGCTCTTCGCTGCTTCTTGCAGGTTTATTTTAGTATATGCATAAAGAGGGAAAAGAGTAACCTTACAGTTTTGTGTCAAAAAGCACATGCACTCTTAAATAATTGACTAGAACATCCTGTTGGGATTGCCACTCTTGCAAGACACGGAAGAAGGCCTGGCAAATAAGGTTGTTTATTTACTTGTGGATTTTATTTTTCAGTCTTCTTAAACTTTCTTTATTAAAACTTTTTTCCCCTGATGATTTGGCTGACAGCCTAAAGAAGAGTCTTATGAAGTCAGTGGGGAATGGGTAAAATAAATAAAGCCACAAAAAGCAAGACAGTCTCCCGTGGAGATGTATCAGGCCATCGAAATGTATACTTGTTCTTTTTTTCTTGCCTTCTTCTTTGCATTTGCCAGCTACTTTTGTTTGATTGTTATAATTGTAAATATATATATATTTTTTTTTTCTTATTTCTTCTTCTTTTTTCTCCCCTTCCCCCTCCTCCCCTTTTTTTTTTTTTTTTTTTTTTTTTTTTTTTTTTTTTTTTTTTTTGGCAGGTTAATTTTTCAGAAGGAGGACCTGGTTCCAATTCTACTGGAAGTGAAGTGGCATCAATGTCCTCTCAGCTCCCAGATACGCCCAACAGCATGGTAGCCAGTCCTATTGAGGCATGAGGAAAATTCATCCAGAGTTCTGATGTTGTTGTTTCTGCCCTTACCCTCAGCCCTGTTGGAGAGAGTGGGAAAGTGATCATGTTTGGACTCCGAAATTTAGGTGGGAAAAGTATTTAATGGCCCTTTAATGAACCTGGCAAGGAACCGCTCCATGAAACAAACGGAGTCATGTTTGAAAAGAGAAGGTAATATGGTAGCAACACTGTGAAGACAATCATGGGATCTTACTAGAATAATGCTAAAACAAACAAAAAACCACCATGCTTCTCAATGATCTTGACGAGGATCGAAAAGACATTTTCAAAATATAGGGGATATGTACTCATGAATCTTTTAAAAAAAATTACATTTGACTGCACATCTTAGAGAGAAACCAAGATAGAGGGACTTTCTCCTAACCCGAATGGTGCTGTTTCTATATTGGTCATTGCCTTGCCAAAAGGAGCTCCGGTAGGTTTTCCATCATCAAGAAAGAGACGATTTAGCCCCGCGTTGTTGAAAGATTCATTGCAGGAAGGTGGAGCTGCATTGGTTTGCAATGTTGTTTTTAGTTGACTCTTAACAAGGGGTTGTTTCCTGGGTCTCTTATAGCATGTACTGTAGCGGGGTTTTGGTTTGTGTTTGGTTGAGATCCACCCTCTATCAAGTCTGAAGTAATTAATAAATAGGTTTTTGAATTACTCTTTAAAAACCATTTATAAAAGCATTGCAACAAGGTATACCTCTATTTTGCCACAAAGCGTCTCGGGATTGTGTTTGAAATGTGTCTGTCCAAGAACCTTCCCCTCCCCCAAAGATGTGTATAGTCATTGGTTAAAAACAACTGTTTTCTCTCTCTTTCTTTTTCTCTCTGTCTCTCTCTTTCTCTCAATAAAGAGAAAAAAAAAGTAAAAAAAAAAAAAAAAAGTAAAAAAGAAAAAGGAAAAAAACACCACCCTTTTTGTTTGCTCTTGCATTGCAAAATTATAAAGTAATTTATTATTTATTATTGGAAGACTTGCCACTTTTCATGTCATTTGACTCTATTTTTTTGTTTGCTGAAGTAAAAAAAAAAAAAAAAAAAAAAAAAAGAAAAAAGAAAAAAAAAAGAAAAGATTGTACCGTGGTCTTTGAATTATATGTCTTATTCTATGTGGTTTTTGTCTTTTTTTCCTTAAATATTATGTGAAATAAAGGCGCCATATGTAGAATTATTATATCTTCAGGACTATTTCACTAAATAAGCGTTTGGAATAGAGAAAATAATAATAGTAATAATAATAATAATAAATAATGAACAAAGTTCCCTCTTTTAAATATTTACAAATTAGCAGCTAAAATACCTGAAATAAAATATTGCATGCAAAGCAGGTCGTTAGTGAAAACAAGGAGTGTGATATTTTATTGCAAGTATTAACGACCAGCTTGTAAATTTCCGTTTCAACAGCTATATCAGGGCTAGTTGGATGCCTTAGCTTTCAATTGATAACATTAGAAACTCTCTTGTTCCCTTTCCTCCCCCTTATCCTTTGCCCTTAAAAGTGGTATTACTCTAGGCATGGTCTGACATAACTTTAAGACATCGAAAGAACTGAGAGCTCAGGCTTTTTGCTGAGTTCCACTATTTTTTAAAAAATATTAAAAAGTAAGTGCTGTATACCAAAGCCTCGTTGTTGAGATTGTTGAAGTGACCTGTATTTTAAGTAAGCTCCTGATAAAAGGGATGCTTTTTGCTTAACGAGTCAAGTATGACCATTATTTATCAGTGTCTGCTGTCAAAACGCTTGAAAAAATGCTGCAGAAGAAATAGGATTCGGGGATATTGCTATGAAATTGCACGATCGGTGTTCCTTCTTCTCTGTCGACTTCCCTCTCTTCACTCCCTCTTTTCTTCCTTTTTTAATTTGTGGGAGAGAGGGTGGTGAAGGCTAAAAAAGTGGGCGAGTGCTTGGGGAAAAGTGAAAAAGAAGAAGGAAAAAAATAACAAAACATTGGAAAGGGTTGTTTTTGCTCGAATCCAAGTGTTTCCTAGTGCTCCCAGCCAGCACAAGACAATGACTCGCCCTAAAAAATCCTTAACAACTGGAATATTCAGAGATATTTAGGCTGACAAGGACAAGTTGGTTTGCATGATAGTTACTCCAAAGCCTGATGTTTTCTTAACATATCCTTTTTCTTCCCTCCTCCCCATTTCAGCTCTCCCTGAGCAAGCTCAGCTATAGAGACAAACCATTTCGACAGTAGAAAGAAAATAATAATAATAATAATAATAATTATAATAAAGGTTAAAAGCCTAATACAAGGATTTCAATCATCCTGATTAGAAACTGGATTCATTTTGTATGCTCAAGTGTAATACATTTTTGAGTACTTGATAAATATTTAAATAAATATGAAATCTACCTTAAACTGTGTGATCAGTAACCCTTGTGTTTTCATACAGTATTAGAGGCTTGCTACGAGACTTCGAGGGGTGGGAGGGAGAAAGGGTGCAATATCTGCACAGTGGTCCAATGTGTAAACTCTCTGATTTGCTTGTACTGACTGGGGGGGATGTGGGTGCTAGGTCTCCAAATGAGGGTGCAGGGGTGTGCAGTTGGCTCTGCAGTCAGGGCAAAACTGGGGCCTTCGCGTTAGTCTGGCGGCTGACACGTAGGTGAGAAGTGCAGCCACTCGGCGAGGGTTCTGCGGGCGAGGAACCTGAGCGGGGGCATTGCTGAGACCCCCGGGCAGAACTCCGGAGACAGTGAAGGTCTATCGCCCGAGAGCCGCGCTGCGGTTCAGCTCCAGTTGCTGCTTGCGCGGGGGCCGACCTTGCGGCCAAGATAAGCGTCCCGCCGGGAGGCTTTGGTTTTAGCTGCCGGGAGAGACCTGCTGCTCGAAGCGCACAAGGCCGGGTGGGCCCGGGGAGCTGCAGCCGCACCCCGGCTCCAACTGTGCCGTGGATGGGAGCCCCGTTCGGGACTCCGGTCTGCACCTCACGGAGCGCCGTCTCCCCGAGCCTCGCACGGGAGCTGCGGCCGCTCCGCCTTGCGGGGCGCGAGTCCCCGCTTCGAGGCGTCCTGCTGCTCGGCCCTGAGGCCCCGGAGGCACGGCAAAGTCGGTCCCAAGAGGTTCACTAAAGCAGCCCTCGTCTCATTTTAAGACTCGACACATTTTAAGACTTCTGTGCTCGCGTGTACTCTTTGATGGTCTTTAGTTTGCTTTTCTGCTTCGTATGTCTGTGGTTTATCCTTCCTCCCCAGAAAACTTCTGAGTTTTATCTGCTGTGGAACTTTTGAGTCGTTCCCTCTAGTGCCTTCAGGAGAACACTCTTCCTGAACTCGAGCAGCAGTTTTTGTGCAAGAGAGAGAAAACATCTTTCCGACACGGAGAGGCTAACTCCAACGGTTTATTTTTGCTGCAGCCTTTCTCAATAAAGGCAAATAAGGTCTGCTAAAATTTACTATTATTTCTCTACATTGTTAAAACACACTGGGGACAGTACTGAAACTCTTTTCATTTCGATATTTGTGCCAGGTTAATCAGCATCCAGCGTCCCCCGGCGAAAGCAGGAGTGAGACACTGACGCCAGAGGTGTGAATTCCAGAGCTGAGATCAGTTGAACATCTCAGCGGTAAGTGCTTGCCTTCATATACATACATATGTGTAAACAGATATTGATAAACCCACGCTGGGTCACCCAAAAGCAGGTCGTGGGGAGGGAAAATCCGGCTCCGGGAGGGTTCGCCTGTGCCGCTGCCGCCTGCCGCAGCCCGGGATTCGGGGTTCCGGCACCGCGCGAGTTGCACGGGCACGGCTCATGCTCTGTCTGCTCGCCCGAAGCGCCGGCAGCGTTTTACGGTGCGAGGTGCCGCTTTGGGCGCTTCAGCAGAGCTGTAAGTAGTTAATAAAGGGGCTGGGAAGAGATCCTGTTTACTGATTGTTGCTGATTGTTGTTTTCTTGATAACAGACCAAGCCACTGAATGACTGTTTGAGCTCAGGCGCCACAAACATAAACTTAACAGCTCCCAGTGTGCCGGCCTTGCTGCAGGATCACTCCTCACCTCCCAGGACTTGTGAAGTGCAGGCGGAGAAGGCAGCTCCCGAGGAGGCGGCGGGGAGGCAGGCTCCGGGAGGGGGGGCGGGGGAGGCCGTGGTCTGTGACCGAGCTTTCTGTATGGTATCGTATCTGCTGTCGTTATCCAGGGAAAGGGGTGCAAAAGGGTGCTTTTTCCCGAGGCTCCCGTCCATGCTGGGGGTTGAGGCAAGGTCCGTGCGCCGCTCTTCGCAGCACTGGAACCGGGAGAGGCAGCTTTTGCTTCGAAATGCTGTTTCATAGTACAGATTTTTCTTTCTTGCAGCTCACCACACTAACCGCTCAGGGTGCCGGGGACGGAAAGCGAGGGAGGCGGGGGTGTTATGCAGCATCACCGCACCCGGCCTGGTCCCAGCAACGGGGCAGCCTTTCCGCTGGGTTACCTGTGGCTCCGGATTGCTCCGGCGTCGTCGTCGGTGAGATGTGGGAAGAAGGAAGGAGAAAGGTTGCGAAAAAGGATTTTTGCTGAAGTTTTTTGTTTGTTTGTTTGTTTTTAATTGCTTTTGTTTGTTTGTTTGTTTTTCTCCTGTTACACAAAATAGGACAAGGTATTCTTGTGGGAGAGAGAGAGGGCGGAGAAGTTTTCCAGAAATAAGTGACACGGAGCAAAGCAGAGCTCTACTCCTATCTTAAGGCGGCAATGGGAAGAGGAAAATAGGGTGTTACTGTGGCTTTTCTTTGGGAGGGCTGTTCGGGTCTGTAGATCTCCAAGGCTAATCCAAACAACCCGTTTGACTTGTGAGGTCCGGAGTCTAGACAGAGCTGGTGGCTCGGCGGCTCCTTATCTGGTTTTGGAATCAGCCGAAAGAGACTTTTCTTAATGTCCACAGCAGCACTGGGTTCTGCGGGGGCCGGGTAGCCACCGCACCTCGCAGACAGGACAACAAATACACCCACCACCTGGAGGCTTTATAGCCCGCTTTGTTGTTCCCGATCTCTGTCTCGCCCCTGCCCTCGGCCGACGGGCAGGGGTAAGTCCCGCGGGCTGCTTAATACGGCATAGACGTGGTGCTCGCCCTGTCGCCCCTCGGCCACTGAAAGGCCACCTCCACAGCAGGATGGGACAGTGATCACTCGACTCCTGATGGATTTCTAAGCTCTTTCTTTCTTTCTTTCTTTCTTTCTTTCTTTCTTTCTTTCTTTCTTTCTTTCTTTCTTTCTTTCTTTCTTTCTTTCTTTCTTTCTTTCTTTCTTTCTTTCTTTCTTTCTTTCTTTCTTTCTTTCTTTCTTTCTTTCTTTCTTTCTTTCTTTCTTTCTTTCTTTCTTTCTTTCTTTCTTTCTTTCTTTCTTTCTTTCTTTCTTTCTTTCTTTCTTTCTTTCTTTCTTTCTTTCTTTCTTTCTTTCTTTCTTTCTTTCTTTCTTTCTTTCTTTCTTTCTTTCTTTCTTTCTTTCTTTCTTTCTTTCTTTCTTTCTTTCTTTCTTTCTTTCTTTCTTTCTTTCTTTCTTTCTTTCTT
>NW_024962268.1:11799574-11888277 GCF_019238085.1 Lagopus leucura | reverse complement strand
TCTCTCTTTCTCTCTTTTCTCTCTTTTCTCTCTTTTCTCTCTTTCTCGCTTGCTCTCTCGCTTTCTTTCCTTCCTTCTTTCTTTTTCCCCTTTCCCTTTGTGTATGACACTACTTTTACTATTATTATTTTTTTTTTCCAATTGGAGTTTTGCAGACAATGGAAAAAAAAAAAACCAAACCAAACCAAACCAAACCAAAAAAAAAAAAAAAAAACAACCACCAAACCAACAACTATCCAAACTCACCAGTGTTCACCAACACTGGAAACTGATGGAAGCAAATCAATCAAGAGAGAGGAAGTCTGTTTAGATATAATATCTTCTTTGGAGGTAGAAAATTGCCCTCTATATTAGTTCCTTTGTGCTGGGTTTGTGGACACTGAGTAATAAAGCACGTTAAATGGAGTTCAGATCAATAAAAGCATTTAGCTCAGTAGCAAGCAGTATTTTGGAAAGTGGGGAGAAAGGTGCATCTTTTCATTGGACATCCCTTTTCCTATTTATTCATTTGTTTTCTTAGTGCCTCCAAATCTTGTGTCATATTGGGTGGGTGCCTGCTATATTTCCAGGTTTCTGAGCTTTGCTCAAGCCCATCTACCATCTCTGCTGTTTGTCTACCATAACACAAGACAATTTGCTGCAAATGCATGTGATTCCTCTCCAAAACCCGTGCTGTTTCTCAGTGTAGTTGAGTTCAGGGCCATGATACTCCATTTTGGAAGAAAGCAAGCTGATTACTGTAACTATGATGTACAGATATGCTATTTGCAGCAGATATTGTAATTGAGTCTGCTAATGTGGAATTATGAAATTTGCCACTGGGTAGGACTCTTTCTCTCTGCAATTTAGAAGGTTTGTGGTTTGTGGATAAGTGCTGTTTTCTAGATTTACCAGTTGTAAATGTCCTTGTGTACAGAGGAAATTATATGGCAAAGCTTTTGTAATAATTTTCCATCAGATACAATTAAAGCATTTTAAACTCTCAATAACTCAAGGAATTTGGGACCAACAGAACATCATTTTCCTAGCAAAGGAATCTTAACCATGATCCCGGTACTTCTCTCTCTCCCTCTCTTTTTTTTTTCTTTCTCATGGGTAAAACTTAGTGTTTATTTTTATCTGTCACAAATACAAAGTGTTGTTTGAAATGTGTTAAATTTAGCAGGTATATAGAGATAATACTGACGTGTCACTGTGCATGATAAAGTAAAATATAGTGGGAATTAACTTGAAAAGTTTATGAAAGTTTTAACTACAGCCCATAAATTAACTTTTCTTTCTTTTTTTTTTTTTTTTTTTTTTTTAACAAAGATATGATGATATATAGGAGATCTTACAATATATATAACACTTTCAAAATACCCCAGTATTAGGAGCCCAAACATTTTTTACCCCAGATTGAAGATACAAAGTGAGGTCCCAACTCCTGCTTGCTTACTGCAAGAATCTTGGAGCAATTTTTACAACTCTGGTGATTCAGGAATCACAGGGGCAAACTTTAAAGGTTACAGAAAGCCTTTTGTGAAGGTAGTGGAAGATTTGCTGCTAATATCTCATGAAGCAGGAATGCATATCACCGAAGGGTTGAGCCCAATGTTCTCTAAGTTAGTGGGAAAGATCCTCTGGCATGTGAGTATAGAATCAGTGCAGTGGTGCTATTTTGTAGTACCCAGTGTGGATTTATCAGTTTAGTAATTTCCATTGCTTTATTAATATTTGACTTTAAATGGCTGCATTTTTTTTTTTATAGTACTAAAAAACCCAACAATAATAATCACAATACTCTACTGCTTGGTAGAGTAATTAGAAATATAAGCCAATAGCACATCTGTATGTACAGAATATTTTAAAATAAAACCACTGCCCAACTCACTTGTAGTCTCTAAAGAGAAATTTCATATCTTGTAATTTTTAGGGCAGGCGCAATATACAAACTACTTGCACAACACTTTACAGAAGAGCAATCTTAGAAAAAAAATGAACAGAATTAACCCTGCACCATTTTGCAATCCTAATTTACTTGCATTTTGTCTTCATGATATGAAGCAAGGGGAAATTTTACAGGATTTGTGTCCATTAGCATGGCTGGAATTTAGAACTGAATGACCTCAGGTTTCACATATGGCTCAGTCAGTGGGATTTCAGGTGTGCTAAAGATGCAGGATCTTGTTTAATGAAAATGAATGTAGTAAATCAATGTATTTACATGATTCAGATACTTTTTTTTTTTTTTTTTCTTTCTGTAGCAAGAATTTCATGATGCAGCACTTGAAGGACCAGAGATTTCTTAGCCATTCAAGTAATGTTATTTGCCACTGGAAACTACAGGTAGTTTTGATAATGAAATCAGAACAAACAAAACTGACCACTTAGTGGCCAGAGACCTCAAATAATTTTGTCACTTTAAGTATATTAGTCCATCATTTATTAGAAACCTTGGTGTGTCTTAATAGTTGCTGTAACTGTGAGGCAAAGAAAACAAAACCCAAATCTGGTGTTTGTGCAAGACAGTATATTCAAGATAGATGTGTCTTCATAGATTTTATTAAAAGCCAGGTTTCTAAATCACTGTTTTTGTTGTTCACTGCTTTTCTAATATGGAATAAAGAAAGGCAGATAGTACTCCATACATCAAGGTGATTGTTAAGTTTGTCATTTTCTTTGTGAATATTTTGTTTATAAAAAGATATTAGTTTCTGAATGTCAGGGACTTTTTGTAGGGGTGTCTACAACTGTTCCATGATTGTGCAGCACCCAATACAAAGGGTCAGGCTTCTCTCAGATTCTTAGAGCTCTGCTGTAACCTGGTCAATAAAAGTAAGTAAAAGACCGTGGTAATACATGGCAATACAACCACACTCTAATAAATGGTCATGTGAAGCCTTGTTTCTTTTATATGCTTAATTCCAACAACAACTACAAAAAATTCTAATCTTTCAATAGTGCAGTTATTCCTGTTTCTATGGCAAAAATGTTGTTAACTTTCACAGGAGAATTTGGTGTCTTCATTCAGTATGCCTCAAAGAAAAAGTGGGAATTAAGAATGAAATTGCATGACAAGCAGCAGAATTACAATTAGCAGTACAAGTTTTATGCTGCAAGCATCAAATCTGGAAGGAAAAAACACTGAAAGATGAAAGTCCTGTAACGCAGGATCAAAAGTTTGGCTGGGTCTTACAGTCAGGAAAACAACATTCTTTAATTCTTTAGAGGTTTATCTTCCTTCAACTATTTAGAAAGAGAAATTTATATATTTCTGAAAATATTTTAAATTTTGGAATACATTTGAATACATCGTTGGACAAAATACAGTAAATGTGGATTAAGAAAAAGAAGGCAAAAAATATGGCCAGTTAACAATCAGTTAAAAATTACAAGCTAGTGCATCCAATTTTTAATCATGTTTTTCTGTCAGGTGGTGTTCAACTGAATTGT
This sequence comes from Lagopus leucura, assembly GCF_019238085.1. Lineage (NCBI taxonomy): Eukaryota > Metazoa > Chordata > Aves > Galliformes > Phasianidae > Lagopus > Lagopus leucura. The sequence continues at coordinate 11,884,842 of NW_024962268.1, read as the reverse complement.
CCTTCAGGTCATGGTTTTTTTTTATATTTTTTTATTTATTTTTTTTTTTTTAATGCTTTTTTTTTTTTTTTTTTTTAATACTGTAAGGAATAAGTTACATTTTGTGATAAAAGTGAATGGAGTCAGGTGGAGATACATGCTTTCATGCCTTTCTGAATGTGGGCCTAAAAGGAACGAATAATTAGTGTTCCCATGCAAAATTTAGGTCAGTGAAACTCCCAGGGGCTGTGGCATGGTAAATGTAATTGTGAGGGCAATATGCAAGAGTGAAAGGAAGGATGGAGGAGGATTATCTACCTTTGACATGACACAGAGCCTGTGACACCCTGATAACGCTCTCTTGAGCTGCAGCCATGGCTTCATTGCCCAGCCCATTCTTTTGCTTTTTCAGCTCACTGCTCGAAAGGGGCAGCAACGTTTCTGCTGGAGAAGGGTGGATTGATTTGCCCTGGGCTCAGCTGAAATGGTTAAACAAGCACTAACTCCTAGCACAAATCTTGAAAAGAATTGTAGGAGAGTAGTTCCCTAAGCATGAAGCTGCTTCAGTCTGACATCTGTACAGGAAGAGGCACTGACCATGAGGAGATTCGATCTCTCAATGATGGATAGAGATCAGGCGTCTCTGATGAACTTCCTCATGTTTTGCTAAAAGTACTATTGGCAATTGTCTGCAGAGCTTGAAGGAAGACTCAGGCTTATGATTCAGCGTAGGCTTTTTCCCTCTCTGTGAAAGCACCTCCAGAGCAGGGGGGCTGGGGATGGCAGCAGGCCAGTGGGGTGTGGCAGGGCTGAGTTGTGCCTGTTCTCAGGAGGTGGACAATCTTAATGCATGGCTGTTCTTCCTCCCCCTGCATCATACAGGCTGCATTCATCACCTGGAATCCTCCAGGTGTGGAAAAGTCCTGAATGACTTCTTACCTTGAGTTCTCACTCTCCCTGGCAGTCCTTCTGCACCACTTCCTTGAACCCAGTGATGGACAGGATGTTGTGGCCAGTATCGGCAAGGCTTTGCCTGGCCCCCTCTGTCTCCTTAGCCAGCATGGGGCCTGCACAAGCATTTTGTGATCTCTGTCCAAAATACTGAGAGGTGAGACTCAGCACACGGCACTATCTTAGGTCATTGTGTTAGGTCTGCACAAGCACTCACACCATAGCTGAGGCCCAGCTGACACAGGAAGGGATGCCCGCTTTAGGGGGTGAGATTTGGTGTGGCAGGGTACAAGCCATAATGGCTAACTTTGGACATCTGACTCTGTAATGGAATGCAGGCTTCCGAGAAGCATCTCATGCCTTAGAGAGTGGATGGGGAGAGTTAAGTGCTTCTGAGTGGCATTCACGGAAAAACAGCTGCTTCTGATTGAACACGATAGCAGATGCTACCCTTCTTCAGGATGTAAACCTCAGTGTTACCAGAAGTCATATTCTTAATAGCAGGCACTTATGTTCTATTGTGGATGTTTTTTAAATTTGTTTGTGCTTTTGAGATATGGAGGATATTATTTTTATCTTTCAGAAGGTGCCTCAGGAAGTAGTTTCCCCTATTCTGTGAGTGGTCAGTGGCTACAGCATTTATTTTGTGTGTGATAGAGCTCGTTTCAAATTTCTTCAGTGTCTGAAGAAAGGCAAGCATGTATCCTGGCCACAGCCAAGGGAGGTCTGTAATATGTGAGCTGTAGGTTGTTGAGAGATGAGCTTGTATGAAAGAGACTGGTGACTGGGTTGAGGTGTTTTCATCTTGCCCACTGAAGCACTGCAAAGGCTGGAGAAAGGAAATGAGGGTATGAAGGCACAATCTCATGGAAAGTACATCTGAACTTCCTTGGAAGAAGAGTCTTTATCTAAGTGTATGACCTGTTAGGAGCAAACAATCAGCCAAAGCTGCAGCTGTTTAAGGAATTCCAGTGGTGAAAACTGAGACCTCTGTAGGGTCATATGCCTTGGATTGATCATGAATTGGACAAAGTTTTTAGGAACTCAATTTTGGACCTAGGTACATAAATTGCTCATGGCAATTCCATTCTTTTTTGGAAGATTGCCCTCATATTTACACTGCGAGGAAGCAGGTCCAGGGGAGAGCCACAAAGTTGATCAGAGGGCTGGAGCACCTCCTCAGTGAGGACAAACTGAGAGAGGGACTCTTCAGCCTGGAGAATACAAGACTCAGAGGAGATATTATAGCGGCCTTCCAAGCAGCCTTGAAGGCAGGCTACAGGAAAGCTGTGGAGGGACTATTTATAAGGGTATGTAGCGACAGGATGAGAGGAAATGTTTTTAAACTGGAAGAGGGTAGATTTAGACTAGATATCAAGAAGAAATTCTTTACAGTGAGGGTGGTGAGACACTGGAACAGGGAGGTAATGCAACACAGGTTGCCCAGTGAGGCTGTGTCCTTTTCTTCTGTGCTTCTATGAGGCTCCACCTCCAGTACTGCATCCAGGTCTGGGTCCCACAATGTGAGAAAGATGTGGAGCTGTTTGTGTGGGTTCAGAGGAGGCCACAAAGATGGTCAAAGGACTGGAGCACCTCTCCTACAAAGACAGACTGAGGGAGATGAGCTTGTTTGGTCTGGAGAGTTCTGAGGAGACTTCATTGCAGTCTTCCAGTGTTTAAAGGATTATAAAGTATTATAAAAAGATGGGCCTTTGGGTGGCTAGGACCTGGATGGCAACCCTACTCTTGATAGGAAGAGTAGTGCTAGGTGATCTATAACTATCCTCTCCAACGCAAGACATTCTATGATTCTATGATTCCATGTTACTCTGATTCTACGATTTTCTATCCAGGTGTGTTATTATTTCCTCTGAATACCTTGCTCTTGTGATCCACTCTCTAGTAAAGGAGCGTCCAACCCACAGCCTGCAAGCCATGTGTGGCCCCACATGGCTGACAACGCAGCCTGCCATTTGCCCCATGCTATGAAGGCAGAGGCTCTTCACTGCAGAGTAGCCCTGGGCATGCTCCCATCACTCTTGTATGTGCTTATTTGTATGCTTGTATGTTAATGATAATGTATAGTTTATGAGGGCTGCTCTGAAAGTAATGTCTTCTATTTCATGATGTCAGCCCTTGACATCAGAGGCGGATGTTGGCGGTATGGCAGTAGAAGCTGAAGCTTTCCACAAATATTCTCTTTCATTTTGTTGCTGTATGACAGGTGGCAACACAGAGGAAGTCTAACAAAACGGCATCTGACATGGAAGCACATATGAAGCAAAGGTGTAGCACTGAATTATTCCATGTAGAAAAAATGGCAACCTCTTATATTCATCAGTGCTTGCTGAATGTTTGTGGAGACGAAATAGTGGACATGAGCAGAATGAAGGTGAGGGTAGTGCATTTCAGCAGTGGAGAGTGCAACAGTGGGTGATCTCTACTGGTACAGATTTTTACTAGTGTAGCATGAATGGACTTGTTCATCTCTAGTGAAAATGCACAGCTAATGAGGTGACTATATAGAAAAGTGGTGTTCTGTAGCTGAGAATTTGCTTATTCAAACAGTGTTATTGTGCTCTTTGTATCTGTTGTAGTTTCCATGAAAATAAATAGGAGGCATAAGTTTCAGAATAACTTATGTATATACGGTACAAAACAATTTCTCTTCACTCAGTGCGGCCCAGGCAAGCCAAAAGGTTGGACATACACGTCTAGCACTTAGCTTTCAAAAGCATCTTCAGTATAAGAAGCAGGTTAATCTGAGCTCAATCAGGCTGCTACCTCTAGTCATTAAGTATCTTACTAAGAGCGCAGCAGCAGACTTCCCAGAGTTGTGTAGTATGTATGTCTCCTGCATGTGAATCTATCTGCAGTCTGTAGCTGCAACCTGTATCAACTGATGCTGAAGTGGAACAGCCATAATATGTAAATGGAAATGAACCACCTGTCAGAAAGTTTCTCAGTTTTTCTCTTTTTGAGTGTATTCTCTGACCTTTCCTATTGTCAATGTAGCCAGAATATGTTGATCTACAGGACATGACCAAGTCCTTTGGGTAACTTAGAAAGAGGAAGTTGCGAGAGAAGAGAGATTAATTTGAGAAGGATGGGAATGGATAAGGTTTTGAATCCATCTTTGGGAAGTAATTTTTTAAGTTTGAGGTGATCTTTTTTTTTTCTGTATGATTTTCTAATATGTTATATTTGTGTCATTAATAGCTATAATTCCATTTTTTCCCTTCAGACTGAGGATAACTAATATATTTCTTCCTAGAGTACTAGATGTGGTCTCCTGTTCTGGAGCTATTTAGATTTCATTCCTACTCCTCTCCCCCAATCCCATTTTATTTATGCCAGAGATACAACTATTTTTTGAGAATTTATGAAATTGTTAAAGTTGCTATGCAACTGCTCAATGTCATGTGTGAATAAATGAGCAGTTACTCCCCTGCAAGCCATTGGCCAAACAGAGAGCTCCAGGGTACTCTTACCTCTTCAGATTAAGTTTGTTAATCCTTGCTTTATTTCGTTTTACTGAGTGAGTCAAACACCAGAAGCTCTTATTTATAAGGAGCCTTGTCAAAAAGCACACTGTAGGTGTAATTGTGGTTACAATTGCAATTTGTAATGAAGCAACCTTCATGAATATCAGAAGAAATCTCTTGGCAATAGAAAGCTGTGACAGACTGCAAATGAGTCTTGCTAAGGTTTATAATCAGTTTCTTGGATCTTTTAAAGTTTAATAATGTGATGGTGGGAAGTGAACGACCAATACAAAGTTTCAGTTCCATATGGAAATAAATACTTTATTTTCACCAATATTAACTCAAAATTAAGGAAACAAAAATGAGGAGCAAAACAGAGAAGCAACATTTCTCCCCCGCTCCCCATCATCCTCCTCCCCCCCCAGAACACTGAGTTTTTAAGGATCATCAGAAGCACTGTTCATTCTGATCATATTTTTATCTGCATGTGGACTATATGTGACAAAGTAGTTCAGTGCCATCTAAAAACAATTTTAAAAGTAAATAAAGAATCGAGCACTTTTATTTTCTGTTTTCATTCTACTTGGGTTTGGTACACTATGTCCTGGTGCACACTGCACAAAGCTTGAGCTCATGTAGATGTAACAAAGCCTTAAATGGACAGCTTTTCGTCTTTCATACCGCACCCGCAACACTATGGTTGTGGCGTGACTGAAGATCTGATTCAGGATGTTTAAAAATACCATATTTCTAAAAACCAAGCTAACTCCCTTCAAAGACAAAGAATTTATCCTACACTTAATCACCAAAACATTCCTTCTGTTTGCCCCTAGCAACATTCAAAGTTGTAAAGAAAAGACTGAGGATTTTCTGATTTTCCCATAGAAAGCCTGTCTGCCTGAGATTTGGAGATTCTACATGTTATAGAATTATAAAGCATCATATTAGACTGCGAAGTATTGTGTAATTTCTTAAGGATTACTGAAAACCCAACCCCACCCCTTCTACAAAGGGGTACTGCAAAGTTGTGGGGCTTGACTGGTTTCAAACATTCAGTAAATGCCTTATCTTCTTTCAGCTAACTTCTGAACTTCTGAGTTCTCATTTGAACACGATATTTACTTAAACTGTTTTCTATTTCTACCCTTTGTCAGTGTTCTGATGCTGTTAATTGTTTGTTATGATGTATTAGAATAAGATTTGCTGTAATGTGCAGATGAAAATGGCATATGTAGATTGATCCAAAAGTAATATCTCCTATTTATTTCCATGGAAACTACAACCGTTACAAACAGCACAATAACACTGATAGAGCAAATTCTTAGTTACAAAACACTCTTTCTCAACACCATTCATTTCAAACACCATTAGCTGCACATTTTCACCTGCTATGGACAAGAGCCTGTGTGTCACACTAATAAAATTCTGCACCAGCAGAGGTGACCCACTATTTCATAGATACTATGAAACATAGTGCTAGGAAAATGTTGCCCATTCAACTCCATCTTTGATTGGTTTAAAGAAATAGAAGTCAGAAGGGGGCAAATCTGGACTGCACGACAGGTGTGGTAGAACAGTCCAGCCAAGACTGGCAGTGCGTAACATTGTCTTTGAACTGTCACTGGGCTTGGCATTATCAAGCTGAAAGAGAAAGGTTGTCTTGTTCTCTGTCCTGACTCTGGAATTTCAAGCCTTCAGCATAGTTAGCTTCATGACGTAGCAGAGTTGGTGGTTTCTCCATGTTCCAGGAAATCCAGAAGGATCACTCTTTTTCTATCCCAAAAGACAGAAGACACACATTTCTCTGCTAGGGGCTGCATCTTGTACATTTTCTTTGATGAGGAATTCACAGGTCACCACTCCATGGAGTGCTGTCACCACTCTGTGCCGTTTGACTCCAGCTCATAGTGGTGTCACCATGTCTCTTCTCTGGTAATAATGCAACCCAGGAAACTGTTACTTTCAGCCTCTTAATGGTTCAGTAGGTCCTGACAAACTTGCATACGGTGTCCTTTCTGTTCCTGAGAGCATTCATGAGACACACCTGGCACAAGCTTTGCGCTATTCCAGTCTTGTCACCATCACTTCCAACACAGTGAAGCCAATATTCAGCTCCATACACAGTTGCCTGGTCATCACTGATCATCACCTTCCTGTTTGAATGGATGAACTGATCAAGACACTCTTCATTTTGTGGTGTGACAGCTGTGCTTGGCTGACAAGAACGTGGTTTGTCTTTCACGTTACTGCTGAAACGCACCACCCACTCCCTCACTGCACTCACATCCACTCTTTGGTCTTCACAAACATTCAGCAGGCACGGATGAATGATAGTGGGTGCCATTTTTTTCCACACGGTGGAATTCAGTACCACACCTTTGCTTCATATGTGCTTCCATGTCAGAAGTCATTGTGTCAGACTGCCCCTCTGCTGCCATTTGTCACACAGCAACAAAATGTAATGGAATATTGGTAGGAAGGTTCAGCTTCTACTGCCATACCACCAACATCTGCTTCTGATATTGTGGACCAACATAATAAGATAAAATATTATTTTAACACTTCATATTGTAAACACTTCTTCATATTTTAAATATAAAAACATATATCCTACTTTCCCTGTGTTTGGGGATATAGCAGATGTGGGATGTTATGTACTTCTCACAGTTTCATACTGCACAGTTCCATTGGTGTGAATGCAACTTGTTCAGTATAAATCAAAATTTGACCTGAAAATATCTGTTATCTGTCTCAGTCTGATTCAGTCATATCTGTAAGACTGCAATGTAAAACAAACATCCAGGGAGACTTTTATTTCATTAAGCAAACTAGAAGTTGGATTACCTCAAAAGCAGCATTTTTCTGCCACTGTCTGGAGCAGGCATCAGTCAGCCTTCAGCTCCATGCAGCAGCAATAGCGTAATAAATCCTTTATCTTCAGAGTCTGATAACAGGTAAGGAAACAAGAAAGTCACTGAAAAAGAGCAGTTACATACTGACATGACCAGTTACCCTTACACTTCATACATCTTCAGCAATCTGTCATCTTCTGTGTGGGCAATGAGACTCAACATAAGCTATAGTTATTAATAAAAGTGATAGAGCACTGAATCGCCACCATTGTTTTTCCACTGTGGATAATCAGTTATATACCTGATCTTAAATAATACTTCACTGGAAATAGGACCCACTGAATGTTCTTTAGGAAGAGATGGAAAAACACAAGCAGGTATGCTGCTCTGAAGTCAATTTGAGAAATGAAAATAGTACTTAATTTTGTTTCTTTTTGGAATTACCTGTGAAAGCAGAGTGCATTTCTTTGCCTACATTTATTATATTGAAGATTTAGTAACAACATTATTTCACTTCGACTTTTTTTACTTTGAAAAAAAAAAAGAAAAAAAATCCTGTTCTACAGTGCTATGTATAAAAGAAATGGTAAATCATGAAAGATCTGTTGTAAAGATCCAGAATGTTCTCAGAGGGAAACTGCATTTACCTCAATTAAGGCAACAGTTACTAAATTATTTTTATAGGAGACAATGAGAGCTCTTCTATCATAAAATGATGTGCTCGTTATCATATAGGGAAGTTAAAGAGTCTGTTTGTCTCTTGAACTACACCAGTTTATCAGGCAGGTACAAATGCGGGTATAAGGAAGCATTTCTTCAGTCAACATAAAATTAACAACTATGTGCACTCACTGTCACATGGCGCTATGGATACCAGCATGTAAATAGATTCCAAAAGAAACAAAATCAGTTAATCTGTTAATCCAGACAAATCTTGGTCTCCAGAAGGATCAATTATGTGTTAAGACATGTGTTACTCTGTATATATCATGAGGTTTTTTTTTTTTGTTTTGTTTTGTTTTTATTTTTATTTTTCTTTTTTTTTTCCTGAAAGAAACAGAATAGAAGGATCTTTCATGACCTGTTACTGTGATTCTTAGCGTGGTCAAAACTCAATCTTTTCTCACTGCATGGCACAGTTCAGTTTACCAAGTTCACTGTCAGGATGACTGAGTGACTGGTATTTATAGACTCTTGTATCGGTATTAAAATAAAGTTTTCACTCAAATGTATAGAAGTGATGATACTTGACAGAACCCTTCTGGACTTCAGTGGAGATGGAAGTTCTTGAACTTTCTTGGAAGTTCCCATTAAAAGATTTTTTTTCAGTTCACACAATTCCTCATTATTTGTTACTAATAAGTTATCCAAGTGTTAGTAGGGATTAACCATTCAGTTTGAAATTAAATTTTAATATTTCACCATGGTGAAACATGTCTAACCTCTTTCAAATGAACGATAATGCCAAAACATTATAAACAGTAGCTTCAATACTCATTCAAATATTTCCTCAAATACATACTAAAAATGTATAATATTTATTAGATCATCCTGCATTTTTAGTCTGAACTCAGCAAATAGAGAATAATACTAAAATTTGCTATTACCTTCCCTTCCCAAAAATATAAATAACTTTCAAAAAATCTATTCTATTTCCAGCAGCTCATAAAAAACAGGAGGCAATGTTATTTTGTTGAATTATCTCTTTGATTTTGATTTCCAATCAAATGATAATGGATTTTATAAAAACACTTCTTGTATGGTAACTTTTCATTCATGTCACATAATATATTAACAGTTCTATGCAGCCCTTTTAAACTACAAAGCTTTGTCTACCTTCTATGTATTTTTCAAGTCCTACATTGTATATAATTTATTAATGACTCTACTCTTTGTATGCACAGAATGTACCCTCAGTGAAGGTCATTCCTAAGGAAACCATATTTCAAATACCCTGATAAGGGCAACGCCTCCTCCTTATCATTCAGGATTTTGTCCAAATGTATGAACTTAGGTATGAACTGAATTGGTATAAGCTGATATGACTGCAACTAGAAGAGTTTGGATGGATTTTGTCACCAAAATAAATTAACTCGATTCTTCTAAGACAAGTGAATTACTAGATCAGAAGCAATTTAGTGAAGAATGAATCCCAGGATCTGTGTCTTCTCTGTCATGATATGCATGATATGCTACATTTGGTCAGGAATTTTTCCACAACAACAGTATGCTCTCATGCAGTGGAGCAATAAAACACTAGGACAAGAGACAATTTCAAATGCAACCACTGGAGAAAAAGGAAAATATATTGAATTGTGATGTTTAGAACTCAACTAGTAAAATTTATACAACAGGCCAATGTAACTACAAACCATCCCAGACTCTTTTCAGACATGTGGCATTTTTTCCTCATCTCTAAGTTTTTTCATAATGTAGCTTGTTGTGTTCTCACTTTATATGGAGAGGCTAAGTAGAGGGGCAATACCTTCCTTTCTGATATTGAGAAAATGAGGGAAGGTTGCAAACTTAGAGACAGGAACAGAATTCCTCCCGTCACCTGTTCCTATACCAGTTCTTCATCAAAATTTCTCTAAGTAACCTGGCTCATTATTTGCATTATATTTTCCATGACTTTTTAACTACTGGTCAATTTTCTTAAATAATTATTTTTTTTGTAGCAAGATTGAGCAGCAGAAGAAAGGGATTAGGAAAAATTCTACAGCCAACATGTACAATATTTTTCCTAATAAAATTTCTCTTCAGCAGACAGTTTACTTGATTGTTCCCAAGGCATGCTACTTCTTAATATGATTCCCCCAGACTTTTCCTTATTGATCTGCAAAATCTTTTTGTTTCCCTGGGATTCTAAGTCTCTGGAATTGTTTTATAGTTATCAGAAGAAAACAACATCTCCAAAAGTAACAATTTCAGTATTGTCATTAGATTTTTGTGACATAATGGCTAATCTATGATACTAGTTCCTTTACTGATCAGTTAAGAATTCTTAGTTTAATATGAATTTCTAAGCCAATGTGACTGCAAAACATTCAACTTGACTTGACGGAAATATAGTGTTGATAAATTATTCCGCGCTTACTACCTTTGAATTCAGCTATTATATGTAAATAAATCTATAGACTAATACGTACTCCTTATTGTGAAGTTCCTGTGAGTAACAGGAATCACCCAAGTACATACTGGAGGACAGCACTCAAGACAAAGTATGAATTTGTCTCAAAATATGAACAAATGACAGAAATGCTGTCTCCTTAAATCCCTGTCTTCTACATTGCTCAACATTTTAGTTATTGAATCCTATTAAGTACTTTCATGATTCTGGAGCTTATGCTTTTTCATATTCTCTGCTGAGAAGAATAGTACTGTGCCATCCCAACCAAAAAAAGTCTTGGTCATTTTTCCTGAGTAATATTTTTGGATGAAATTACTCATTTCTTAAAAAAAAATCATGGAAAATGACAGGATATAGTATTAAAAAATTCAAGAAAAGTAAAAGCAAAATATTTGTAATTTTTGCTCAATCTGAGAAGGCATTGATGATTTTAATTTATTATGAATATTATTGAGATTTGAGGTTGTTCAGAATTTTCCCAAAAGAGCTTGAGAATATGTCTGTGCCTGTCTATGGCACAGTGCAAATAATTGCAGCCATGCACAAACAAGCCCCAAGTGAATAAGACAGTATAAAGAATAGTTAAAGGTATATCAGAAGGATCACACTTTATTAATCAGTAATATTTATGACTCTAAGTCAGCATTGCAAATTTTTACTCACTCACTTGCCCTATTTTTTTTTTTTTTTTTTTTTTTGACAAGGGTATAAAACACCAGTAGATTTTTTTATTAGCTTTAATCATACTGGTAAAGGTCAGTCAGGTATGGTAAATTTTAGTGACAGCTGTGTGAAGCTGGGTTAAGATGAGAACTATTCAAACATTATTTGTGAAATTATTTTCTGAATGGTTTTTCTCTGCCTTCTGCTGAATACATCATTGTGAATTTATTGCTTTGTTCCTCTAGTGAGATGATAGTTAATTTTTCTCTTATACACTTTCAGTGTTATTTTTCTTATCAGGTTAATGGATGATTTAGTACTAATTTTTCTGCTGTTACTGATTGTATCTGGTATTTTTTTATGAAACCCAGAATCTGAATTCATCATATGTTACAGAGAAAGCATATGATACTTTCTCCATAGATTACTGGAGAAGCAATTTCAGACTTCCTCCGCAAATGTTGAAGCTTCGCAGGAGACAACTCAGATCTTCTGTTTTTTCTAGATATTTGCATGGCCACTTTTGTTTTTGGCAAAATACGGCAAAGAGGCAATATCTTCTTGGAGAAATCACATGTTCTGCACTTAATGATGTAAGTCAGCCTGTACTACACATCTACATTCCAGCCTGGCCCCTTAAAAGGCAATGCTTCACTCCAAGGTAAACTTATATCATTTTTAATTTTAAATATTTATTAGGCAACAAAGAATCTTCTCTGATTATCTCATAGTGTCCTAATTTTAACTGACCTCCCCTGACTTCTCTCCTAGACAGTTTTGATAAAATATACAATTTTCAGAGGGTAAAGCATAGTGAGAGATGAAGCTTGTCTCTGGAGGCTCATAGAAATTATTGAGATAGTTTTATCTGAGACATTTTTTTTCTCAATTTCAATTTTTTAAAGAATACGTTCCAAGTATGGCTTGGGTGTAGCTTGCTCAAATAACCCAAAGATGTGTGACTGATGTATTTTTTCTTGTGGCTTTGGATTCCTTTCTCACTTTTCCAAGCCATAGTACAATGGTGAGGATGTAGAGGTGGTCAATTCTCGAAACACTTGTGAAATCAGTTGGGTGAAGAACTACAGGAAGCTTTCTATGAAAAAGAAAGAAAAAAAAAAAAAAAAAAAAAAAAAAGCAATGGGAATCATTTCTGTAGTGTACAGTATCTCCCCTTTCCCTTTCCATGTTTACTCTAATGACATGGCCATACCTGCTGTGAGTGAGGTAGAAGAACACACTTTCTCTGAGTCTGGGGATACAATCAAAGCTCTGCACTTAGGGTGATAGGTAGCTGTACTGTACTGTCCATGTCACATCAGCATTGCTAATCTAGTCACATAACAAGGATACTGTTGTGAGACTCTCTGTATGTGCTGGTATGTCAGATCAGATATCTAATCTTAGGCAGAAAATAGATTGGATAGAAATGTTCTAGTCACCTGTTTATCTTTCTATTGATGTTTTCCCCTATCTATGTGAATGTATCTTACTGTGGAAAATTGCTGGTGGGGACTAAAATTTTTGAACTTAAAAACTTGCACAAACATAGATAAAATTTGTTGCAAAATCTATCTGATCTAGCCAAAATGAAATCATGTTAAAGTCTCCTTTACTTGTATTAAAGCAAAAACAGATCCTTGTATTTTAAATCTTCATTACCATTTCACTGTGCTTCAAGCATTTAAAACAGAAACACAAGGATAAGAAGGAAAAAAGTCCTCTGAAATAAATAAAAATGACCTTTAAAGCTGCAAGGTTTAAAATAGAAGGGCATAAAATCACCCTCAGTGAAGCCTAACACTGCTGATGCTGTGGTAACGAAATTGAGACAAATGTTACAAAGAGCGGAGGAATTCTAAGTTCTTTGAGAAGAGAATCTCACCTGCCAGAATCTTACCTTCATTTTTCAAAGTTTCTTGCTGTAAATTGCCTGTATTTTGTAAAAACTGCAAGAAGATGAAAACAAATCTAGTAGGAAGGGAAGTTTACTTCTGAATAAAGTGCAGTAGATCGTGCTTCTATTTAAATCTCCTTTGCTCTCCAGCCACAAAATAGTAGCTGTTAAAAAAAGAGGTACTCACCGTTAGTCTATGCTTGGATTTTTCACATCTGCTTCATGTGACAAAGGCACTCTGCCCTTCGTTACACCTGAGTATCCCCATTGAAATCACTGTGACAGTCACATGTGTGTAATTGAGAGTAGAATTTGGCCCCCTGTGTTGAAGTTACTCCTTTGAAAGCTGTTCCACCTCCTTTGGCTTAATTCTGTCCCATTAGAGGAATGTAATCCCACTCTTTTATAAGTGTAATGTGACGCGAGTTGCAGCCTGATAACTGGAGGGGGGGAACCCAGAGGCTGTGTAGCTTAAATTCAAAGCCTTATTATATGTCTCTCCTGTGGAAATTACATGAACAGTTGAGTCAGATAAAGACCACTTCTCATTTTTCTTTCACATATCCCTTTCATGCTCTTGCAAATTCAGCAGAAGGAAGGAGTACCTATACATCACACACATCTTCTTTCTCACATAGCTAAAATACTTTAAAAAAAAAAAATTATTTTAGAGTATTTTAGAGTAATTTTATGTGAAAAATAACATCCAAAGCAAAACTGAATCATTCAAAAGCCATTAAAAAGTGGGAAGAGATATCCTTAAAATGACTAGTCCAAATTTTGAGTGAAAACATTTGGTTTTCCATAGCCCCACTAAGCTAAGTCTTCAGTACCTCCAGCATTGGAACTTGTGACACTTCTTCAGGCAGCCTACTCTAATGTTTAATTTTTCCTTCAATGAGGAATATTTTTCTTATATCCAGAGGGAATTTATCCCAATTCAATTTGTTCCCATCGTATCTTGTCCTGTCAGCATGATTTGCTGTGAAGATGGTATCTCCACCTTTGTAACCACTTTTGTTATTGGACTTCCATCAGGTTCCCTTGAATCTTCTATCCTCTAGGTTTAACAAATTCAGTCAGATCAACATTTCCTCACATGTATGTATGTATGTATGTATGTATGTATGTATGGGAACTACTGAGTCACGGCCTGAACCTCTGATTGATCACCTGAGGCGAGCAATGAGTCAGCCAGAGGAGCACAGGTGAAGGCAATTCACCTGTGCTGCCAGAAGCACAGACCTATTTAAGAGCTGGCTACCAGTGGGGATGGATCTCGTCTGGAGATCTCTCCTTCTGGTGTTTTGTGGTGAGCCCAACTAAGGGTAAGCCTTCCATTTATTTTTTTTTGTTATCATAATCTACTTCGCCTAACTCTCTTGTTTATTTTGTGATTGTAACATCTTAATATCCATTGATTTTACACATGTAATATTCTCCAGTTCTGTAATGATCTTTGAAAGTAAAGCTCCACCAAAATTATGTATCATCATCCACTGTGAAAATACAAGTGTAAGTAGAAAATCTAGTCAGGTCTCTGGCCTGAAGCAGACTGAAAACTAAGTGAACAATTAACATAATAGAATCATAGAATGGCCTGGGATTCTACCTAGTTTCAACCCTCCTGCTATGTGCAGGGTCACGAAACACTAGACCAGGCTGCCCAGAGCCACACTGAATGCCTCCAGGGATGGGGCATCCACAACCTCCCTGGGCAACCTGTTTCAGTGTGTCGCCACCCTCTGAGTGAAAAACTTCCTCCTAATATCTGAGCTAAACTTCCTCTGTCTCAGTTTAAAACCATTCCCCCTCATCCTCATTTTTGCCTTTTCTCTTGAGGTAGAAGATAGCTCTGAAGCCTTGAAAATATATGTAAGCAAATGAAATAGTCCCCCCCCATTATTCTGCCAAGAAAAAATGAAGTGCTTTCTGTGAAAAACAACTTCCCCCTGGGGGGAAATATACAATTCTGTCAAATAAGCCACCTTTTGCTAAAACTACTAAAACAATAGTCTCAAATATCTGTTTTGGCATGAAGACTGTTTGAAGAAAATAATTTGTTATTTAGAGCAAAGTTTATATGATCTGAAGACTGCAGTGAGCTCATAATTAGGGTTGAGAGAAACAATGAATAGGTATCATGATTATGTTTAAGAATGCAAAAAATGGTATGAGTGTGTGATAGAGAGCAGAACTTACATGCTCACAGGCAGGAATTCAGTTCTTATCCCTCCTTACTTCTACTTGTTTTCTCAGCTGATACTCTTAAAAAGAATCAATTTGCTGGTGCATCAGATGTGGTTGGATGTGATGCCAGTTATTTTACCTGTTTTTCTTCCATTTGCTACAAAAATTGCTCCTACCTGCTGTGACCCACCAAGCCCTTTATGCTCAGAGGAGATCTTTTGACCCTTCTTTGTTCCGTTACTAAATCCTGTTGAATCCATATCTGAACCAAGTGAGAGTGGAGAAGTAGCGAACCTTGGCTACACTTTCCTTGTATTTTTTTTCTTCCCAAGTCTAGGATGAATTAAAGAAAAACGAACATTTTTGTGAGAAAAGTTAATTAACCAAGAGTTTTTTAAAAAGTATGCCAAGGTTATTTCCTTGTTTCATTTATGAATTGTAGAAGATTTTTTTTTTTTTTAAATTCAACTATGATTTTTCCTTCTGTTCCTCCTCCTTCTCCCTCTCCTCCTCCTCCTCCTTTTTAAAAAAGCATTTACTGCATTGCAGAAGTCATCATACACAACCTTTGAAATGATGCTGTTGTGACATGTTGTCTTTGTAAAGAATTAATCCAAGAAAGAAAAGGAACTACTGAATTTCTGCTTTTTTCTATTTTTTGTTTGTTTGTTTTGTTTCTCTCACTTAATTATTTATTAACTTACCAGGTTGTTACATTTCAGCTTTGTGCAAAAACAAGGCTAGATATGTCTTGTGCTGATTGCCTATGACTGAATTTCACTCAAGACTTCAGCAGCTTGGTATGAAGAACAGGTCCTCAGGGGTGGAATAGGGAGAGGATTTCTAAATGACACAAGCCTTTAAAATTGAGGGGCTTTTTGTATTGGGTTCATCTTGACAACTATGCCACTCTTTTCAGTCTCTTTGTAGAATGTTCTCACTTTGTCTTGAAGACCACCATGTTCATCATTATTTGATTTTCAAAGGACAATCTGCTGTATTTTAATATTTTGTCAGTCTAAAATGCTGTCACTTTAAGACAATGAAGTGTAGCACTAAAATGAAGTTTTAGGAACTGTGAAGGTGGATTTTCATAAATCTCTTAATCACAATACATCTTCCAAGAAATTCAAGTATTTTCTTAAAACTCTAGTTGTGTTAGATGATTTCCCTAGAGCATTAACATTTATTTATTATTCAATCAGTTGATCAGTTGAAAAAATAAAGGCCTTCAGTTTCTACTACATATGGCTGTAGAAAAACAAAAAAAACAATTGTGATAAGGAAATTGCCTAATAGTTTGGGAACCAGAAGGTGAACACCAAGAAACTAGCTGTATTCACTAAATAAAATTGGTGATTTTTTTAATAGTAACCTCAAGATTTGAGGTGCTTAATCTCACACCTTCTGGAGGTTTGGAGCTGGCAATACTGCAAAACATTTGGATTAGGTTAAACATTAATTGTGTTGTGGATTGTACTTCAGATTAATGCACTCTGGAACTTGATATTTTGCCTATCTCTGTTCTTGAGTAATGCCAGCACACACAGAAACTCTACTTGTTTTGTTGTGAGCCAATTGTATCAGTTTTATCTCCTGTATACCTACCATACATACTTTGTTCTCTTCCTCTTTGACCCTTGCTCTGCACAAAAATCACATTAGCAAATACCAGGTGGTTAAGAAAAAGCAAATCTGTCCCCTCACCAAAAAAGAGCAGAAACTATTTTTTGAAATGTAATGAAAATTACAGTAGTCTTTGCATGTTCTGTGCAACTAATGGCATCATTAAACCTTTGTATTCCAGAGAAAACGCTAAGCAATGGAACTATCCTAGACCCAGAAGGAACAGAGGAAAAGGTAGCAATATTTAACTTCTTTAAGTCCAATGAGATTGTGAAGCATTATCTGAGAAATGAAAATAAAGAACTCTGCCACTGGCTCTCAAAAAATACTTTCTTTTTTTGAAAAGGCAAACAGCCTTCTGGCTTCTGATTGCTGTACTGCCTGTGTCGGCAGGCAGGAGACAGTGCTTAGAGCATTCATTGTCTCCTACTGTTCACATGTATTGTCTGAACAGTAGGAAACTCACTCATTTCCAATGCACACTTTATGGTAAAAAGAGGATTTTGCTTCATTTTTGTATTCTTACTCCCATAATTTCCTTTCTTATGATTTCAAAAATGTCTAAGCAAATGTTAGCAAAGGGATGTTAGTTTTTGTAGTACAGATAAAAAGAGAACAGTTTAAATGGAAATTATTGTAGCTCTTCAGCTCACTTTCTTCCCATTATGAAACATGGAATTGGAAAAAAATCTTCAGAGATGATGAAAAACAAAATAACCAAAGGAAACAAAGAGGAATGTGCATGGTATCAGCAAACCCTGATACTTCAGATCAGCCAATTAACAGCTGTATTCTGTATGAATTATCAGCACTAAAATAAACTGCCTATTACTGTCTCATGTCTGAATTTTGAAACAGGGAAATGTTAGTTTCATTTTGAAGAAACTATTCAATGATTGATTATTTCTTAATTATGGCAGAAATCCAAGACTCTACAGCTGCCATGCTTAAGTACCCACACGAGGAAATAACTACCTGCTTTTTATAACACAAGGACAATATTTTGGCTGGACTATGCTCTCTTTATGGACACAATGGCCTTGCCTGGGGCTAGAGGCAGGTCCACCTTGTAATAACAGTGAGCTGTACTTAGTTATGTGATGGATTCAACTCTAGTTATTTGCTAGGATAAGGACATGTAAGACTTCTGGAGAAATAACAAAATATACTGAGTCTCCAGGACAGGCCATGAAAAAAGGATTCAAGGAAAGAGCTACAGACTGGGTAAACTGGCTGGATTAAGACCAAAAGTTATGTTTACTAGTCTGGTATTTTAATTTGATACATTTTCTTTTATTTTTTTAAATCAATAAATTCAAATAAAATATCTCTCATTAAAAAAAGAAAAATGAACAAAAAACTTATTCTAGAGCCTTTTAAAAATATTTTCTTTTATATTCCCTCCTGTACTTCCTTCCTTGAGTGTTCTTTAAAAAATATACATTTTTTTTTCCATGTAAAAATTATTTAATAATGTATTTACTCCCAGGTCAGTCTAAGCACTAAATGAATTGCCTTTCATAAGTTATGGTGACACTGAAATGTAATACTTTTGTTCTAAGGTTAATTCATCCTCAAAGTTAGTAAAAGGGAAAGCTCTGAGCCACTTTTTCAGACTCAAGCATCTTTATATGAGTGATAATTGTCCAGCTAAGAATGATCTGTTTCTGCTCTAAAAGGCTTCAAAACTATATGACATCAGTATCTGTAAGATGGGCAACACACATAAGCATGAGGTCTTCTCTGAAAGTTGAAGCTGATGCCTTCTATTTTATTATGTTGGTCCACAATATCAGAAGCAGATGTTGGTGGTATGGCAGTAGAAGCTGAACCTTCCTACCAATATTCCATTACATTTTGTTGCTGTGTGACAAATGGCAGCAGAGGGGCAGTCTGACACAATGACTTCTGACATGGAAGCACATATGAAGCAAAGGTGTGGTACTGAATTCCACCGTGTGGAAAAAAATGGCACCCACTATCATTCATCCGTGCCTGCTGAATGTTTGTGAAGACCAAAGAGTGGATGTGAGTGCAGTGAGGGAGTGGGTGGTGCGTTTCAGCAGTAATGTGAAAGACAAACCACGTTCTTGTCAGCCAAGCACAGCTGTCACACCACAAAATGAAGAGTGTCTTGATCAGTTCATCCATTCAAACAGGAAGGTGATGATCAGTGATGACCAGGCAACTGTGTATGGAGCTGAATATTGGCTTCACTGTGTTGGAAGTGATGGTGACAAGACTGGAATAGCGCAAAGCTTGTGCCAGGTGTGTCTCATGAATGCTCTCAGGAACAGAAAGGACACCGTATGCAAGTTTGTCAGGACCTACTGAACCATTAAGAGGCTGAAAGTGACAGTTTCCTGGGTTGCATTATTACCAGAGAAGAGACATGGTGACACCACTATGAGCTGGAGTCAAACGGTACAGAGTGGTGACAGCACTCCATGGAGTGGTGACCTGTGAATTCCTCATCAAAGAAAATGTACAAGATGCAGCTCTTAGAGCGTATAGTGGAGACATTACTTTTGGAGTGACCTCCATGTATGATGTTTTCAGCTGCAGCGTGTATCTTAAGCACTCATTCAAGTGCCTACAAAGGTGTTTGGTTCACAAATGAATGGAAAAATCCTAGAAGACTATGCATTGTTCTGTGATATCTATAGTAATGTGAAAGACCACTGAGAACTGCCTGGATGAGTTTCTCATTAATGCTGAAGCCTGTAGTGCGCAGTAACTCTTCTCTTTCTTGTTATGTTACTTTCATGATTTGCAGTGGAAGTGCAAAGCAATTAGGTAAGCTTTAATAGAATGCAAGGCCATAATTAATTATGTGCATATAGCTGCAATAGGAACTTACTATCTTTAATTAAAAAAATGTGTCAAAACCTAAAGCATGAGCCAGCAATATGCCCTTGCAGCCCAATAAGCCAGCTGTGTCCTCGGCTGCATCAAAAGAAGCATGGCATCATAGTGAGGGAGGTGATCCTGCTCCTCTCCTCTGCACTAGTGAGGCCTTTCGTGGAGTACTGTGTCCGGATGTGGAGTCCTTAATACAGGAGAGATGTACATCTGTTGGAATGTGTCCTGAGGAGAGCTAAAAAATTGATCCAAGGCATGGAACACCTCTCTTATGAAGACAGTCTGAGAGAGCTGGGGCTGTTCAGCCTGGAGAAGAGAAGGAGACCTGAGAGCAGGCTTTCAGTATTTAAAGGGGACTATGAGAAAGAAGGGATCAGACTCTTTAGCAGGGTCTTTTGTGATGGGAGAAGGGAGAAGTTTCAAACTAAAAGGGAAAATTTAAGTTGAACATCAGGAAAGCGTTTTTTTACAATAGTGGTGGTGAGGCACCAGAGCTGATTGCCCAGAGAGGTGATGGATGCCCCATCCTTGAAGACATTAAGGTGAGGCTGGATCAGGCTCACTGACCTGTAGATGTCCCTGTTCACTGCAGGGGGGTTGGATTAGATGACCTTAAAAGGTCCTTTCTTCCTCAAAAGGTTCTATGATTTAATGATTCTATGTAGAGACTCGGGAAAGATCAACTTTTTCGCTTAGGCTTGTGAGTGGACAGATGCTAGACCCTTACATGTCCTGCTTTTTATTTTATTAAAATTTGATTAAATGCAAAATTTTTTTTGTACTTAAAAGAAGTGTAATGATTATGTTATCAAAATTGTTCACAGTGAAATTATCTGAATTACTCTATTTCAAAAGAAAATTATAGAATCATGGAATGGTTTATGTTGGAAGAGACCTTAAAGATCATCTAGTTCTAATCTTCATCATGGGCAGGATTGCCATTCACTGGATCACACTGCCCAGGGCCCCATTCAATCTGACATTAAATGCCTTCAGGGATGAGGCATCTACAATTTCTCTGGTCTGAATATGCCAGTGCCTCGCCATCTTCTGAATAAAAATTGAAAGGAAAACACAGACACACAAAACAAAAAACAAAAAAACAAAAACACTGATACTGAAAGATTCAAGAGTCCTCTGTAAATAAATACAATTATAACAACAGAAGGCTATCAGTAGGATTGAAAAACTAGGTGATCAGATCTAATCATTGAAAAAGCAAAGAAAAAATCAAAAGAAATCTGCCTTGGTTTCCTAATAGCTTCCTGCATAAAAAGAACCATCAGTAGCACAGAACTGTGATGACTTCAAGAATAATCTGCTATTTACAGATGATCATACAGAAATATCTTTACTTTCCATTTCCTCAAAACACTTTTATCTGGAAATATATATTTTTTCATCTATACAGTCTTATTAAAATAAGTCAAACCTGGACATTGAAGAGAGACTAAGATATAAAAATTTGGCACAAAGTCTCTGTTTTCTGTTACACTTTGTTCTACGGAGCCTCAGATGCTTGAGCTCTATGTAGGCTGGCAACATACCCAGCACAAGGGAATCACCGTCAGTGATTCAGTCATTGGTAAATTAAGAAACACTGCAAGCAGTGAACAGTTGTTGTGTATGAATATATGGATTACAGATGAACAGCCTGAGCATACCTCTGACTTACAGGCTTTGTTTCTTGAAATTAAATTCTCTCTTATGAAATGTTTGTGTTTTCAGCCTTATACTTCTATACAGACACAGTGTGCTGCCGATGGGCCGCTGATGGGCTGCGTACATACTACACCTATAGCCTCCTCCTGACATCTGCCTACACTGGTGAGAAGTGGCTGGGGAATTGAGGGATGAAACAAAGGAGGCAGATCCTGCTTCATCACTCTGAACAGCTTGTAGTGGCCATGCAAGTAATACAAGTAATGAGAAGTAGCTAACACACAGAGGATAGCTTAAAGGTTTCAAAACCAGTGTTGGGAAAACCAGGAAGAAATAATAATTATTTGAAAAGCAAGATTCTTATTAGCAGCATTATTACAGCATTTTTATGCTTTTATTAAGATTATTCCAAGGCAAGACTGAATAGGAGTAATGATTTTGTTAAGCATGTTTCCTTGAGTGAGCCAGAAGGATTTGATGTTCAGCACTCATCAAATTGATGAGTACCTTCTGATGAAACCTTGGTTCATCAAATCAAGGTTTCAAACGTGAAAAATAACAATGAAGGGCCAGAGTAGTTCCATTTCTGTTCAGTGCAGTATGTGAACACCTGTCTTTATTAGTGCTGTGGTCTGGCAGCTGTCTGCAAATTACCTCTCCATTTCCCAGGGGTTGCTTAGGATTCAGGAATCATTTTCTGAAAATGCTAGAGTTTCACTGTCTTCTGCAGGACAGTACTTTGAAAAACATTTTTCATAGTTCTGGGAGAAGTTTGCCTAGAACCCATACAAAACTACTTGGTGGGGAAGACATTGTTAACATCTGTATGGTGAATTTAGGAATGGTAATAGAGTCATATTTTAGTTCCACCTTATTAAGTGATCTCCTATTTACTCTCCTCAGCCTGAAACCATAAGACAGTCTTAATTCATAAGAAGAACCATTAGTATTGTTTTACATTAAACCAAGAAAGATAATTACATTCTGTAAGTTATAGAAAAGTAATTTTGCTGCCTTGAAAACTGTTGATTTTTCTTTTAACATGAGTATATTTATGGCAAATATAACTCTGAATCCAGGGATTAAATTCTGATGCATGAGAGTTAGTTTTGGAGTGTTTTCAGAGAGACAGATAAGTTGAAATTATTTTTCTTGATATCTGGCTTGTTCTGTCCTGCTTCTACTTCCATTCAGTGCTCAAAGGTATTGGTTTAATACATAGGCACCCACCCCAGAGACAAAGGATCACATGAAAATTAATCATGAAAGATCTGCTAAGTGTATTTTGTGAGGACTTTATGAGTGGAAGATAAGTGGTTGCATACTGAATTGTGATGACTTCAATCTGAGCTTGCTGGGTGTTAGTTGTCCCATTTTATAACCGATGAACTTTGTCAGAAACTGAGAACAACCATAGCCAATAGTCCTGCTGGTAACTAGAAAACCTGGTCTAGAGGAAGGTGTCCCTTCCCATGGCAGGTTGATAGGAATTAGACAATTTTTAAGGTGTTTCCAACCCAAGTCACTCTGTGTTTCCATGACTGTATGAAATGACTAAAGGAAAACTACTGATCCTAGGAAAGTGATACAAAGCTGGAGGTCCTAATGTACAGGCAAATAAACAGGACATAGCAGTGCGGGTTATAGGGGAATGTCTCCAGGAAAGTCACTGCTGGTCCTCCAGCTCTTCCAGCTGAAACATCTCTTTGCAGCTTGTCCATCAGCCACCAGATGTCTCTGTGTTATGTTGGGTAGCACAGACACTTTCTTTGCTGGTGAAAAGGGGACAAAACTGGTACTGAAGTTCATGCCAATGGGCTTTAGACTAAATTGCTTTAATTTTATGTACAGCACTTACCCTTTAGTAAAAATTTATGCTGTTTGAATTTGCTTAAGATAATGGTAGGTTGCAGGTAGGGAAAGAAAATACTGTAGGCCAAAAGACATTTCAGTGTATGAATACTGTTGACATTACTATAACTAATTGCTATGTTCTTCTCACCGTGAGCTTTTGCTAAGGGTTCTCCTTCTGTTAACCACAGATTATAGTACCAATTTTATGTTAAGAGAATTCTTATCTTTCGGAAAAACATGTATTTGGAAAGTGTTATTAAACATTTATAGGATATGTCAAAGATAACCAACAGATACTTGAAACCCTTATTTTTCAAAGCTCAGAAGTTAATCCATATTTTCCTTCCCTCCCCTCCTTTCTCCTCCCCTTCCTTTTCCTTCATCCCTTCTTTTCTCCCTCCCTCTCCTCCTGTCTTCCTTCCTTCTCTTGTAGGAAACCCAGCATTCTAGAAGGGGTACAGGCTGTCCACAAGACTAAATAATAGTGGGAATACATCGTTTGTACTGGATTTGTATTTTTAAATGCTATCTTTAAAAACCCTATATAATGGTTACTGCTATGATCTTAAAAATATCAATTATAAAAGGAGATAATAATTACTAGCTTGGACCAGAACATGGACTAAGTAGGCTTAAGTGTAAATTTTGTATATATGTTTGCGTAACTGATGAAAACAATTTTCAGCAACTTGACTAACATGAAAAAATTCTTCTTTTTTCTAATAATAAACATCTTACTGTAATAAATAAAGAAAGAAAAACAAAAATGAACAATAACAATTAGTTGTTTACATTTTGGAATCTAGAATTGATTTATTGTCTGGGCAGGACACTCTCAGATGCCCGCAACTGTTCTGGAATATAAAAATCATCCTCTCACATAAAACAAGTTCAAACAAGCAAGGTCAATTCTTAATAGATTATTATTAATTATCTGCCAAATCTGTATTTTTTTGTACAGTGTTTTCCACTGCTAAGTGGAACAATACATATAGTCTCAAACTGGGTTGTAATATTTGCCTCATATTTCATTAGAAATCTAATTCTGTAGGTAAAACTATTTTCTCCTTCACATTAGTGCCTTATTTTATTCTTGGACACTGTTGACATTTTTACTGATTCATGCAAATCTTGCTTATTGTTAGAAAACTGGAAAGTAAGAATATCCATCTTGTTCTCTGCTGGGCATGCTCTATTAGATTAAAAGAAGAAAAATGCAGTAAGTGTAGAATTTGTTTCTGCAGGCTGCAAATACAATTCTGACTCCAAATGTTCACAAAGAACAGATGTGTAGAATAAGAAGGTGTTGTTTTCATACCACTTCCTTTCAATATTGAACAGAACTTTAGAATATTTCAAGATCTGTTAGAAGAAGAATATTCTGAACCCTCCATGTCCTCTAGTTGTTCAAGATGCCATATTGAGCAACTCTCAGTAAATGTCCCAACACATCAAAGAAGTGATATAAATACTTCTTGATGTGAAGATGATGTGTAAGTTCACAAATGTTGTTTAATTGAGTTTATTCAGATTCTCCTTCAATTTTCTAGGCTAGTGGGTTAAAAGTACAGTTGAATTTAAATGCGGTGACATAAATTACCCATTGGTAGGTGGCAGTGAGTCCTGGTAGTGCATGTTAGCTCCAGAGGGTACGTGAGAGTGAAGTAACTGAGACATACAGAAAGTCCAAGGTGTTGCAGGGTCCATAATTTGGATGAGCTCAGATTTCTGGGGATAAACACCTGTCCAACACGTATACAAATGGTACGAAGTTTGAATCTGTGGTATTTTGAACACATTTTTTTTAATATAAGGCTACTAAAATTCTAACTTCTATTATACAATTTTTGGCTCGGGTTTAACTCCATGCTCTGTAAGCTAAGGCTTGATGTTACTTCAAGGTCCCACTACATTTTTTACCAAGATTGAACAAAGATGTGAGAAACTGATATGGCATGGAAAAACTTTTGGCCAAAAGTAACAAAAACAAAAGTAATAAAAAGTAATAAATAAATAGTAATAAATAAGTAAGTAAATAAATAAATAAAGTAATGATAATTTTTTATTTTTCTTTCAGTACATTGGTATACACCAGGTGTTGCCTGGCGTACTGCAGCATAGAGAGTAGTAGATTAAGTTCAGGATTCCTGAATTCTAGTCAGAATTGATACGTAACACAAACACTCAGGTAAAATAGCTCATGTCAATATTTCAAATTGGAAGCCACAAGGGAGAGGCTTATCTATTTACCTAAACGAGTATGCTGATTTCAGATGTTTAGTGAGGTTGATTTAATAGATCCAGCATCGTTTGACATCAACTTTATAGGTTATTTTCATAGATTGCCCAATATGAACTCTTTAAACTTGGCTAATTTTAGTGTTTCCAAAAGTAAAAGAGATGAGATTGTATAAGCCACTACAGGTTTATTTTGGAAAACAAACAAACATACAAGAAAAACAACTAAAGAAAAGGGATAACATAGAAGTAACAAGAATTTAGTAGCGTACATTCTGTTATTTAACATGAAATATCATTACTATATTACATGCAATTTATATTTATCTGTAGAATTCTCTTTATTGCCAATATACATATCACATATACTGTGATATTTAAGAATGATTTGCAGCAGGAAAATTATTTTCTCTAATAAGATTTTAGAAACTGATTCAAAACGTCCTAGAAATTTTTCACAAGGCATGGTGCTTTGTTCTGTGTTTTCTGCTTGACACGTATACAAAATAAAGTTATTCTCATATGCTTTTCTTGGTAGCAAAGCTAAGTATAGCTATCAGAGATAAAGATGAAACAAAATAACATAACTTATATATCTTTACTGTCATTTTTATTGCAGCTGGCATAGTACATAGAACCCATGCATCTGTTATAAGCTTCTCAAGATATTAAGTAGTTCCATTGTACAGAAATACAAAAATTACCCCTAGTGAAATACTGGAGATAACTTCTGTTCTTCTTGCTTTATGGAACAAATCATCTTGGATGAGATCACGTGGCACCTACGTGGTGTCCAGGGGACCAAGCCCAGCCAGCACGGGTTCATGAAAGGCAGGTTGTGCTTGACCAACCTCATTACCTTCTATGACTGGGTGACCAGACTGGTACATGAGGGAAAGGCTGTTGATATAGCCTACCTAGACTCCAGCAAAGCCTTTGACATGGTCTCTCACAGGCTTCTTCTGGGGAAACTGGCCCTGTGGCCTGGACAGGTATAGCCTTCTTTGGGTAAGGAACTGGCTAGAAGACTGTGCCCAGCAGGTAGTAGTTAATAGAGTTAAGTCCAGCTGGTGACCCATTTCAAGTGGTGTCCCCAGGGGTCGGTACTGGGGCCCATCTTGTTTAATATCTTTATTGATGACCTAGATGAAGGGATTGAGTGTATACTCAGTAAGTTTGCAAATTGGGAGGTGGTGTTGATCTGCCTGAGTGGCTGGGTGAGTGTGAAGAGGAAAGGGACCTGGGGTGTTGGTTGATACTCGGCTGGACATGAGCCAACAGTGTGCCCGCGTGGCCAAGAGGGCCAACGGCATCTCGGCCAGCATTAGAAATGATGTGGCCAGCAGGAGCAGGGAGGTGATCATCCCCTGTACTCAGCACTGGTGTGTTCAGTTTTGGGCCCCTCACTACAAGAGAGACGTTGAAGCCCTGGAACGTGTCCAGAGAAGGGCAACGAAACTGGTGAGGGGTCTGGAGCACAAGTCTTATGAGGAGCAGCTGAGGGAGCTGGGATTGTTCAGTCTGGAGAAGAGGAGGCTCAGGGGAGACCTCATTGCACTTTACAACTTACTGAAGGGAGGTTGTGGTGAGGAGGGTTTTGGCCTCTTCTCGCAGACAACAAGCAGGACACGGGGCAATGGCCGCAAGTTGTATCAGAGGAGGTTTAGGTTGGACATGAGGAAAAACTTTTTCTCCCAGAGAGTGGTCAGGCACTGGAATGACTGCCCAGGGAGGTGGTGGAGTTCAAGAGGCATCTGGATGAGGAGCTAAGAGACATGGTTCAGTTTGTGGTAATGAGAAGACGGTTGGACTAGATGATCTTACAGGTCGTTTCCAACCTTGTGATTCTATGATTCTATAATTCTCATCAAAACATTTTTTTCAGGTAGTGGTTGGCTCATAACATGAAATCAGAGCGTCTACATATATATTTTTTTTCTGTTTCATGTAGCTACAGAAATTTTAACTATCCATATGCAGTCTAGTACTCTGTGACTTCTACTCAGATATTTATTTTGGTAATATTGTATGAAAATTGTTTCTTTGAATTTATTATCATTTAACTTAAACATTTTAGTATGTTTAAATGGAGACAAGTGCTCCTTGTCTGTATTATTCACTGGTAATTTATTTTTAAGAAAAATACATTGCCATTTCTCCCTGTGGTATTTTGTTTGCTATCATACACAGTTTCTCTATTTCCTCTCCTAATTCATTAATCCTAGTCTCTGTCAGTAACACCTGGAATTATTTCACTGAATTTTAGGCTTCTAATTGAAACCTTTGATTTAGGATCAACTTTAACATTCCTCAGTGTTAGGAAAGTTTATGCCTTTTTGGGTACAGTGTTGTACACACTATTTGTAATGAGAGTGTGGGATAACAAGAGTCCTCTCTCAGATAAACATAAAAAATTATGAATTTGTTGTTCAAGGGTGAGAAAAACCCATCTGTTCATAACTGATCAGTTATCAGCAATGTTTGATAAAATTAATCTAAATGTTACATTGAGCAGAGCTGTCACTGAACTGTTTGCAGAGACATCAGCTACCCTGAATAGGAGCTCCAGTGTTTAATTTGATCTCTAAGGAAACGTATCACAAAATTCTGATGAACTGTACACATTAAAATTTTGGGGAAGACTACTCAACATGCTAAACTCTTAAGTTCTGTAAATTTATTTAGACTTGTATTCTTCCCGAGCACTTTTAAAATACTTGATAACTGCATGGGAAGAGAACTGTTGCTGAGAAGAATTACACATATGTAAACAACTCTGGCTAATTCACTATCTCTTTCACAACATTAAATGGAGCCTGCTTGAACAAGTTTGCGTCTTAATTATAAAATGACATGAATAGAGTGAATTAAATTTAATAGCAATTATTTATGTCTGATTTAACTTGGAATCTTTATTGACTGGGGGGATGTTCTTGGTATTATTTCTTTCAATAATAGTATTACAGTGTTAATAATTTGCTGAGTACTGGTCAGGGCAAGTTTTGAAAATGATGGCATTAATACTATTCAGAATGCTTACTTTCTTATTAAGCCTGTTGCAATTGCAGCCGGGGAAAGTAATTGATGCCAGCTAAGGAACTAGCCCTTGAAGATTAAACATCCAATGAATACAGAAAGAGATTCACGATCGTCTCCTTGTTAAGCAGTGCAAGAAACAGGCATTACATCTGCATATTATTTTTGTCTTTATATTTCTTTTTAAGTGCAGGGGTTTCTTGGGAAACAGGAAAATATTCATTCAATTTTAGAGATACCAACTTCCCACTTTAGTGGCACTCAGTATTTTTACAGAGAACGTGTGAAGGTTTTGAGTTTGGAGAAGACCCCTGTTATGCATCTCTCTAGATATTTTATTGTCTATACAACAGTTTCAAAGACAAATTTAAATTAAAAATTTCCAGTTTGTGACTTTGATGTACTCCTTCACGCTTCCACTTGCTTTAGACTAAGTATCTACATTTTAACTATATCTGTGCATTTTTGCTGTCTCTTTAAACATTTTTCAGTCAGCATATATGTATTCTAAAAGGATATTTTGTTCAGATTCTTTTTAATCAATTTTATTACCAAATCATGTTTGCTTTACTTATGCAAGTATTCCTGTAGAAATCAATTGGACTATTCGTATGGCAAAAGCAAGCAGTTCTTGCCTTTATTTGGTAAAGCAACAGACTTAAACAAAGGAAGTACTGTACCTGCTATGGGCAGCCAGAAACAATGACAAGTTCCTTGATAAGATTAGATGTAATTTTAAATGCAACTGGGACAAAGAATCCCTCCCACCAATCCCAACTGCTAACTGTACAGTAATTCCGCTGCAGCAAAGTAGTTGAAGAATTACTGACAAGAGCCAGACTGTCCAGTAAGCATCACCTAACAGACATAGAAACATGATCCATGTCATTTTTAAGCTTGGCAGACATTTTGTGCTTCTTTCAAAAGAGAAAAAAAAGGAAACCTTTTAAACCATGCACACATAATCCTTATTCATTCCTAGTTTTAGTGGAAAATACTTTTGTAGCTGGTTGTTTCAAAATAAACATATGTTCTGCATTGTCATGGTGTGTAAGCAAATTGTTTTAACTTTGAAACACAAAGGTTTTCTCCATTTTGAATGACCTTTCATTCATGAAATTGATGCCAGCAAAGCTGACAAGTAAGTCTGCAATTATGAAATGAGCGCAAGACTACATGCAGCACAGACTTCCCAGTTGACTTCTTCTTTGTAGAAGAAATATTTGAGTAATTCTGTCTTTAAAATCTGAAACTGCCAGTGTAACGTCTAACTATGCAAATCCATACACACTGAGATTCAGACATGATTTACTTCTCAGTATAATTTTTTTTTTTACAAATTGTAATGTTTGCTCATTTAAACATGCTATCTTATTTAAGGTCAAACACATTTAAATGGTAACCCTAAAGATAATAATATTTATTAGAAGAAAATTGATCAGCTTGATGTAGAGTCCATTGAAGCCAATGGAATGGTATCAATGGGTTTGGACTGTGCTAGATTATGGTCTTCAAACAGCATGGACAGAGGCAATGAGAACAGACAGAGGCAGAAATGGAAAGGGTGTTTTTTTCAAAGTGTCATCAATTTCTTGCTTCTTGCTTCACAATATAAGGTTTTTCTTTGTTGTTGTTGTTGGTTTGTTTAAAAAAACAACAAACATTAACTATCTAAACATCCTTGCCTTATTCTCTAAAAGAACTGTTTCTCACAATGAATTGTCCTCTGTAGCTAGCCTGGGACAGAGACTCTCATCAGCCTGCAGAGTCAGGGGAGCAAATCAGGACGTGTTAAATGAACTGGTATGGTTTTTAACTGCCTCAGCACTGGCTAGCCAGTGACACCGTAGTTTGAAACCCCTGCTGCCATCCTCAGCTACTCTCTCATTATAGTGACAATGTTAGCTGTGTTCCTAGGTGCAGAGAGCACAAGAATTGGTTTTACTGACTAAAAGTCAGGAAGGTCTTTATCATTATGTTAATGGCAGTAGCGTTTTGACAGGAAAACTTTCCAGAATTTCCTAACAATTTTTAGTCCTTGGATTTATCTGGAAGTATATTATCCTTGACCAAGAGGAGTTTGTCCTTGGATGTCACATACTTTATCCTGGACTTTGTGATCTGTGTTGTTCTGAGATGCACAAGAGCCATTCAAGACAGATGGTCTTGGCACACATCGGTGACACATTTGACTCAAGCACAAATGTGTGATGTGATTCTCTGTTCACTGTTAACCTGGACCTCACTTCTCCACCTGAGTAAAGGAGATAACACCAATCCTCCCCTATCACAGAGAGGTAGTGGGAGGATAAAAACCATTAGTGACTGCTAAGTGCTAAGATATAATCGCGATGAAGGCAATATAAGTGCCTCCACTGATAACAGGCCTAAAAAGTGTTCAGAGCAAAATCGACTGTTTCAGTTGTAACTAATTTTGTTACCCTCTGTTTTAGCAAATTAAGAACTTCAAGTAAGCTTAAAATAGTGAAGTGTAAATCTATTAAAAGAGAGATGAATAAAAACTGTTAAGCAATACTGATTTTGTTCATAGAAACTGTAAAAGAACTTTATTAAACGAAATGCTTTTATCCTGTACAAAAAGAGGAAACTGAAAATCAGTGACACTAAGTGACATGATCAAGATCAGTGAATTAGCTGATAGTGGTGTTGGAGAATGTTGACGGAAATACAGCCCAAATCTCTAATTTTTCTTTTTCATTTTAGGGAAACACTGCAATTCCAGATGAGCAGTGACAAGACAGTTTCCTCATAGTGTTTCAGCATCTGAAATTCAGACTTTTCTTTCAAAGAACTGTTTTTCATTATAGTATGAAAGAATGTGAAGAAGTTTTCAGTGCAGGAAGGATCATCCAAAATCTGAACGTAGGACAATTTGATTTAATTGTTTTACTTCCCTTGATGTGGAAGATTTACTGACAGTATACCAGGAGAATTTGAGTTGAGAACAAAGGTAGAAAAGCCAAGATTCAATTCTTGGCTTTTCTATCTTTATTACTGTTCTGACATAGAAATCTGCCCTTCATACTCTGAACTCTTCATTCTGGTGTTTCCTTCCTTTTGTCTTTGACATGTCTGCCACGGAACAGACCCTTGACGTCTGAATTGCAGCTAATTAGATGTGTGAAAAATATGAGTACTAAGAATTGAATACACTAGAGACTATCTAATAGATCAGAGACTATTAGGAAGTTCTAGTAAACAGTTTTAAAGTAACAGCCTGCTCTACGTAAACATTCAAAAGCACACTGGGTAAAAGTAACTGCTACAAACCCATTCAGGATTTCTGTGTAGAAGACCACAGCTGTTTCGGCATATGCAGAGGCATAGCTCCCACAAAACAGTCAGACTGTACGTAAAATGGGTGACCCTTCAATACTTCCTGTAAGCAGAATTGGTAGTATACACTAAATGACCAAGTTTCTAAAACAAAAGTATGGATGTTGTCTAGCTGCCTTAGTGACATCAGTTATAATTACTCCAGCTGAACTGGATACTGAAGTTAGAATTTTTCCGAATGGCAGCCCAAAGTCAGATATTTAGTGTCTGTTTTCAGAAGAAGGGTGCTCAGCACGTGCTGATTTTTAGCGCATGCCTTTTTGTGGAAACAAAAACCAAAGGCATCTCAGACCATGAGTCACTCTGAAAGCATGAGCCTAGATCCCTTTTCCCCTGGAGATACACGAAATTTTATCTGACATAAATTTATAATTTGCACACAGGCAATTTCAATTGCAGCAGTTACCACGGGTTAAAATGGCGAGCAAAACTTGAAGTGCCAGAGGTTTAAAAAAGGTACATTTCTTCAACATAACTTGTTCTCCCATATTATCCTCCAACAGGGTTATCAGGGAAACTTTCTGTGTTCAAAAGAGCTGTGCTTCACAGTTCAACTAAAGTGGCCACAGCACAGTGTGAGATGACATGTCACTCCTCTTTTTTTTTTTTTCCTTTAAATCTCCTTGGCCTGAATTGAGCTGCTTGTTGTCAGAGGGGAACCCGATCCTGCCAGACTTGACTGCCTGGGATGTGTTGGTGAATGGGACACTCAAGGCACCCCATGTGCCTGTTGAATGCTGAGAATGATGAGAGTCTGCAGCACCAGGGCCTCCTCAGGCCTGAGCTGTGAGAGTAGGCTGTCCGTGCTGGGATTGATCCTGGTGCTGAAAGGGTGCACTTCAACCTTTCAGTTTGTACACAAGTTCCAATGTAAAGACATTATCTGGCAATTGGCCTTCTCAGGCCTAATTTTCAATTCACAAGTAGGAGTTAGGTCATTGAGCATATCCTCACCATTAGAGTTATTCAGTTTGCATAAAGGCTCTACTTAGCACTTAAGGAATGAGTGCTGATTTTCAAAGTGTTGATTTGATCCACAGCCACTGCTGTGTGAACTGCATGGCAGTAGTGCTCTGTGGGCTAAAGGATCGCTCATGACCATTGATTCATGAAAAACAAAGCCCATCCAGAAATTGGTGGAAAAGGAGGCAAAATCTGAAAACTTCTTTAAATAGAGCTATGTTAACTTGCCTTGCAACTACAGATGCCTGGCAGCATATGGAGTGCAGAAATCACCTTGCAATAATCACTGCAGTAGCCAGTTACATATGAGGGGGAAAAAAAGCTCAGATGTAGACATAAACTAAAGTTAAACATGTTTGAAGAATGAAAAGTATCAGATACATTTTGTCTCAAGTATACGTACAGTATGTACACAGTTACATGTGGTATGGCAGTTGCTTCTTGCACTTTCAGGGCTCTTTGTTACTTTTCAGAGAGCTGCAATTGGTAAAAGTTATCAGTGAAATATTAGAGTTCTAAGAAAGTTTGTAATGAAGCTGAGGCTGAAAATATGTAAGCATTGAATTTATCTCACCTTGCTCACCTTCCATCCATTTTAACATTTAAACTTTGTAAAAAATGTAGGGAAAAAAAATTTCATCACAAATATGTTTTTGTTTATTAAGGTATTGAAATGAAAACAGGAGAAAAATTGAATTTGATTGGATCTGTGATTCTCAGGCTTGCTTAAAGATAGAGAAGATGCAAATAGATCCAGAAAAATCACTGATCATAGAATCATAGAATGGTTTGGGTTGGAAGGGAATTTAGGATCACATAGTTTCAACCCCATGCAGAGAGGGGACATGAGCAGGGATACTTCCCTCTGCATCAGGATGCTCAAAGCCTCATCCAGCCTGGCCCTGAAAACCTCAAGTATGGGGCATTAACAATCTCTCTGGGCAACATATTCCTCACCACCCTCACAGGAAATAATTTCTTCCTAATATCTAATCTGAATCTACACTCTTCCATTTTAAAGGCATTTTTGCTCATCCAGTTGCTACATGTCCTAATAAAAAGTCCCTCCCCAGCTTTCCTGTAGGCTCCTTCAGGTACTGGAAGGCAGCTATAAGGTCACCCTTGTGCCTTATCTTCTTCAGGCTGAAAAGTCTCAACTCCCTCAGCCTGTCTTCGTAGGGGAGGTGCTCTGGTAAGTCCTCTGGTCCTCTGATAAGTTTTATGGCCCTCCTCAGGACACACTTCAACAACTCAGTGTCCTTGTGTTGGGGGACCCAAAACTGGACACAAATCTCCAGTTGGGGTCTCACAAGAGCAGAGTAGATGGCTGGAATCACCTCCCTTGTCCTGTTGGCTATGCTTCTCTTGTTGTAATCCAGCTGTGGTTGGACTTCTGGGCTGCAAGCACACATTGCCAGCTCATGTTGATTCTTTCATCAATGGAAACTCCAAAATCCTTCTCCTCAGCACTTCTCTCAAGCCATTCTCTGCCCAGTCTTTATTGGTGCTTGGGAATGCCCCAGCCAAGGTGCAGGACCTTGCACTTGACCTTACTGTACTTCATGAGATTGCCACGGGCCTACCTCTCAAGTCTGTCTTGGTTTTGCTGGATAGCATCCCTTCCCTCTAGTGTGTGAACTGCAAACCACTCAGCTTGGTGTCATCTGCAAACTTGCTGAGGGTCACTCAATCCCAATGTCCAATCACCTACAAAGGTGTTAAATAATACCAGTCCCAGATCTGATCTCTGAGGAGCACCACTCGTCACCAGACTGCACTTGGACATTGAAGCATTGACCACAACTCTGAGTGCAGCCATCCAGCCTATTCCTTATCCAGCAAGTGGGCCATCAATCAAATCCATTTTTTTCTAATTTGTGGCCAGGATGTCTGGTGGGGCAGTGTCAAATGCCTTGCACAAGTCCAGGTAGATGACATCAGATCTTCCTTTATCTGCTGATGCTGAATAGCGTAGAAATTATATCACTTGATGAGATCCAGTCTTGAACACTGAAAGTTAACTACTTAATGTTAGCAGAAAGGGGTCTCAAACATAATGTTAGTAAAGAACATTTTTAACTTAAATTTGGATCTCTATAATGTACATGATATCTTTAATGATAATCAAGTAAAGTGCATACTAAAAATAAATACTAAATACTTATTAAATGTTATTAATAGCTTTGGAGAAGTTCAGCTTTCCTCCAGTTTCAGCTCAATCTAGTTGCTAGTGGCTGACATATAGCCAAGTGTTAACACTGCATTTTTACCTGCTAGCACTGCTAATTTCAACGGGACACAATTTCCTCATGTAAAAATAGAAGTCATATGGTTTCACAACATTTGTAAATTTCTGCATTGACTGAAATGACTGATTTTCCAGTAACAGCACAGATGTTGCACAGTATTCCGCATTTTATTAAGCCAGTCAAAACCAAGCTGTATTTGAATTCTTGAATTACTCTGCACAGAAGTGGTGATGTGCAGAAAGAGCACGGTCTGGGAAATCTTGTAGAGTTCCCTTTTTTTTTTGTCAATTTGTCTACATTCCAAAGATGAGCAACATCAGTGCGGGGGGAAAAAAATTAGAAAACCCCAGCCAGTTCTAACACAGAAGTCTAGATTTTCAAATCAAAATACAAAAGCTGTGATTTTTTCCATGTTTTTGTATATAAGAACAATTGCGTTTAGTTTCTTTAGCACAGATGTGGAAGTCTTACTCCCCTTTGTTTACTTGAGAACAGGAATTCCATTAGTAATCTCTTATTAAGAACTCCTCAGACAACTATATGTAAGCAGAATGTGGACTACATGGTCATTATTGAGTCCTATAACCTGGAGCACAAGACTGGAGGGTCAGTGCTAATAACAGATAACAGTTTTGAATCTGAGATGTTGGCTCCATTTCCAATCAGCTAGCACGTCCACAGTGAATAACTGTGTGAGATACACTAATAATGCTGTACTGAATTTAAGGATTATGTTTCTAACATAGAAAAAATCAGTAAAACTTGATTTTAAATGATGCTACTATGGATGAAGTAAGCTCTTCCATTAAAATAAGAAATATCAATTTCTGCTTTTGAGACTTTAGAATTTATTCACAGGTCATCAGAAATCCTCTAACCATGCACCCAGGAACTGAAAACAACCCAATCAAAATGTGCAATCCTGCTGCCTCATGAACATAATTAAACACTGAAATTCTTTTTTCACTATTATATGAATCTATTTTAATATGTATATATCTACATGTCTACAGTAAATGTCAGGCCGTTAATGTACTTTGCACATTTATTAACAGTTATGAAAAAAGCAGAAATTTTTCACTCAAGAAATCAAAAACTGCAAAAGCTCTGTATAGGGTTTTTTTTTTTTTTAAATAATCCAACTGTTTGGCTAGCTGAATATCTACACTTTAGGTCAAGTGCAGACCAGATTCTGTTTAACATCTTTGTTACTGAGATAGTTGAAAAGTTACTTAGAGGCTGCCAGTAAAATCATAAAGCAATAACATAGAAGAAAGTCCCATTCAGAGGTATATTTTGTTTTGTGAAATGATACAAATTTGGTTCCCAGATGGTATCAGCAAGACATTTCGCCCTGACTTCTCCCCTCAACACTCAGTGTGTGAGTCTTTAGGGATGGAAGACACAAAGATAGTATCCCATGCTAGGACATTTGACTCAAGCTACTCTCTTCTTTCTGATAACTGGCTAGTTTTACTAATTTCAGTTTTAGTAGGAAGAGATTGTGTGATGTGCGCTCATACTTCATATAAGGGATGTAGAT
This sequence comes from Lagopus leucura, assembly GCF_019238085.1. NCBI lineage: Eukaryota > Metazoa > Chordata > Aves > Galliformes > Phasianidae > Lagopus > Lagopus leucura. Next base: position 11,848,305 of record NW_024962268.1, on the reverse strand, counting down.
AAGTTGTACAGGCAAAAGAGTTAAGCCTGATAGATGAAAAAGATTTTTTTAAAAGATACTTGGTGGTCTTTGAGTAAGGTTTGCACCTTGTACCTCATACTTAATTAAAGCTTATTGAATTGGAGAACTATCATTATATTTTGGCAAGTGATAACAACAGCAATGATAATAATAATAAATTCTTAGAGTGAGACTCAGAAATGAGTTCATTTCCTTAGAGAAAACCGAAAAGCTTATGAGGATTTTTCAGAATAAGTTTGTTCTGAGATTTTTACAAATAAAGTTGTTAAAATTTTATATAGTTGTCATTGCCCAGTTTAGCAAATTCAAAGGAATAATGAAATTGACTTATTTGTAGTGAAATGTCTTTCAGAGGTTTGTAACTGCCACAGTAGGTTGATCTGCTTCCTTCTCTGAAGTCAATTCTGGATCTGTGGTGAATCAACAGCTTTGATAAATTAACTGCTTTGTGCTAGATTTTTGTTCTGAATTCCAGTCTCTTCTTGATGCACCATATAAATAATGTGTTCATCAGTGCTTATTTTACTTTTACAAATTCACAGAAAAATATCATTATGAATATGCATATATCTGAGGTGTTTTTAAAACAATCAGATTCCAAGTGCATCTAGGATTAAAATCTGCTTTCTAGCACCCAGTCCTAGGCATAGACCATAAGACCAATGATTGTAAAACTAATTGGATTTATTGTTTATCTGATTCTAGAGCTTGGGAATAAGACAGAAAATTCAACAGAAATTCTTCTAGGAAAACAATTATTTGTTTTTCAGGCTGTCATTATTTATAAAACCTTTAATAGAAGTTGACATCATATGCCATTTTTGTGTCTGACTGATAAGCAAAATCTTTTGATACATGATTTATTTGTCAGGTAGCAGATTCCCCACAGTTTTTCACCTTTAAACTGTTATATCCTGATTTGGTCAAAAATACCTGAAAACACCACTTCAGCATAAATCTTGTCACAGGAAGTTGGCATTTTCCTCTTCTTCATTTTTGTATCAAGTAATTTATTTTTAAATACCTGTCATGTTCAGCTTGTTATTACTGCTCTACTTCACTAGAAAAAAAAAAAATCACTAGATCACTAGATGCTTGTAATTCGTAAAGTGATAGAGTAAGTGGCTTTGAGATTTTGGGAGGACATAAACTGCAGTGATTGGTTTCTGTTAAAAAATAAATACTTGAAATTTCTTTTCTATGGGAATGCTTGCTAATGATGGTGTACAAGTATATATATTTTTTCAGTACTAATAAAATAAAGCTTTTGTAAGTTCTACTTTCTTAATATGTCTGAATACAAATTTAACTCTATGTGTTCATGTTACAGAGCAAGAAAACACATTAAAAATTGATTTATAAATATAGATTTTTCAGATTTTTCAATTATAATAGATCATACAAGCAATGCCTATGGCGTTATTCTAAGTACTTTGAACACAAACTTGATGTTCAGTGGATACTCTCTGTGATTCACTTAGTATGACATACGTAATATGTTTGGGAAGAGTTAGTTAGGAAAAGCTTTCTAATTCTGAGAAACTGACTTTTTGCTGTGTTATTGCTAGAATTTGTAAAGTTACAACTGTGCCAACATCACATGCATAAAGAAACCACACAGTAAGACAATCTTGTTTCTAGTACTAATGTCTGTCTGTAGTATCCTTGGCATTTCTCCTGCGAAGCAAAATATGCCACCTCCATGTATTTTATCAATCATAAATTTGTTTTAATGGCTACTTCCTGCCTGGAACCACATACAGTAATTTCATCTTGTTTTGTGTGTACATATATATATGTATATATATTAGTGGGTATCATTTTTATTTTTTTTCCAACAGCAGGTATTTTTGTTTTGGGTTTTCTTTTTTTCTTTGGATGAGTGTGAGTTTTTTATTTTTGATACACTATCTAGTAAGAAAACTGAATAATGAAGATTTCTGAATTTTGAGTGAAGAAGATCAACAAATCACCAAAAATCCTAACGCCAACTTTGGAAAAAAAAAAAACCTAAATATATATTGTTCTGTATTACGAAGTGAAAAAAAGAACATTTACTTATTCATCAAGGCATGGTGCATAAACTAAAGAAAAAATGCTTTGTGCAAAAGTAAAAGTGCAGAAACAGTATGTGTCTGTGAAAGGTCCACTGCTTTGAAGCAACCACTGTCTGTTAAGCCAGAAATGACTGGATAAAAGTTAGTCTGATTTTCAAGAAGATATTTATAATGTTACTTCATTATTTCTGTACTGCTTCTATTGTTCTCAACAGGAGTCATTTCAGTGACATAACACACTGGCTGGTGAAGGGTTACTAAATCAGAGGACTTCGGAGAAAGATTAGGGTTTCCCAGCGGCACATATCTCTAGCAGTAAGTGTGGAAGCCAACTCGGAAGAAACACGTTTGAAGTGGCAGAACTAATCATGCAGAAGCAATTTGCGATTTTCTCTCTCTCAGCCTAGATAAAGCAGAGCATTATGACATTGGCTGCATGGAACAAGGTCAATTTACTGTGAAAAGGCAGCTATAGACTCCAACTTCAAATAAACTTTCATCCTGCACGACAGAAAAGAGGATTTACTCTATTTCTTATACCATAGAATAGGTAAAAGCAAATGAACAATTCAATTAGGTTGTACTCATTTGCATCCTATTTTTTTCCCCACCACTAATACGTTGGTTGTTTTAGCTATTCATAATGTAATTACATCTCAAGGTATTTCTCTCAACGTGAAAAAGCAGAGCTGCTCAATTGCTAATGAGCTTGACCTCAACTGAAGCTGTGGGCTGTTCTGAAAGTGAAAGCATTCAAATGCAAAATGTCACATGCTGACTTCATGAGATGTATCCTTTTTTAACGTTTCAGATTTTTCAAATGTCACTTAAAACAAACTAGCCAAGACACAGTAAGAAACAGTTTTGTATCTATTCCTTTAATTTTCACTATTTCTCCATGTGACCTGAAATTTTCATAAACTAAGTTCAGCTTTTGTGTGAGTGATACTGCTGCACCATTGGAACAAGAAGCTGTTCTTTCTCTGCTTCCTTCTTCCTCCAGGCCAGTGAGTAATATCCTTCAGAAGGAATAAAGATGTAATATCCTTTTTCTAGTGCAACAACTTAACTCTGAATTCTAGGATGTGAAGACAAAGAACTAAAATAATTTCTCATCTTCCTTACCAATGGCATAGATGCAGCTTCTTCTTCTTACCTCCCATTTCATCCTCTTATCATTATTAACTCACAACTGTATATCTGTCCTCTTCTATTTCCTGTGCGTTGCAGGGTTGATATGTATTTCTTAGCATATGGAAAATAGAAGCTCACTCCAATAAAATTATCACTTTCCTGATACCATCTATTCTGTTAGTAAGACTTTTTCCAGTGATGTTGAAAAATTTTGGGGGATAGTAACATTCTGAGCATTGTCAAATAAGTACATTCAGTGACGAGCTCTGTTATGAAGCTCAAACTATTCAATGGAAAAAAAACATAAATTCTTGATTACCTATTGTAGGCATATACATAAGGCAGATTATTCTTGAGAAAAATTAAACAAAGGTTCCCTTAGTTACTTGTTCGTAGGTTCAGCCAACTAGGATATTTATGTTTTAATGCATTTATGTTTATCAGTTGAATCCGAAAGTCTTTTTTTTTTTTTCCCCCTCTCTTGCCTTTCTGCAGTAGCTTATATTTATAATGATGGCAATAATCAGGATATGGAGATTTTATATGCATTTTGAAAACATAGTTGGAGGGTAAGTGAAGTTATGATGGAATGCCAATGCTGCTATAGTTCATGTTAAAAAATATGCAAGCAGTCCTAGGGCAGAGAAACTCAGTGAATTAATGCATTAGTCTATTAGTCTTCTGGTGCCAGAGAGTAGGACTCTAGACTGAGTTCTGGTGAGCAATGAACCTTCATAGGGCTGACATTTGCTCTGGAAAGGAGTAGGAAACAATCCATTAACCTTTACATTGTTATAAAATCAACTACTGAATTCGGGAGTTGGTGACCAATTGGTTTCAGCAGCAAAGATAAAAGACTGTCAAGAGTCCTATCTTTTTCATTAGTAATACTGCTTCCATGGGAAGTACTATTAATATGGCTGGTATTTTCCAGGAAAAAAAAAAAAAAAGAATATTTCCTCTAATTCAGATAACTTTTAGAACAAAACTCCTACTTAGAGCATTTTTTCCAAAGGTGACAGAAATTTTGTATCTTTCAGTGTGCAGATTTCCAGCTGGTGTTAGATCTTCCCAAAACATAATTTCTTAATTTTGCAGGAGTGAGGAAAAGGGGTGGAGACACTGAGAGACAAGATACAAACCCCTTGGTCTCCAGTCAGTGTAGTTCCTGTCGAGTGATTTTACAAACTCAATACTAACCCTGAAACACAGTAGCCCTGCACTGACTTCCTTTGGATTTTGCACAAGGGATAACCTAAGAAAGCTTGGCTACTATTGCTCCCTCTGAAAAACTGGCAAATTGCACAGCCCCTGCCAAGAGCTTCTTGGCAAGGACTGGAAGTAAGGCAGGAACATGCTCTGAAGGTCTTTCACTGGCATTTAATGCTCACATGCACAGGCTCATGGGAGCAGGATCTCTGCACAGAAAAAAAACAGAATAATTTTACTGTCTGAAAGGCATTGCAGGTTATCAGAATTTCTAGAGATACTGAGAAAATTGAGCCTCACTCTGTAAAAGGCAAAAGAAAAAAAACAAAACTGCATGAAAGATACCTAATATTTCCAAAGGAACAAAGAACTGCAAGTGCCTTTTTTTTTTTTTTTTTTTTTTTTTTTTTTTTTTTTAAAGAAGCATCATAGACATGCCCTGGCTTAAGGGGGGTTTAAGACTAGGATTTTTTCAGAACTAAGCCTCCCTTTTGACTGCTTTCAAGCATTTTAAATTAACATAAAAGACATAAATGTTCCCTTTCAGGGGCTTACTGCAGAGCTTTTACAGCTGTATAGAAATAAGAGGCTACTTTAGATTTGCTGCATGCTTCTTCAGTTGTTATATTGAGTGCTCTCTGTATGCCATGCTCAGGGAGTGCTTTGCTGAGATCAGCATGCCTTCTTACTAAAAATTAAATTTGCCCTTATTTTTTTTCATTTATTCTTTATTTGGGATTGGAAGACTCCTGTTTAGAAACTAAAGAGTTGCTCGGCAGATCTGACTTTTCACCTTAGGGTACTGACTGCTGGCTTACATCCATTTCTTAACCATGAAGTATTGCTTTGTTCCATTTCTGGAATTGCAACAAGATATGTCTAGGTTTCCTTTTGAAATGGATAATTTGTGACAGATTTCTCATACATCTAAGCTGTCAAGAACAACCTGTTTGTCCCAGAAAGCCCTGTACTACGTGGAAGCCATATTAAGTTTATGATAAGTATGTTTGGTACATTCCAAATGTCACTGTTATTGTTGTAAAAAAGATACCGAGTGATAAATGGGCAGATACACAGACAGACTTACATGAAGTCATGTATTTTAGGTACAAAATGAGACTAATGCAGTGTTTTAAAGGGAAATTACGTGTACAAACCTCAATGTCTTTACATCTAGCTTATAATTTTAACTCATCATTCATGTAGTTACAATAGTGTTCAAAGAGTACAACCTTATACATTTAAGGAATTTATTGCCAAATCATTCTCTTCTTAAATCTGAGAGAGAAAATTGCAAGATTTGGAAAATGTAATGAAGTTATGTTTTACAGATCTTCTTGTAAGCTGATATAAGTGTCTTTAGATATACAGGCAAAATGAAGAAAATATTACTCACTTATCTAAAGTGCATCAGGTTAAATCCCTCAGTTTGTACTCACTGCTCAGGTTTTACACCTTTTCTCAACAAATAGTCCTACTGTTCAAAGAATAAGATATTAATAAACTCAAAGATTCTGAACACAATTCTGTTATTCTGGCAAACACTTCATTTCTGAGTGAAATTTACAATAGAAAGCTAAAACTCAACAGAATTGAGAATCTCAAAGATTTAGGAAATATAATTGAAACAGCAGACTGAAGTGTCAGTTATACGAGTGATGAAAATTTATTTCTCTGTTCACAAACTTTTTCATGGGATTCAGACAGTCATATGGAAGCATTCATGGAATATTAATGTATCATTTGACAGACTGTGTCTAAAAGGTGTTTGACCCTAATTTATTCTAAAACCTATGCATGCTAGGTCTATACACAAACTTCCACTAGCTTAATGGAATACTATTTTATTTTAATACTGTTAATATGCAGCTAGCTATCTGTGTCAGTTCATGGGTATCTTTGGAACTGGTTGGTTCACACATGTCTATCACAGGGTGCAGCACAGTACTGAAAGGTCAATTTTTGGCTGTTTGAATGCCAGTATTTCAGAAAGTGAATGGCTTAGAGTGGAAGCCAATGGAAGCCAATCAAGCAATTTTTTTTGGCTCTCACAGTGTGTAGACAATACCTAGGTTATTTTCATGCAATGGACACTTCTTCATCAGAAGAAATCTCAAAGTAAATTAAGTTTGTTTCTATAGTTAGAATACAAACTAGTATTCTCCATCTTCAGGAATATTCATATAGGTTAAAAATAACAACATATGTTTCAGCCCAAGGTTTTCCTGTTTCATATTCAGTTCTTATGCAGCTTGCATCAAAACAGTTTGAATGCTTCTGCTGTTTATTTATGTATTCTTCTTATTAATAAATATTACTTTGTTTTAATATCAAAGTCTCATGTGTGAATGAAGTCTTACCTCTAGGATAAAAACCTATTAACAGAAAGGAAAAGTCCAGAGATCTTCCATGACTATTAGACTCTCACTTTGGGATATTACAGAATCACAGAATTATTGGGGTTGGAAGGAACCTTTCAAGATCATCTTGTTCAAACCCTTACTAAAACAGGTTCCCTCAGGTTACATGGGAAAGTATCCAGGCATGTTTTGAGTATCTCCAGAGAAGGAGACTTCACCACATCTCTGGCAGCCTATTCCAGTATTCTGTCACGGTTCAAAGTAAATAAATGTTTCCTCATGTTTATGTGGAACTTAGTGTATTCCAGTCTGTGCCCATTGCTCCTTGTTCTGTCACTGGGCACTGTTGAAGAAAGCCCTGCTCAATTCTCTGGACCTCATCCTTTTGATACTTACAAGCATTAATAAGATCCTCTCTCAGTCTTCTCTTCTCCAAGCTGAACAATACCAAGTCTCTGAACCTTTCATCATACAGGATGACCTTTATGGCCTTCCGCTGGACTCACTCTAAAAGTTCCCTACATTTCTTAAACTGAAGAGCCCAGACTTGGGCGCAGTGCTCCAATGTGGCCTCACCACGGCAAAGTAGAGGGGGAGAATCACCTCCCTTGACCTGGTGGCCACAGTCTTTTTAATGCCCCCCAGGATATCATTGGCCTTATGGCCACCAGGGCACAGTGCTGGTTAATGGTCAACCTGCTGTCCACCAGGACACCAGAGCTCCTTTCCAGCAGGTCATCTCCTAATCTGTACTGGTGCACGTGGTTATTCCTCCCCAGGTGTGGGGCTCTGCATTTGCCCTTGTTGATCCCCATAAGGTTCCTTTCTGCCTGACTCTTCAAACCTGTCAAAGTCTCAATGAATGGCAGCACAGATTTCTGATGTGTCAGTCCCTCCTCCCAGCTTTCTATCATCAGCATACTGGTTGAGAATGTGTTCTATTCCTTCAACCAGATCGTTGATGACAATGTTGAATAAGATTGGGCTCAAATCCAACACCTGGGGAGCAGCACTAGCTACACCAACTAGATTCTGCACTGCTGATCATTACCTGAATTCTGCCAGTTAGGCAGCTCTAAATCCTCCTCAGTGTCCATTTCTCTATACGACACTTCCTAAACTTACCTAAGAGTTTAACATGGCAGACATTGTCAGAAGCCATGCTGATGTCAGGGTTGACAACATCCAGTGCTCTCCCCTCATCTACCCATTTGCTCATGACATTGTAGAAGGTTATCATACTTGTGAAGCATGATTTTCCCTTGATGAAAATGATTCATTTCCCTTGAAAATGATTCAATTCCCTTGATTGTCTAGTCCTCATAACCTCCCTTTCACTTGCTTGGGTATAACGCTCAGAAGGACATGCTCCACCATCTTTCCAGGAACCTGGTGGCCTTTTGTGATGGAATTACAACATCAGTGGATAAAGGAAGAACAACTGATGTCATCTAGCTGGACTTGTGCAAAGCATTTAACACTGTCCCACCAGACATCGTGGTCACCAAATTTGAGAAAAATGGATTTGATGGATGGCCCACTCACTGGATAAGGAATAGGCTGGATAATCACATGCAGAGATTGTGGTCAAAGGGACTATGTCCAAAAAAAGACCTTTGATGTGTGGCACTCCTCAGGAACCAGTCCTGGAATTAGTGATATTTAACATCTTTGTAGGGGATGTTGACCCTCAGCAAATTTGCAGATGACACCAAGCTGAGTGGTTTGCAGTTCACACACTAGAGGGAAGGGATGCTATCCAGCAAAACCGAGACAGACTTGAGAGGTGGGCCTGTGACAATCTCATGAAGTACAGTAAGGTCAAGTGCAAGGTCCTGCACCTGGGCTGGGGCAATCTCAAATAAAGACTGGGCAGAGAATGGCTTGGGAGCAGCGCTGAGGAGAAAGATTTGTGAATTTCCACTGATGAAAGAATCAGCATGAGCTGGCAATGTTTGCTTGCAGCCCAGAAGTCTATCCATAGCCTGGATTATATCAAGAGAACAAGGGAGGTGATTCTAGTCCTCTACTCTGCTCTCATGTGAGCATACATGGAGATTTGTGTCCGGTGCTAGGTCCCGAACACAAGAAGGACACTGAACTGTTGAAGTGTGTCCAGAGGAGGGCCACGAAGATGATAAGAGGGCTAGACCATCTCTCCTAAGCGGACAGGTTGAGAGAGTTGGGGTGCTTCAATCTTGGGAAGACACCAAGTGGACCTTATACTGGCCTTTCAGTACCTGAAGGGAGACTACAGGAAAGCTGGGGAGGAGCTTTTTTTACTGGAATTTAGCAGTAGGTCAAATTTGGGGGAAATGCTTTTAAACTGTAGGAGGGTTGATTTAGACTGCATATTAGGGAGACATTCTTCGCTGTGAGAGTGGTGAGACACTGGAACGAGCTACACAGTGAAGTTGTGGGTGACCCCTCCTTGGAGGCATTCAAGGCCCGGCTGATGGGGCTTCAAGCAACCTGGTCTAGAGGGAGGTGTCCCTGCCTGTAGCAGGCAGGTTGGAACTAGATGATCTTAAATGTCCCTTCCAATCCAAGCAATTCTATGATCCTATGACATCTTTCTTCTATTTCTCTCAAGTGGCAGTGTCTCTTTTCCACATTCTGTAGACTCTCATCTTCCATTTAATTTTTTTCATGGGTGCAGAACTGCTGGATTTAGGTTCAGAAGTGCTGTAAGCAGTTTTTAACAACATTACTAGCAAACTATATTTAAGCCTTCAAATTGTGCCAGTAATTTGCCACTTTTACTATGAAGCGAAATAGATGTACTTCAATTTAAACAACCTTTTAGTATCCTTTTCTGTTTTGGTGCCCTGAACTGTAGCAAATCTAACCTCAGTGCTCAAGGTTTAGGTTTTACCATCAAAGATATCTGAAATACAGCATCAGTTGACAGAGAAATCAAAACTCTTCAGGACTCACAAAGAAGAGTTTGTAATTGCTGCCTGCTGCTAATCCTATCAGCTCATGTTAGTGAAACATGCCATAATGCTGCAGGGAAGTTGTCAGGATCTAGTTGCAGGATTCAGCCTTTAGGAGAGGATTCAAGCTAAGCTAAGGCTATACATCGCCACCCATGAGTCAAAGTACATTTATTCTAATGAGTGACAGGTCTCCAAGGGGGAACAATGCGCATGAAAAAGAACATGCCTCTTTCATTGCAGTGCTATTGTTGCTTTGGTTTAACTTCTTAACCTCCTTCCTGTTAAAGCTTCATTCAGAAGCTCCTTATTAAATCTCTGTTCTCAAAAAAAAAAACATGAAACAATAGTTTATTCCAGGTGATATAGTTAAAGCAGAGTGCATTCTTTCTCTTTACCAAACTTTTTTTTTCTATATATATTTAGGATTGTCCTGAAATGAATGATAGATGGAAATAGAATTAATCTTCTATATACTTCAAAATATGTCCATTAGAATTTGATAACACCTCCATGAACATATCAATTTATACATCTGTCAAAGGAGCATGCTAAATCTTTCAGTTACTTTGTTATTTATAAATTTACTTTCTTACTTTTTTATATTTGAACCTGAATCTGAGAAAGCTTGGTTATCTGGGCTCTGGGCTAAATGTAGTCTTAACTTGAATCATAAAAGTATTTGTATGCATGCATATATATTTATATATAAGCAGAAACACATACTTACACAGATATATATATATATGTAAAAGTTCGTATATTTGGTATCTGATATTCAGTTATCTGAATGTGGGCATGGTCATGAACATAAGCCTTTACTTGAGCTAAGCTGTGCTACATTAAGACACAGTTTTATTTCTACGGTTCATATTTTAGGAAGTATTTTTTGTATACCTTAATAATCACAGAATCACCCGGGTTGGAAGGGACCTCAAGGATCATGTAGTTCCAACCCCCCTGCCTGGCAGGGCCACCAAACATACACATTCAGATCAGGTTGCCCAGGACCCCATCCAACCTGGCCTTAAACACGTCCAAGGACGGGGCATCCACAACCTCCCTGGGCAGCCCGTTCCAGGGCCTAACCACTCTCCTAGTAAAGAACTTCCCCCTAACATCCAACCTAAATCTTCCCTCCTTCAACTTGGATCCATTTCCCCTAGTCCTGCTGTTGTCAGCCCTTTTGAAGAGTTTACTCCCCTCCTGGGTGTAGGTTCCCTTCAGGTATTGATAGGCTGCAATGAGGTCACCCCGCAGCCTTCTCTTCTCCAGGCTGAACAAGCCCAACTCCGTCAGCCTGTCCTCACAGGGGAGGTGCTCCAGCCCCCTGATCATCTTAGTCGCCCTCCTCTGGACCCTTTCCAAAATCTCTATGTCTTTCTTGTACTGAGGGCTCCACACCTGGACACAGTACTCCAGATGGGGCCTCACAAGAGCCGAGTAGAGAGGGACAATCACCTCCCTGTCCCTGCTGACCACCCCTCTCCTGATGGAGCCCAGGATCCCATTTGCCTTTCGAGCTGCCAGAGCGCACTGCTGGCTCATGTTCAGTCTCTCGTCCATCAGGACCCCCAGGTCCTTCTCTGCCGAGCTGCTCTCAAGGACCACTCCTCCCAGCCTGTACAGGTGCCTGGGGTTCTTCCGGCCCAAATGCAAAACCTTGCACTTTGCCGTGTTGAACCTCATTAGGTTCACCCGAGCCCAGCCCTCCAGCCTGTCGAGGTCCCTCTGAATGGCATCCCTTCCTTCCACCGTATCAACCGCACCACTCAGCTTGGTGTCGTCAGCTTGCTGAGGGTGCACTCAATTCCCTCATCGATGTCATTAATAAAGATGTTAAAGAGCACCGGTCCCAAGACAGACCCTTGGGGGACACCACTTGTTACCGGCCTCCACCTGGACATAGAGCCATTGACCACCACCCTCTGTCTGCGGCCTTTCAACCAATTGCTTATCCATCGGGTTGTCCACCCATCAAATCCACATCCCTCCAATTTGGAGATGAGGATGTGGTGGGGGACCATGTCAAAGGCCTTGCTCAGGTCCAGGTAAATGACATCGGTCGCCTTCCCTTCGTCCACCAATGCCGTCACTCCATCATAGAAGGCCACAAGATTAGTTAGGCATGACCTTCCTTTGGTGAAGCCGTGCTGGCTGTCTCGGATCACATGCTCATTCTTTATGTGACCGAGCATGTTGTCCAGGAGGATCTGTTCCATGGTCTTCCCAGGCACGGAGGTGAGACTCACCAGCCTGTAGTTCCCCGGGTCCTCCCTGCTCCCCTTCTTGTATATGGGAGTGATGTGACCCTTCCTCCAGTCGTCCGGGACCTCACCTGACAGCCACGACTTCTCAAATATGATGGAGAGCGGCTTGGCAACCACCTCAGCCAGCTCCTTCAGGACCCTGGGATGCACGCCATCCGGCCCCATAGACTTGTATTCATTCAGTCTAAGGAGGCACTCTCGGACTTGCTCTGCCCTTACAATGGGGAGGGATTTACCTCCTTGGTCCCCACGTAGAGGTTTGGGGATGCAGGGCTCAGGGATGTGAAAAAGACTAGAATCCTGGCCACCAGTGAAGACTGAGGTGAAGAACTCATTCAGCACCTCAGCTTTCTCTTCATCTGTTGAAGCCAGATCTCCTTTTAAATTTACCAAAGTAGGTACGCCCGTTTTGGCCTGTCTCTTCTGGGCAATGTACCTGTAGAAGGTTTTCTTATTGTTTTTCACGTCCCTTGCCAAGTTCAGTTCTGCCTGCGCCTTGGCTTCTCTGATCTTTACATCTGCAAGTCCGGACGGCATTCCTGTACTCTTCCCAGGTGACACAGCCTTGTTTCCAGAGCTTGTACACCCCTTTCTTCGCCCTCAGTTCTCTCAGCAGGTCCTTGCTGAGCCATGCCGGTTTCCTACCTCGCCTGCCCACTTTCTTATTCAGAGGAATGGAGACCTCTTGTGCTTCCAGGAGGGCATCTTTGAAGAGCCGCCAGCTCTCCTCAACATCCTTGTCTTTGAGGGCAGCGCGCCAGGGGATCTTGGCCAGCAATCCATTGAGTAGCTTGAAGTCTGCTTTTCTAAAGTTCAGTGTCCTGGTCCTGCTCTTTGCCAGGCCCACATCGCTTGAGATCACAAACTCAACCAGGGCGTGGTTGCTGGAGCCCAGGCAGCCTCCAACCTTGACGCCTTTGATGATCTCCTCGGCGTTGGTGAGCAGCAGGTCTAGCAACGCTTCACCTCTGGTCGGTCTGTCCAATACCTGAACCAGAAAGCTATCATCAATGGATTCCAAGAGCCTTCTGGAGCTCTTGCAGCTCGCCGTGTGGTTTTCCCAGCAGATGTCCGGATGGTTGAAGTTCCCCACCAGGACAAGAGCCCGTGAGCCAGACATCTCACGCATCTGGAGCAAGAAAGCCTCGTCAACAGCCTCCCCTTGATCAGGTGGTCTGTAGTATACCCCTAACACCAGCTGACCTATATTTGTCCCATCTCTAATCCTAACCCACAGGCTCTCAACCTGTTCCTGACTGCTTCTCGTAGGGAGCTCCTCACAGTTTATCCAATCTCTGACATAGAGAGCAACTCCCCCACCCCTCCTACCTCGCCTATCTCTCCTAAAGAGTCTATAGCCGTCGATGGCAGTATCCCAATTGTGGGAGTCATCCCACCATGCTTCTGTGATAGCAACAAGGTCATAACTTTCCGAGTGCATCACAGTTTCCAGTTCCTCCTGCTTGTTACTCAGGCTGCGTGCGTTGGTATAAAGGCACTTCAGCCGGGCTATCCGTCTCGCCACCTTTATAAGGGATCTAGGATCCCCTAGAACAGCAGCATCCCCAGCATCCCCCTGCCCTAGTCCTTCCCTATGCACTCTGCCGTCATTGCCCATGGAGTTTGGTATAAGCCCTCGAATGACCCGTTCAACCCCAGTAGCCCTTATTTTGTCCCCTTCCCCCTTCATTCCTAGTTTAAAGACCTGTCAATGAGTCCTGCTAATTCTTCAGCTAAGATCCTCTTACCCCTCAGGGACAGGCTGCATGCATCAGCAGCCATCATGCCAGGTGCACTGTAAATTGCCCCATGGTCAAAAAAGCCGAAATTCTTGCACCTGCACCAGCTCTTAAGCCATCTACTGAAGAGTTGGGTATTTTGGATCCTCCCTGTACCTTTCTCTGACACCACGGGCATAGAAGAAAAGACCACCTGCACCCCAGCTCCTTCAAGTATTTGCCCCATTCCCCTGAAGTCTTTCTTGATAGACCTCAGGCTTTCCTTATCAACTTCCTCGCCGCCAGCCTGAATTATTAAAAGCGGGTAATAATCTGAAGGCCGAATCAACCCAGGAATTTTCTTTGAAATGTCCCTGACCCGTGCCCCAGGAAGGCAGCACACCTCTCTGCGGGTAGGGTCGGGCCAGCATATAGGGCCTTCTGTTCCTTGCAGAAGGGAGTTGCCTATGACAATCACCTTCCTGTAGAGGGTGATATTTGTAGATATTTTTATATTTCTATTCAACCATTGTAATCCTTACATACAATATGTGGTTTTCCATCTCATCTTCCAGCTCATGTTGCATTTTACAATGCTGCTAAATAGCTATTAAATGACATAAAGTCCAAAACAAAGTACTCTGAGTAATATAACCAGGTGAAAATTAAATTTCACTTACTTTTATTAATTCTTCCTCAACATATGTTCCATCCAGTCCAAGTTTTACGGCTTTGCATCCAAAGAAGACTTCACTCCTAAACTGAGCTGCTGTCTGCTGGCTGGATGCATCTGAATCAGAAATTCTTTCAAGTCTATCACAGGCAGTAATCACAGGGCCTTTGCCTGTGGAATTTTGATAGAAATTATAAACCATAATCTCATCTCAATATTATTACTATTTTTCATTGATAAGGAATTTTTTTTTTTTTAATTATTTTTCTCTTTTTCCTTTTTTTTTTTTTTTTTTTTTCTTTCTTTCTTGTAAGCTGTACAATTTGATTGGCATGGAACTCCACAGAAATAAATAGTCTCACTTGGAAGACAAATAACAAGGCATGCTTGGAATTGTGTATACCCATCTTTTTGAAATAAAACTGTTCTACTGGAGAGGTTTTGTTTTCAGGTTCTTTCATTTTGTTTTTGTTTTATTTGTAACTGTAGTAAAGAAACAACAAGTGTTTGTTTTTTTTTTTTAAATATAGATTATATCTAAATATAGATTTTTCCTTTCACACTGAGACTGAGGTCTGATGAATTTTTTTTTTGAAATTTGGAATCAAGAAAATTGTGTATGAACACTAGCTAGGGATAGATAGTGTGTTGGCAAAGATTAAATGAACTTCTTAAAACACTTCTGCTCCAGCACCTTGGTCATGACCTGTGACATGCAAGTGAATGCAGGGCCAAATCTACTTAGAGCTGAAACTACAGATAATAACATAATTCTAAGGTGCTCTCTGAAACAAGATTATTTGTGGTATACATCAAACTTGAACTTGGAATTTAAAGCTGAGATACAGGTATTGTGTGGTCTTCTGTTTCAGATTGACATAGTACTACATACAGTGTAAATCTGAATTGATTTACTATTACTGAAAAATATTTGATTGAAATAAAAAGGAGATCTCGAAAATATTACTCTTCTCCAAAATATCTTTCACTATACACAATAAAACTTAAAATTGCTCAAAGTTGTTTGTGCTTAAACTCAGATACGCAAACAGCACCACTCCAATAGATGGATCTAATTGCATGCTTAGAAGTAAGCAAGTACACAAATCTTCACAGGGTCATGACCCAGGTTTGTATTACTCCAGTTCACAAGAGGCCAACCTCCTTGACCTTGCAAACCAAAATCCTCTTGTCACTGAGAGCTGTAAGATGACTTGCTCACCCCTCTGAGAGCTGGCATGTAAAAGCCCTCATCCAGCTCCTTTGAAGGCTTGTAGGGTGGACTGGACAAAGAGTCAGTGTCTGTTGAGTGAAAATGGGCTTTTACTAATCTGCACATCTGGGCAGCTTGAACATCTGCATGATCAAGGCTGTAAACCTCAAAGAGTGTATTTCTTGTCAAGCCAAATGAACTCACACTTATCTAAAATTTGTGGGAACACCTACCAGCTAGTCAGTTCTGAAGGCAGCACAGACAGTTCTATCAGTCTGGGTGAAGTTGAGCACCTATGTAACCCGAGACTCCACAAAGTGCTTCTGAGTTCTATTTGGACTAGATTTGGTTTCTTAGCATGTCACCAAAATAATTCTCTATATGTTCTTTTGTCGGATGGGAAAGAAGGGAAAAAAATGAAAAAAAGAATCAAACATGCCTAAAATAAATACTCATACAAAGGGGAGTGGATTATTATGAAGCAAGCATTTTTCCTATCTTATGTACTTAACTATTATCTATCTATCTATCTATCTATCTATTTATTTATTTTTATGGAAGCTTATATATTTCAGTTCTTTCAGACCGCATAGCTATTTTGACATTTAAATTATATTGCTTATTGTTGTACTGACAGATATCTACCTATAGAGAAAAGAAAGTAACTGATAGTAAAACAGAAAAAAAAAATAAAGGAAATTATATTAGGCACAGTAATATCTCCAGGAGTAGCATCTTTAGGCTGCAAGTAGCTTTGCTGAAAAAAAGGTTAAGTTCAAATGCCAAGCTGGAACATACTTACATGTATGCTCTCTTGAAGAAGAGTGATGTTAAACAGTGAACTAAGTAAGATCAGATAAAGGTGTAAGGTATTACTGTAGTTGTACTTTAGGGATTAATTAAGAAATCACACAAAGAAAAGAATATATATAATATATGTATACATTGACACATTCATATTTATTAGAAATAAAGTATTTATAGTACTTGAGCATAAACATCTCATATAAATGTGTTTTCAACCAGAAATACACAATTCCTCTCCTTTCTACATCTTAGAAAAAGCAACAAAATAGTATCAACTGAGAACTGTATTGAGACAGATATATACCATGTGTCAGCCTCACGTCTCTCACATACAGTCTATATTTCTGTAGTATATAGTTTATTTGAAAAACTAGTGAATTAGATAAACACAACATAAGGAGAAATAGATGAAAAAAATCAAACTTAATTGTTAAAAAACAGGTACAAAATCTTCAGAAGTATGTAATTAAAATATACAGCCCCAGAATCCGCTGGGTTATATTGATGTATATCCAAAGTATAGAAAAACAGTGGTATTACTTTGGATTTGCTCACGTAGCTTAGAGCTGAATCTGGCCCATAAAATTTAACAAGCTGCATTTTGCATCAGATGGCAATGTACTTCAATAGGGAAGTACTTCATGGTATGTAAATAGCATGTATATTGTAAAACGCAGGGCAAAATGCTATTTTGTGCTTTTACTTCTTACAGTACTACGTTATTCACTGTACAGTTAAAGCCACATAAGTATCTAACTTTAAGAGTGCAAATTTTTTAGATATTGTTTTTTAAAAAATTATGGTAGAGCTCATGCAAGCTACAGGTAAATAGCTGGTAAAGACTATGTTGGGGGAGATAGCAGCACCAAGGAAAGGTAACACACTTTGGGGACAATATAACTTTTATGAATACAGCGTGCAACCTCTCAAGCCAGAGATCATGCAGGTTTTCTGAGTTGAGGGATAAACAAAAGTTTCTCAGGCTATCTTGGCTCTCTGTGCCTCAGTCAGCAAATTCTACACTGAAAAAGACAAAATGCCTTCCAGTCTTCAATGCCTTGTAGCCTCACCCAGCCCAGTTGCTGAGAGCAAAGACCTTTGTTTTTCACACTGCTTCTCATTCACTGGCAGCTTTTATTCAAGGGCTTGGCAGTATTCCATGGCCCATGCTGGTGACTGCCTCCTCTCCTCTGCTCCCCACAGCTACAGACATGCACGGCAAAGACAAAGGAGAAAATAATGACCTTAAGAAAGAGGTAAAGAGAAAGAAAATTGAGAAGATAGCAAGATGCAAAATGCAATGAGAGAAGGACAGTGGAAATTCATACTGTAACTGATAATAATATAACACTCCTTACATAACTGTACACTAGTATGATCGATAATAGCAACAATAGCCACAGACCTGACTATACTGGAAGAAATGGAATGAAACTCAGATAAATAGGCTCCTGTCAGTTGACTTCCATGTTGTCTCAGAATCCATGCCAGTAGACATCTTCTAAAAATTATTAAGATCACTTGGATTTACAGTAGCAAATTTGCAACCTCTACTGTAAAAATTATCACTTCCATAAATTAACCTTTCCTTTGCTATTTTTCATATTCTGGTTAAAAAAAAAAAACAACAACATATCCATTGTATGTAAATGTTATTTGCATACAAATCTGATGTTTTTATATGTAGATGTTTCCACAGTTGTTGTGATCCAGGATCAGGAAGAATGTTATTTATTAGTATTCATATTTATAAAATCATATGCAAAATCCATGTCTGAATTCTGTGGATCTTTACATCCAAAGCTGGTGTGGGAAAATCTTAGAATCATATAATAGATTTAATTGGGTGGGACATTAAAGATAGGGCCCTGTCCAACCTGTCCTTCAGTGTCTCCAGATGCCTCCTTGGGGCAACTACAGCTTCTCTGGACAATCTTTTCCAGGGCCTTACCACTCACTGAGTAAAACGTTTTCTCCTAACATCTAAATCTCTCCTTTTTGAGTATAAAATCATTCTCCCTTGTCCTGTCAGTATCAGATCATGTTGAAAGTCACTCTCTCTCCTGTTTATAAGCTCCCCTGAAGTACTAAAAGGCTGCAGTGATATCTCTCCAAATTCTTCTGTTCTCTAGGCTTAAAGAACTCAACTCTTATAGCCTGTCTTTGTAGGAGATGTACTCTCACCTTCTGATCATCATCATGGCCCTCCTCTGGAACTAATCTAAAAGATCCAGAGATCTGCTAAGGACCAGAAACCTGGATGCAGTACTCCAGGTGGACAGAGTAAGAAAGACAATCACCTCTTTTGCCACCTCTTCTTGTTGCATCTCAGAATATGGTTTGCCTTCTGGGCTGCAAGCACACACTGCTGGCTCATGTCCAGATTTTCATCCACCAGTACACCCAGGTTCTTTTCCACAGGGCTACTCTCAGTGAATTTTCCCAGTCTGTAAACATATCTGGGATTGTTTCAACCCAAGTTCAGCACCTTGCTCTTGGCATTTCTGAAGTTCATGTGTACCCTCTTTTCAACTGTGTCCAGGTCCCTCACGATTCTTCCTTCAATTGCATCAACTCCACCACTAAGAGTAGTGTGATCTGCAAATTTGCTGAGGGTGCACTTGATCTCTCTGCCCAGGTCATTGCTAAAGATGTTAAAGAGTATCATTCTCAAGAAGGACCCCTGAGGGACACCACTTGTACTGTCCTCTACCTTAACATAGAGCCATTGACTACAACCCTCTGATTGTGACCATCCAACCAATTCCTTATTCACTGAATAATCCACCCTTTCAATCCATCTTTCTCCATGTTAGAGATAGGGACGTGGTGTAGGACCATGCTGAACGTTTAGCAATTAGTCCAGTTTGAAGACATAATTTGATCTTTCACTTATTCTTCCTAGCAGTAGGTGACAGAGATGACAAAGCAGATCCTGATGCATTTTTAAAGTGAACACTAATTACATAAAGACAGGAAACACAATTATGAGTCAGAAATACTGGAAATGCAACCATAAAAATGCCCTGATTACCAGATGTCCTTTATAGTACTGATCCTTAGATTTTACCCACAAGCTCTCAGCCTGTTCATGGCTTTTCTCAGAGGCAGCTCTTGGCATTCTATCAATTTCTTAACATAAAAGGCCGCTTTCCTCCCCTCTCTCACCCTCCTGCTCTTTCTATGTCTTCTAAAAATCTTGTAGTTCTTGATTGCAGTGTATTAGTAGTTTGATTCATCTCACCAGCTTTCCATATAGTAATTTGGTTGTAGTTTTCTAACCACACTATGCTTTCCTACATCTTCTGCTTATCTTCCATGCTACATGCAGTGGTATAGAGGCACTTCAGTTGGGGTTTTGGCCATGTTATCTTATTGGAGGAGCCTTCTCTAATTCCTTTGAGACAATTTTGAAGCTTTTCTCTGCTGATTCCTAACAGTGTTCTCTGTCCCTTCTCTGTTACTCAGTAGCATTCCCTTCTCTTCCCCTTCCCTTACCAAATCTAGTTTAAAGTTCTGCTTATCAGTCCAGCCAGCTTGCTATCTAGAACAGTCTTGTCCCACTTATCCAGTTGTGTCCCCTCCAATATCAACATCCCTTGTCTTTCAAAGATGTGCCCAAGATCATAGAACTCAAACCTCTGAGTGTTGCACCAACCACACAGCCAACTCTTCTTCATATCTCCTTCTTGCAGCCTGACAGAATAACAGAATGGCCTGGGTTGGAAAGGACTTCCAGGAACATGAATCTCCAACCCCTCTGCCACAGGCAGGGCCACCAACCTCCACATTTAATACCAGACCAGGCTGCCCAGGGCTCCATCTAACCTGGCCTTGAACATCTCCATGGACGGGGCATCCACAACATCTCTGGGCAGCCTGTTCCAACACCTTCACACTCTCATATTAAAGAACTTCCCCCTGATATCCAACATAAATCTTCCCTCCTTCAACTTAAAACCATTTCCCCTTGTTCTGCCATTTTCTACCTTTGTAAAGAGTTGACTCCTCCTGTTTGTAGGCTCTCTTTAGGTACTGAAAGGGTGCAATGAGGTTACCCTGCAGCCTTCTTTTCTCCAGGCTGAACAAGCCCAGCTCCCTCAACCTGTCTTTGCTGTGGAGGTGCTCCAGCCCTCTTATCATCTTCGTGGCCCTCCTCCGGACCCTCTCCAACAGCTCTCTATCTTTCTTGTATTAGGGGCTCCAGACTGGACACAGTACTCCACATGGGGCCTTACAAGAATAGAGTAGAAAGGGACAATCACCTTCCTGTCCCTGCTGGCCACCCCTCTTCTGATGGAGCCCATTTGCTTTGCTTTGCAAGCTGCAAGCTGGCTCATGTTAAGTTTTTAATTCATCAGGACCCTTGGGCCCTTCTGTGCAGGGCTGCTCTCAAGAATTGCTCCTTCCAGTCTGTACATGTGCCTGGGATTCTTCCAGCCCAAGTGCAGAACCTTGCACTTTGTTATGTTGAACTTCATAAGATTCACCTGAGCCCAAGTCTGTTGAGGTCCCTCTGAATGGCATCCCTTCCTTCCACTGTATCAACCACACCACTCAGCTTGGTGTCATCAGCAACTTGCTGAAGGTGCAGTCAATTCCCTCACTGATGTTACTGATAAAGAAGTTAAAGAGCACTGATCCCAGTACAGCCCCCTGGGGGACACTGCTCATTACCAGCCTCCAGCTGGACATAGAACCATTAATTGCCACTCTCTGTGGCCTTTTAACCAATTCCTTAACCATGGAGTGGTTCACCCATCAAATCCACATCCCTCCAATTTGGAGATAAGGATGTGGTGGGAACTATGTCAAAGGCCTTGCTCATTCCAGGTAAATGATATTGGTCACCTTCCCCTTGTCCACCAATGCCATCACTCTATCTTAGAATGCCACCAGATTGGTCAAGCATGACCTTCCCCTGGTGAAGTTGTGCTGGCTGTCTTGGGTCACATGCTCATTCCTCATGTGAGCAGGCATGTCATCCAGGAGGATCTGTTCCATGATCTTCCCAGGTACAGAGGTGAGACTCACTTGAAGGAACAGAAATAGATAGTAGTCCTCTGGTTTTACAAGGCTTGCCTCTTCTTAGTATCATAAATGCTGGCCCCCAACAGGCAGCAAAACTCTCTAGAGGGGTCATCTGAGTAGCAAATGGATGCCTCTGTCTCTCAGCAAGGAATCCCCAATGACTAACACTCCTTCCATTTTTTTGTGGCATTGTTTCTAATATGGTTGATTGGTTGGACCCATGTAATATTGCTGTTCCCTAGTCTGAAATGTTAACCACACACTCTCCTCTTTCCAGCTCCAGAGCCCTGTATCCAGTTATACAGTGGCACTTCAGGGGCAAGAAGGAAACTCCTTCTCTGAGCAGAGATGAGGGTCTGCTCTCCCTCATCTTATGTATTGTTGCAGTTTGTCTCCTCAAGGCTGAAAAGTAGCTTGGCAGGGGCTTAAAACAGGGCTGCTGGTCAGCTGTCTCTGCCCTCAGGGTACTTTCAGATTCCACATTTCTCCACAGTCAAAGGTCTGTATGGCTCTTTCACTTGCTGGGGGAGGGCTGTCTGGCTGCACTCATCTACCTGAGATGGTTATGGCCACCTGTCTGGGATTCAGCCTCAGCCTGGGTATTGCAGCAGGTGGTAAATATTTTTGTCACAAAACAAATACTCTTATAAGAGGGAAAACAGGCCACCTTCTGCCCTACCTGTACACCTGTGAGGGTAAGCTCAAAACAATATAAATTGACATAGTTGTTTAACCACGGCGTAAATGAAGTTTCTTATTTAAAGTCACATTGCCAACTGCAGGCAACTAAATGTGTAAACACTTCCAGAGTCTGATCTCTCTCAATTTTACACTGTAATCACTAAATTGTCAATACTTTAATTAAACTGAGTGAAATGCAGCTCCACAGGGTATAAATTAGTTCCTCATTGTCTCTCACAACATACTATACAAGCTACTAGCCGCTGCTTTTATTCCCCAGATGAAAACAGTAAAGATGCAGTACAGATAACTCTGAGGTAATTTTGTACATACTTCAATACATAACATGACTTTCTATTTCAGAATAATCTGAAATTACATTATGTACACTCGTTTGTTTTCATTTCCAATGCTTCTGACTCATAAGTGTATTTCCAGTCTTGGTATAATTAGTATTTATTTTAAAAGTGCAGTAAGATCTGCTTTGTCATCTCTGTCACCGTCAAGTGTACCACTAAACCACTTCCCTCAGTGCCACATCCACATATGTCTACATCCATTCAGGGATAGTGACTCCATTACCTCCTTGGGCAGCCTGTTGCAATACCTAACCAGCCCTTCTGTGAATAAATCCTTTTTGATAGCCAATCTAAACCTCCATTGGTACAACTTGAGGCCATTGCCTCATGTCCTGTCACTTGTCACCTGAGAAAGAGACCAAGACTCAATTGGAGGATTTTCTAGTTTTCTTTTTGAATAGCTGCTATTTTGACTGTACGCAGATTTGATAGGTAAATCAGTTATACAAAATGTCCTGAAATTTGAATCTTATTTCCAGACAGTTCTAATGAGAAGAAATAAGGAGGTTTGGAAAAAAAATAAATTAAAGCTGTCAACACTAGTTAAAATTCAGACTGCTAGTACTGTAAAAACTTTAGAAAGTTATCAAATCAAATAAGTATTTCATTTTGAAGCAACAAAGTAGTGTATTTAACTCTGAGATTTTTTTGTTTTGTTTTGAATCTTCCTTCCAGTTAACAACATTTTGGACTGAAAAAATTTTGCTTTTTATTATGAGACAGGTGGCCTGAGAAAACAGCTATTTCTTTAATTATTGTTCTCCTAGGTTTATTACTGTTATCCTAGGCTTCTTGATGAAAACACAGACCATTTAGTGCTTTTCTTTGCTGTAGAATGGGCATGACTTCATGCCTCCTGAAGTACCAGCAGGCCAATCCAAAGGATGAACTACTGCAGCAGCATTAAGACCTGGCTAAGTCGGTGTACCCTGCTGACTGACAGGAAATACTGTTGTGGAGGTGGCAGTACAACTGTGGAAAATACTTCTTTCTGATCTGTTCATATGTCAGAGAATCACTGCTTTTTTAATTCCTGGACCTAGCTTTTGTGCCTTATCAATGCATGTTATAACCACATTTTTATGGCTTACTTTTGAATATTGTAGTGCAGATATTTGTCTTGTTTTTTCTTTGGAGGAAGTTAGCTGATTGGATTTAATATCCTGAAGTTTAATTCAGGCTTAATTTAACTTTCAGGAGGTGACTCTTGGTGAGAATGGAGCAGTTCATAGATTGCACGAGTTAGCAAAACATTCAAAGGCTTTGCCAATGTCTGTCCTTGCCTTAGCCTCTTGATTTATGTCAAAGCTAAAATACTCCTTGGTTAGTTTTCAACTGAGATTGTTTTCTTGGATAATTCAGTGTATCTCATTTTCTTCTCTTAAGCAAGTCCAGAAAGAAGCATTAAAGGCTGCTGGAATCATTGTTTTCCTACTGATGTTAATCCTAAATTTTCCAAGCTACATCTGCCCTCATAATTCTATGTTAGCTGGCTCCAAATATATACAATGTGCCAAAGACTTGGTGCAGGATAACATGTCAAGTGATCATCTACTGGACTAACTAAGCTGACTTTGTCAGGTGGACAGAACAACTTTGTTGGATAATGGCATTAAAACAACTACGATAGTTTCCGTAGCAAAGCTTCTTGTATGTGCACAGCTTACTATTTCTGCCTGGTCATGAACTATGCTACCTTGTACATCTATTAACTGCCAGAATCTTCTCCCTACAACTGCATGAGTCAGGAGGGGGCTTGTTGCAATATCTGGGCTTCATCATCACAAATGCATCTCTTACTCCCTTTAGGGAAGATCAGCCCTGAGCCTTATTACACATTATGCCCTTGCAGGTGTCTATCATAGAATCTGCAATTGTTAGAAATGTAAGGAATTGTTAAAAAAAAAAAATCATTTAGGAAATAAGATAATAAACAGAAATCTAAATACGCTGAAATCTAAGGATATTGTTAGTGAAGCTGAATGCACATTTGAATATAGACTGTATATCTACAGGTACATTAAATTCACATATGCTTCACAGCATTTCATGGTGTTCAGTACTTCTACTGTGATTTTCCAAAGTAAAAAAGGTAAAATCACTACAGTTTAATAATTGAAAATGTCACTGATTTTTTTTCACTTTCTTTCTTCTATTTTTTTTTTTCCCCGTATCTGTCATTGATTTGTAAGCTGGAAAATTATCAAATCTTTATCATATCAAAGTATAGAATACCAGGAAATACTTTATATTAACACTGGGAAATCTTTAATATTTTTATATGTTTAAATGGAATGACACATGAAAGCCTTAGAATGGAAGATTGCATATTTTTTAAGAAGTATGAATTTGATAATTGAATAAGATAATAATCTGGTGATAGAAAGAGGAAAATTTTTCCTTCAGCAGCTAAGAGAAGATGAAAAAAAGAGAATAATGTAATAGATTTTTGAAAAAAAATTGACACAAAATTCCTACTCACCTTGTATAGGACTTTAATATGGATATGATTGCAACAATCAAGGCTATAATGAAGGATACTCAGCCTTCCTAGTCCATGAGATTATGTATCAATATTATCTCATGTTTCAGAGCCAGAAGCCCTTGCACTTCAGAGAGCTGGGAAATATATGAATAGCCAGAATAGTTCTTAACATGAAATTACATTGTCTTGTCCTGTCACTACATTGCAGACAGTCCTGGAATGGACTGCCAAATTCCATATAGTCAAGTAGTATAGAATCTCTTTCTGACTCCCATCTTCCAACCAAGAGTTTCCAACCTAGCCTTTCCTACCGTGGTCCAGTCTTGGTGAGACTGGAACAGATATACTGGATGTGAACTTCTTAAGAGCTGTTCAGTACTCAGAGCGTAAAAGGGACCATATCCTCCATAAACATTTTCTTTGCTGAACAATCAACAGTAAATGTACAGAAATATTGGCTACACTACCAAGATGAATCTAGTCTTTTACCCATGTTTCACAATGCATTAAGAGCATCTCTCAAGCATAATAGAGAGCAGACTCATTCCTACTGTGATCAGTTCAACTTGGCCTTTGTCTGGTGAGAGTAGGGCAGGGGGGGAGAGGGAGGGGGGAAATGCTGGGAAAGATGGGGAACAGTAAGCTGTCTGTCAGAAGATATTCTTTAATTTTATCTCATTATTTTTCAATATTTGTTTGGGCTGTTTCTTTTCCCCCTCTTTCCAATTTCATCTTATTAACGCTATTTTGATATTATTTATCAAATACTGTAATGGTATATTAATATTGTATGGCTGAAGGATCTGGGCTTGCTTAATCTGGGGGAGGCTCAGAGGAGATCTTATTGCCCTCTACAATTACCAGAAGGGAGGTTGTGGTGAGATGGGAGTTGGCTTCTTCTCCCACTTAACTAACAGTAGGACTAGAGGAAATGGCTTCAAGTTGTGCCAGGGGAGATTCAGATTGGATATTAGGAAAAATTTATTCTCTGAAAGCCCTGGAATAGGCTGCATAGGTAGATGGATGAATCATCATTCCTGGAAGCGCCCAAGAAATGTTTAGATCTGGTACTAAGGTAAATGGTTTAATTGGGAAATATTGGTGGTAGGTGGATAGTTTGACTGGATGATCTTAGAGATCTTTTCCTTGGTGATCCTATGATTCAAAATAATTTTTTTTTTTCAGATTACTTTTACTGGTTAAGGTTTGTTTGATATTTCAGACAAATTTTGTGTAATTTTCCTTGTACAAAAAAAATGCAAAATTTGGGGCATTCTGCTGACTTAATAACTGCCATTTTTGGTGTACTGACCCTACGAAAACTGCCTGAGAATTAAGGGAAAGAGATAGAATCACTTACTGATAAATTTCTGGTAGAACTAAACAACTAAGTTTGCTGAGAACATTTTTTAAAGTCAGTTTAAGAACTGACTGTGACTTTTAAAGTTGGTTTTGCCAAGTGGAAGTGGGCTGTGCCTTAGCCTGTCTTTGAGTTAAATTCATTTATTTCCAAAAATTAAAATGTTGAACATATCAATTAGGTATGTGTATATATAGATATATAATCTATCTATCTATCTATCTATCTATCTATCTATCTATCTATCTATCTATCTATATTCTATATATATAATCTATATATATAATCTATATATATATATATATATATATATATATATATATAATCAAGTGTAGCTCAGGATGCTATGCAATGTAGCTATGCTTTCCCATCTAATAAATGATATTGTGGACATATTTTACTCTAGTTTATGAGAATATTGTGCTTGATCCTTGCATTATTATCTCTACATGATGCATGAAGTCTGTCTTTTCTCATATCTATGAAAGACTGTTATAAAAAAAAGAAAGGTTATGGAATAAAAACACATTTAAAAATATGTGCATAAAAGAATAAGTCCCCAGTAGAAGAAATATCAGGAATAAAAAATAAAAAGACTATAGTACATACAAGGAGTTGGAATGAAATGAAGCCACACACAGTTAGAAAAGATTTGAAAGTTTTCATGGGACCTTCTGGAAAATATACATCACTTCTATGAGAAGATTTGGTTTATTAGTAAAAGTCTGGGTAAAATTTCAGGATTTAAGAGAATACCAATAAAGTGAAGACTGACATTAACCAGACCACGCTATAAATACCACACAAAGAGACCAAACAACCTCACTACTGAGAGACATGCCGGACGTTCTGCTTCACTGCTAGCCTCTAACAATAGGAAGAAACCTGTTGTCTCCTGCAGAATTAATTCAGTTAAATAAACTGCTTGAAATGCTATTGTTTAGGTCTGACAGCAGCTGCTTACTGTGGCTGCTGTTTGTGTGTGATCAGCTGACACAGCTTAGAGCCTGCTGCAACACATACACATTTTAAACCACGCCATTTGGCATATAGGAGTCACTTCTTGTTGCTTTGTGTAAATTCCTCCTTTTTAATTCTGATTGAGTGTTAAGTGTAGCTCAGGATGCTATGCAATATGTACTGTGTCTTCAAGGGGGGCATTTTCAGAAAGTTACAACACTTCTGCAAAAGAGAATTGGCTTTTATCTGTAATTTAGATACATGCAACTGTATGAGCAATTACACACTACATACTGAACTGCAGATGTAAATCTGAATAAAGATTGCAGCATAAAATTTATATTAAAAAAAAAAAAAAAAGCAATCCTTTCCTCTAGATATTGGAAGCAATGTTTCCTCCTGAATTGCAGACACAAAGATAGGAGACCAAAAAACTTGGTAAAAATACATGGTTTTTACAAGGAAACAGAACTTCATTCTGATGAATAACATACCTATCATTTTTAACTTTCTGAGTGTAGACTTTTATAATAAAAAAGAGAGGTTATATTTCTGAAAGCTTTCTCCTCCAAGCACTGAAGTATCCAGACACATACAACTGCTACAGTTAACAGTCGTCTTTTACTGCCACAGTGGTGGATATTTAAACCTTGATGATAGCACAGCAAACTTAAAAGATATTTGTTATACCGTTTAAATGAAGGTGTTCTGGCTTTTCAGGACTTTGACCTATGATATTTTACAAACACAAACTTTCTGTTGTATGGTAACTGTGAAATAAGAATTCACTGAATGGCAGAGAGCTGAACCTATATTCCACACAGATGACAGAAACAGATTATAGGGAAGGAAAGGCAGAAAACTTCAGCATTTTAAGATTTGAATTCTTTCTTCTCATCATAAACTCAAAAAACTCTCCAAAATAGATGAGCATATCCTCAGCTGAGAGGAGGGGTAGAAATCACTACAGGAAACTGTACTAGAAGGTTGTTTTCATGGAAATAGTGGGGAACAAGAAGCAAATTTCCAGTTGTCAGCTAGCTCTCACTGAATGCTTGATCTGCTAATCTGATGCGGAATAAGCTTGTGTTGAAGTCAACAGGGCTGCACTTTAAAGTTCCTGAAGAGTTCACAATTCATATTAAATGAGTAACTAGATAAGTGGAAATTAATGCCAGCAAATGAGACCAAATTCAGAGAGATCCTTATTTCTTCCAAATTATGCTAAGAGATGGAAATCTGTCTTCTTAACTCTAACATATGAGTTTAGTAGCAGAGAATTGCAATAAATGTCATATTATTATGCAGAAAGTATTTGTAGCTCATTTCTATGCTTATAGTAAATTTGGGACACAAAGATCAGGGTTTAAACTCTAGTAGGTTTTATGAGGAAAGCCTACTGAATTAGATTCTCATCTACAGGAACTGGCACAAAACAAAAGAGATTTTTACGTAAGTTTTCAGATTAATACAAATTCATAAACTGAGGAAGTGTGTTATCTGGTAAAAATATCATATGTTGACATTTCCTGATTAAATCAACAAAAATAACAACAGCGGGTCCCAAATTCTTTGTGACTTCTTTACAGTCATAGAAGTTACATGAAGCATTTGTTTGTTTATTTATTTATTTATTTGAGATGGGAAATTGACAGGTGAATGCCAGAATTGTTACTTAGGAATCTGAAATTGGGAAAGAATATATAGTGTTTTTTTTGTTTGTTTGGTTGTTTTTTTTTTTTTTTTTTAAACTTCAGGATATAATACAGAATTTAAATGATATAATTATAATGATAATATGCTCTATTTAATGTTAATTTTATATCAACATGATGTTCCGTTGCACTGGATGTTCAGGATATATTCTTGAGAGTAACCTGACTACTGACATTCTGAACATAATATTTCATTGAGTTTAAATTCATGAAAACAAAATTAAAAGGCCAGAGAGTTGGAATATCAAATTCAGAACATTTAATAAATTGATTTTGTGCATTTGCATTCTTCTTTAATTGTTTCAAGGCGATTGAACACCTCTGAGGATTTTTGAAATGAGAGCATTTGCACACATAAATGAGAATATAATTAATAAATATAAATCAGAATACCCCTTTGAACTATATTGTGCCACCATGCCACTATTAAAAACAGAGATTGTGATGAACTGTAAAAAAGAGACCGTTTACTATCAAATTATTTGAGGCACAGTAAGATACAGGAAAGGGAATTCATCCTATCACCTCAGGTGAGTAAGGTGTACCTACAAGACATAGCATAACTTTCTTTATTTCATCCCAGTACCAAAATACACAATGCATTAACCACTGCCTTTTTGGACTGAGGTAGGTTTAAGCAAGTACAAGTTCTTATTGTGATAATCTCTATGAGCTTAGAGCAAAGAGGTTCTGATTATGTTTAATTTAGCTGCATTACAGTTCTTAGACATCTGTCATTCTGTGTGCCAAGGGCTCAGCTTGAGCTTCTCTTCTGAGACCTGTATGAGTTTTTTATTTTTTTTACCCACTACATAATTTCTACAGCTAAATCACTCTTTCCATGTCCAAGACACTTTCCCACATTACGGAGAGTGATATGATATGGTCCATAATTTCCAATAGTTTGAGGATTGCAGAAGAATGTTTACAGATAAATCTTCTGAAAGTCCTCAAAAAGTTAAATGCGTAGCACTGTGCAGACTCTAATGGTGACAGATACAAATCTCATTTTTAAATGAAGTCCCTCTTTTAGAACACTACAGTTAGGTGCATTACTGTATTGCATTTACCTGAACATTAAAAAAAATGTTTTCCTATATTTCTACCATTCTCTTCTACTCTTTCCATCATATTATTTTAACACTATTCTTCTTTCTCCCCCCCAAAAATTCATCCAAACATACCTGATGCAAAAAATTCAGCCTTCTTTATGTGAGTCCTTAGTCTGGATCAATGAGACTAATTGCATGACTAAAGATTTAGACACATGCTTACTTAAAAAAAAGCTACGACAGTTTAAGATTGCCCTCTTTCCCTCTCTTAAATTACTTCTGTCACAGTTCTATTGACAGAACTGTCTGAGCAGTCTGCAGCTACCTCAGCAAAAAGTCTTGCCATTTGAAGGGCAAAATTTTGCTTTGGTTCCATGCATAAACCTCTTGCATTTCATGTTAAAATTTTTGTTCAGTTCTCTGACAAATTCATTGAGGTTTCAGCAGCTGAATCTTTCATTCCTTATCTCACCTGCTGCATATCTTGTCTATCAAATGTCTAAAGAAGATGCAGACTTAGTCCTTCCATCACAACCTCCATACTTCTGGCCAAACCAATGGCTCTCTACCACCCCATCAAAGAGTACTTTTCCTTTTGAAAGCACTTCGGGGCCAGGTAATTTTGGATGGCACCAAATATTTTTACTGGCTGAGAATAAAATGATCTTTTTGTCACCTACTTTGTTTCATGTCAGGTCTCAGTCAGCAGCATGAATTTCTTTGTAATATCAGTCCTTTTACAACAGAATTATGGGCATATATACACAAGGCACCTGCTTCTGATAGGAAAAGAGGTCATATCTTCTAATCCTTCATTTTGTTATTTTTGTTGTACTGCCAATTTGGAGACAGTCAATCTCTTCCCAGAATCTGATGAAAGCTTGACATATATTTTTTCGAAATATGCTAGCTTTTCTATTTTGTGGCTATTGGCACATATATGAACTTCAGCTCATCAGGCAATGCATTTTTATATTTGTTTCAGACTGTCTGAAAAATACCCATTCCCATTGCAGGCAGTACTTTACGTATGGAAAAGTATTCTTTGAGATCATAAATAATGAAAGAACACTTATACATTACAGATTTGATAAATTTATTCTATAAGCAATTTCATCTGTAAGAGTTTGGGTCAGAATTGTGACCTGCTCTGCAGGAGGATCAAATTCTGCACCATGAAAGAAAAGTTAGGAGGTAGCATCTTTTCACCATGATTTTGTGAAAGGGATGTGTTCTTGGTCAGTGAAAGCTGAAAATTTCCTAGTGTCAAGGATTATACTCCAGAAGGATGTAAAAACAAAGATATATAGCCTAATCAGTTTGCTGAGCAGCAAGTGTATTTCTTTCAAAGTAAATAGCTTCTGCAAAATATTATTTATATAGTTCTTTCAAATTGGTTTGAAGTGTTGTTTAGACAATCTTATTATGTATAAAGATAAAAAACTTCCATCAAGAAATTATGCAAAAGAAAATGGACACACCAGCTGGATAAATCTATCATACATTGGCAAAAAGCAACAAGCACTTTTAATTAGCTGAGTGAATGTAGTTTGCTGAATGCTGAAAGCACAGACTCACTTATATTAAAATGTGCCTAATTTTCTGTGAAAAAGTCCCATCTGAACAGCCCTGACCATAGTCAATCATACTAAAAGCCACTGGTGCTTAATTTAATTTACCAATATAAAATGCAAATGAGGTGATTAAGTGGAGTGGCAGACATAGTAGGGCCTCTTTCAAACCATCAAGTTAAATGCAAGCAGACAGCAAACTGGCTGTGCAAAGAAAATTTTAGCATATTCGTTTGATTAGTGCTACAAAAATTTAATTAGGTTGGCTAATTACTTGACAAATTGCTCTACACTAGAGAAAAGGCAGAGCATGTTTTATTCCTGCAAAAACCCCGTGTGTATTTTAGCCCAAATGCTATCTGCCAATTTGCAAAAGCATTATTAAATGAATGAAAGATGGTACAACAGTCTCCAACAATGGCAAATTGTATAATGCATATAATTAGAAAGGCACACACCACTATATCCATATGTCCATGATCCCTCACGTCTAAAAATATTTAACACAATATTTCTAGGAAAATACTGTCAAAACAGATTATTACAAGGCTGTCAGTTCTTCATAAGAAGCAATATATAGATAATACTCATTAGTGGAATACACAGCTCATCCAAAGCAGAGCCTCTTCACCCAAGTGAACTCTATCAAATGTGGTAACAGGGATGCACTTTATGTGTACCTTGCAAAATGAAATAACATACTCTGTTCAGCTAAGGACTGCATCTCTGTGTCTGTTTATTGCTAAGCAATGCCAAGATCATCAGTTATCTGGGAAGGGAAAAAAGACAAACTTGGATGAATTTCACTTTTTACAGTTTTATTGGTTTAAATAGGCTCTATCAGAAGAATACCAGGACTTTAATATAGAAGAATGCATTTCCCTTCTTGTTAGCCTGTTTGCATTCACATGCCACAAACATGCCGATTTTTATTCATTTGCTTTTGCTGGTTTTCAGTGTAACTAATCAGCCTCTACTGACTCAAACATTATGATAATATAAATAGATACCTACTCTATCTGCTCAAGTGGAAAAAATAAGTATCATATTATATAAACATAATGCACTGCAATTGGCAATTAGATACTGCGTTTAACTCAGGCTAAAACAATATCTTAGGAAAGAAAGGATAATGAGATCACTTTTAACAATCTTCATACATGTGCATGCAGGCATAAAGTATTATTTCTTGCAATTAGCAATTCTCAGCTTCTGTTCCATCATGCCAATGTATTTTAAAATGTACAGCCCTATTGAGATGTCGATACCTTAAATCAAATATAATTTCATGTTATTTCAGCATAATTGTTACTGCGTGTATCAGCTTTTTTTCCTAGTATATTGTATACTTAAACAAATTTCAGGTCCAATTATTCATTGAATTG
The DNA here is from genome assembly GCF_019238085.1 of Lagopus leucura. NCBI lineage: Eukaryota > Metazoa > Chordata > Aves > Galliformes > Phasianidae > Lagopus > Lagopus leucura. The sequence goes on along the minus strand of NW_024962268.1, from coordinate 11,815,308 downwards.
TTGCTAAGATCACATTAAATAAGGGGCTAAATAGAATTCCTGATGATTTTTAAAGGAGAATAGCCAAACTGGATATTTCTGTCTTTGTTTTTATTCTGATACTTCAAAATTTCTTATTTTTGAAGGATGGTGATCTTTTATACCTCTTGCAGAAGAGAAAGTGAAACATCTGAAATCTCTTTTCACTTAACAAAAATCTTTCTTTTTAATGCTGAAATATTCCATGAAATGAAAAAGAAATATCGGGCTTCAAAATCAGTCTAGTGAGTAAGGGTAGGCAATTGCAGTCAGCTCCATTACCCTCTTCCACAGAAGAACAATGCACAGTATGAACTTCCAAGATGGAACTCCAGTGTCAAAGCAACTAGCTATTTGCTGCTTGGTAAAATCATCAGCATCAAGAGAGAAGTTAATATTATTCATAGCAAATTAATTATATAACACCAAGAGTCATAAAGTTATAAATAATAAAGAGAGAAGAGAGGATTAAGTTAAATTCCATCCTGTCATGTTCACTTTATATGTGAAAAACCTCTGCAGTGAAACAAAGTTTTCTGTGACAAATTTCAATAAACTGGAATTATGAAATGAAAAATTTCAACAAAAAGTAATTGTTTTTTCTTTAGTGGAGTGGGGAAAGGAGGCAATATCTACCTCAAGAAAACAGATTTTCATGATTCCTTTCTTTTGGCCTTGAGCATACCATGACCACTATACACAAGGAATTGGGAAGAGGAACATATCTTATGACCATCCACATGCAAAAAAATGTTTCCTGGGGAGTTGTGGTCTGGCATGAAGGTGATAATGAAAGTGGGAAAATAAGTTGCTTTTCTATCTGTGTTTTGTGATAACCACACAGTGATTGTGGAACATTAGAAACATTTTAAATAATTATATAAGGAAGAAGAGCTATTTAGGGAATACCTACATATGTATAACTATATAGAATAACAACATAAGGATGCCAGAAGGGTGTTGGAACATTCTGGAGGCTGTAGTTCTTCCTACATCAGAGTAGACCAGAGTATCTTAAGGAACGTGTTGATACAGATTCTCAATCTTTTTTGTGATTTTTTCATTATAATCATCCTTTACCTTCTGTGAAGCATCATAGAATCCTAGAGTCATAGAATGGCTTGGGTTGGAAGGGCCACAAATATCATTCAGTTCCAACACCCCTGCTGTGGGCAGGATTGTCAGCCGCTAGATCAGGTAACCTAGGGCTTTATGAAACCTGTCCTTGAACATCTCCTGCAACAGGGCATCCACAACTTCGCTGGGAACCTGTTCCAGAAGCTCACCATCCAATGAATAAGAAATCTCCTCTAATCTATGTCTCCCCGTGTTTAGGTTAAAGCTGTTCCCCCTTGTACCAATATTAGACTATGTAAAAGGTCAGTCTCCCTCCTGTTATAAGTATTGGAAGGACACAATTAAGTCTCTCCAAAACCTTCCATTCTCCAGGCTAAACAGGACTAGCTCCCTCAGACTTTCACAAGAGAAGTTCCTGAGCCCTCTGATCATCTTTGTGGCCCTCCTCTGCCCCCTCTTCAGCAGCTGCATTTCTTTCTTGTGCTGAGGGCCCCAGAGCTGAACACAGAACTCCTCAGGGAGTCTCATGAAGGCAAAGCAGAGGGGAACAATCACCTCTTTTGCTTTGCTATCCACTTCCTTTTTGATGTAGCCCAGAATACTGTTAGCCTTCTGAGCTGCAAGCGCACACTGCAGGCTCATGTCCATCTTTTTGTCCACCAGAACACCCAAGTCCTTTTCTTCAGGGCTGCTCTCAAGGAGTTCTTCTCCAAGTCTGTAAACATATCTGAGCTTGTCTCAGTCCAAGTTGGACTTGCACTTGGCCTTGTTGAACTGCATTAAGTTCACACGTATCCACTTTCCAAGTGTGTCCAGGTCACTCTGGATAGCATTCTTTCCTTCTATTGTATCAGCACTTAGCTTAGTGTCATCTGAAAATTTGCTGAGGGTGTACTTGATCATTAAATAGATCATTATGAAAGATATTGAAGATCACCAATCCCAAGATGGATCCCTGAGGGCATCACTCATGAATGGCCTTCACCTAGACACAGAACTACCAACCACAACCCTCTGACTGCAGCCATGCAACCAATTCTTTTTGCATCAGGCAGTCCAGCCTTCAAATCTATATCTCTCCAATTTAGAGATCAGGTGGTGTGACACCAGGTCTTTCAAGAAGTCCAATTTGAAGACATCAGTTGCCCTTTCTTTGACTACTGATGCCATTATTCCACTATAGAAGGTCACCAAATTGGTCAGGCACGATCTGTCTTTGGTGAAACCATGCTGACTATCTTGGATCACCTCTTCATCTCACGTGTGCTTTAACATCTCTTCCACATCTGCTCCATGATCTTCCCAGGCACAAACATGAGGCTCACCAGCCTGTAGTTCCCCAGGTCTTTCTTTCTACTTTAAAAAAAAAAAAAAAGGAGTGTTTTTTCCTTTTTTCATTCACTGGAAAAGTTTGCCTGATAGCCATTACTTTTAAAATATGATAGAGAGTGGCATGACCACTACATCAGCTGACTCCTTCAGAACCCTGTTATCTGGCCCAAAAGGTTCAGTCTCATCTGATGGTCTCAGATGTTCCCTTATCATACAGTTGGAGGGATTTTGCTTCCTCAAACACCTCCTGAAGTTTCAGGGACATGAAGGATGTGGATGCCTGACTGTGAAGACGGAGGCAAAGAACTTATTGTGTACCTCAGTTAGTTCTCCATTCTCTTTTATCACAGGAGGTATGACTCTTTGGTCAGTCTCTTCTGACCAGTGTACCTCATCAAGTTCAGTTCCACACACACCTTGCTTTTCTTGATCCAATCTCTACATGGCATTACTGTGTTCTTCACAGTCACGTTCTTGCCTCCATTGCCTGTACTTGTCCTTCTTTTCCTTCAGTTTGACTAGCAGATCCTTGCCCAGTCATGCTGGTTTCCTGCCTCCTTAGCTTGATTTCTTATGTTGGGAGATGGAGAGCTCTTGTGCTTCCAGAAAGGCATCCTTAAAGCATTACCAATTTTGCTCCACTCCTTTGTCCCTTAAGACAGCTTCTCTGAGGAATCTTATTCAATTCCTTCTATCTTTTAGAGTAGTCTTTATTAGAATCTTATTCTAATTCCTTAAACAGCTGAAAGTTCACTCTTCTGAAGTTCAGGGTTCCAACTCGTTCTGTTTTCCATGCCCATTTGCTTCCAGATCCCAAACTCAGCAGGGCATGCCCTTTCTTCTCCTTTTTATGCCATAAAATCCCTGGTCTCTCTATCTCCTCTGGTAACTTTTGACACAGCCATGCAAACTGAATCAATATAAGGGAAATAATCATTCCAATAGAAGATTTTCTATGAGAGAAACTGGAACAGAGACAGAAAATAAATGGGAACACTGTCTGTGTGTGGACAGAAGGTGTTTATGGGTCCCAGTGTTGCCTTTGAGGATATGTGTGCCAGCTTGCAGAACTTGTGCAGTGTCCTTGAGATGCCCTAGATGGGGCTACCAAAGTCCTCTGGAGAGCAGCCCCTCAAGGCAGTAGCAGAGACAGCATGGTCAGTGTTGAGGATGGCTTTCATTTCCATCTTTTCTTTTGAGTCTTACTAAACTTGGTTATGCAGGAAGCAGTGCTTGTCCTAAAATGAAAAATGTGTCAGTGGAAAATAAAGTTCTGGCAAGTAGAGAATTTCCTGTCTGCTTGATTTTCTTCTCATCTCTATGTTTCCCCCGGTGATGCAGAAGAAAAAAAGCAACAAGAAGCTGAAATGTTTGATGTTTACTTCAGCAGAAAAGATAGCAGTCAGCTTTCTTATTCTCAGAAAAGGAAACCTTCTTACAAAAGGTTGCATGAACAGTATTTTGATTATTATTTAGATCAGGTATTTACAAACTGGACTTATCTCAAGATGAAGTGGCTATTCATTTCTGCTAATGTTTGATTCTGTAAAGTAGTATTTGAATCTATCTGCAATTGTTCTGAAAACAGCCCTAGAGCTGATACCAATAGTGTTAGCACAGTCTTTGGTTTACATGGAAATGACACTGTATGTATATGGAAATGACATGAATTTATGACTTATAGTGGGCTTTTTTGTTGTTGCTCTTTGTTTTTTAAATACTGCAATTTTTCAAAAGAATACCTTCAAAAAATATGTGGCTTCACTGGATTACATCTCATCTGTAGTCATGAGAAAAATTATTAGACTTGATTTGAATGTGTTTCATGGTGTCACCTAACATGTTTTTTTACATTCTTTCCCTGTCCCTGGAATAAAGGACACTGCAGTATGACACTTTGTTCTTATGTATACACCAGGGTAATAACACTTAGGTAAAAAGGCTGAGAAAAAGAACACACTTTGTAGGTCCTACTCTTTCGTGGATATGTTTGTTACTTTAGCTTTGTGGTGCTGTTCTGCTCAGTTAGATGAGCAGATTTCTGCTGCTACAGGTTTCTGGAATAAAATTTAGACTGATATGACATGAGACAGATTCCTTAGCTGTTCTAAGAATAATTCTGTTTCATTTATTTGTCTGAAGACTCATACAAATTAGAGTTTTAATTGTTGCATTATGTATCATTCTAGAGAAAAGGGGATATCTGATGGAGTGAAGTGTACAAAGTGTAATGATTATTGCTAAAGGAGTAAAGCTCCTCCATCTTGACCCACCTTTTCCTTTCCACCTGTGGCTTGCATGCTATTTTTTCCTTATTCACAAATACATTTACGTAAAAAGAATTGTGTTTAACCTTGAAAAGCAGCGTCATTCCCAGCAGCAAAATCTGCTTCCAGACATGTTATCTCTGTCAAAGAGCTAAAACATTTGGAAAGGGCGATGCTAACAAAGGAACACCTGTGCTGACAGTCCAAAGGGGAACACAGCTAAGTTTAACGCTATCATTAGACACATTGTATTGTAGTCAGCATCTCCTTTCATGTGAACTTGAAAATCCTTTTTCCGTAGAAGTACTTGCTAAAGACAGTATGCAAGAGTGTAATCACACAGTGTTACTGCTGAAAATTGCCAGTAGGTTTTGAAGTTTCTTACACAAAGATTGCTTGCATACTTGTAAATTATAACAGAGGACAGCAGCAGGCCAATGAGAATAAACAAAAACCTTCCTGAGCAATATGCCTAAAAAAACATGACCATAAGTTGATTTTTCATTGATGATCTGCAGCCTATGCTTGTGACTGAGAAAATGCCTGCTTTCAAATCTCTATATTCCCTGAAGTCTTACTTACAGACTTCTATAAAAAATTCAGAGTTTTCATGGTAATAGGAGGATTTCGTTTCAACTCCCGAATATATTTTAGCTGCTTGAATGAATATTTATAATGTTTGGAGTGACCATTTGCTCACCTTTTATCAACAAAGAATTCTACTTTACATTTGAACAAAAGTGGATTGTATTCCATGAAATGCTCTGGTTTTACATTTTGTATGCTGCAATAGCAGCCAGAAGCATGCGAACAAGCTCCGAACACAAAATCGCACTTTGTTCTCCCTTTACATTGGCATGAATCTGAGTAACTTTGATGAATACAAAATATTTATTTTTGTCCATGTTAGTGCAAATGAAAACAAATTTTGGATTAATACAACCATTTTTTTTTTTTTAATGTAGTATAACTTGAGCAGATAATTTCAAGTATGTGTTGTAGGTGGTGCAGCAAACATGTAACTTGTAATTAGGAAGCACTACTAATAATTTCATGAAAACACTGTTCCTCTCCAAATCAAGTTTCTGAATGGAACATGCTACAATTCAACCGTAAATGTCAGTGAAGACATGCAGTCCAGTTCTCTATGACAGACTTATTTCAAAAGCAGCAATGATTCCGGATGTCTCATGTGCAGGGATTTAATAGTAATTGCTGGAAGCTCTGACTGAAACCCTTTGGCTTATTTCACCTCAGACCAACAGTCATTATTGTTATATTTCCCAAGTTGGCCTTCTCAGTCTGACTGCATTTTAATCATTTAGAAGGCTACCATGGAAAATAATGCCTTTTTTCTTCTTTTCTTCGTCTTTCCTTTTTTCTTTCTTTTTTTTTTTTTTTTAGTGAACACAAAGGATGAAGTGAAAAACTGAACTTTCCCAACATATTTTTAAGTTCATCAATCAAGTCAAGGTTCAGTTTTCTATGGGGATGTTGATACATTGGCTTAATAGCAACACACGTATCCTTGTCCAGCAATTGATTATGCAGTTTGGGTCCTAACCACAGAGATGCCCAAATTCTATCTTTCAGAAGCTTACAAAACACACAAAGTTCTGCTGTACAAGTTCAAATAACTGAGTTACAGCAGTGCTATGCAGCCAAGAAAAAGAGCAAAAGTTATGTTTATCTTCTTGAAACTCTGGATCCTTTACAGGAAATGTATTCAGGGTGCTAAATTATTGGGAGATATAAAAGTGCACACAAAAAAGTGTGTTTTGAATGAGCACATCAGAAATGTGAGGTGTGCAAGGTATACTTCAAGGCCAGGTTGGATGAGACCCTAGGCAACTTGATCTAGTGCTTGATTTAGTGGTTGGCAACCCTGCCAACAGAAAGGGGGTTGGAGCTCAGTGATCTTTAAGGTCCCTTTCAAATCACTTAGCACTTGCATGTCTATGAAAGATTATAAATTACACAGGTATTAGAAAAAACTGTTGAGTAAGTTGTTAAGAAGGTATGTGCATGTATGTGAAGATATGCATGAAACACTGCAAAGCAGGGATTTAATGAAACAAACTGAGAGTAAAAATGGACTTTATGGGAGCAAAGTTTAGTCACTGACAGATTTTTGGTTAGGAGATAATGGTGAAGATCAGAAGGGTCGTCTGCCTCCAAAACTAAGATGGAATTTTGATAGAATAAATAAAATGATAGCATCCTCAAACAACTTTTTGTGTTAATTTATCTCTTTGCATAGTTTCTACTGTTTTCTTCCTTTCACTTGTATTTTCCTTTCTTAACAATCAGCATAAACACCATAGCAGGGTTCATACCCTGCATATCTTACTGCCTACTGGTACCTTGGGAAGTAGGAGGCTATACTGACGTTGTTTTAATTTTGTTATTTTAATACAAGGAACTTTAATTTTTGTATTTGTTTCTCGCTGTCTAGATCTATTTTAATTGGCAATAAATTAATTTTCCCCAAGTTGAGTCTATATTGCCTGTGATGGTGATTGTATGTGATCCTCCTCATCTTTTATTTTTATTTTCTCTTTGTCTTTTTGAGGACGATGGGGTGTCATATATTGTCTGAGTGACACTACTGGCTATTAGACAAGTGCAACCCACTAAAGACATGCAAGTGTAAATTTTCTGAATTTGATCTGGGACTGGAACTAAATATAACTGATTCTCGTTAAATGCATGGAAAATAAACTACAACATACTGAATTGAAACCACCTTAGCAAAAGGTTTGAAAATCATGATTTGGGGTGGATTTGGTCAACTTAACAAAAAAATACTAAGTAGAAAATCTTAAGACCTGCAACAAATATTTGTGAAGATACATTACCCAAGTCTAGGAATCTGCATCCCACCTAAATTATGTTCTGGGCTGAGTCAAGAGAGATGGAGTTTGTGCAGGAAGTGCTGCAGCTCCTGCCATTCTCAGGCACACAGATACCACCTCCTGTGGCTGTAGCTCTTGTCATTCTATTCATTCTATCCTGGTCATTCCTGCTGCAGTGCTGCTATGGATAGCAGTCTTGCCTATACTCCAGAGTCTCTTGTAAAGGTAATTGGAATTAGGCTGTGAAATTATTATATTCATTATTCCCTTCTTGCTGAATTCTGAATGTGGTTTTCTCAGGTAAGGAGTGGAAATAACATGGTGTCTCAACTACATTTCCCTTGCCCTTTACTGGTGCCACTCCAACAATTCCACAATTTCTTTTTTTTTGTGCAGAGGGCCCCTGATCTAGATGTAGTACCCCAAATGAAGCCTCATGAGAGCCAAGAGACAGAAAATCTCTTCCCTCACCCTACTGGTCACCCCTATTTTGATGCAGCTTGGGATAAAGTTGGCCTTCTGGGCAGCAAGTGCATACTACTTAGTCATGAAAATCTGCCAAGAAGCAACCATACCAGCAGACTGCAGTAGATATTATAAAAGGAAATGCTGCGTGCTTGTAGTGATTGACATACTTTTAAAAGGCACAGAAGGTCCCCCTCTGCTGGTCTGACAGTCTTGAGAGCTCTGCTGCCTCCTGGGAGCCAAGACTGGGTGCACTGCTGAGAGGGTGCCACAGTTTATCAGGACCATGGACTACTGTATACTGTCACTCATTCATGAGGGCATGAATGATGCTTCAAGCTACACATGGGCAGAATCAGGGGGGTGGATGCCCTCGTGAAGGAGGACACTGAGAAGGCAGATTTTCTGAACACTTTCTTTGCTTCAGTCTTTACTGCTAAAACTGCTAACGCTCAGGAATCCGGAACCCTGGAAATAAGAAAGAGAGTCTGAGGAAAGAAAGACTTACCCAAGGAGAATCTAATCAGAGATTGTCTAGGCAAACTGAACACACACAGATCCATTGAACTCGATGGACTGCGCCCATTACTGCTGAGGAAGCTAGCAGAAGTGGTTGCTGAACTTCTCTCTGTCACCTATGAAAGGTCATGGAGAACAGAAAAGTTGTCTGAGGACTCCAGTCTTCAAAAATGGCAAGAAGAAGGAGTCAGGAAACTATTGGCCAGTTACCCTCACCTTCATTCCTAGGAAGTTGAAGGAACCATGTTATTCAGGACACCATTTCCAAGCACATGGAAGAAAAGGTTATGAGGAGTAGTCAACATAGATTCACCAAGTTTAAATTACACTTGAACAATCAGGTAGCCTTTTATGATGTCATGACCAAATGGGTAGATGAGAGGCAAGCACTGGTTGTTGTCTACCTTGACATTAGCATGGCTTTTGACACTGCCTGTCATAACATCCTCTTAGATAAGCTTAGGAATTATGGGATAGATGAGTGGATAGTGAGGTGGATTTAGAAGTGGTTGACAGGCAGAGCTCTCTGAGCTCTCTGGGCTGTCATCAGTGGCACAAAGTCTAGTTCAAGCCCTGTAGCTAGTGGTATTCCCCAGGTGTTGCTAGTGGATCCAGTTTTGTAACAATATTTTCATCAGTAACTGGGATGAAGGGATAGAATGCATCCTCAATAAGCTGATGATACAAACCTGTGAGGAGTGACTGCCATTCAGCTAGATCTGAACAAGCAGGAGAGTTGGGCAAAGAGGAATCTTATGAAGTTCAGCAAGGGCAAGGTCCTGCACTTGGAAAAGAAAAACCCATGCACCAGTGCAGGTTAGGGAATGACTTCCTGGAAAGGAGTTCTGGGGAGAAAGGCCTTGGTGTCCTGGTGGACAACAGGACCGTGAGCCAGCAGTGTGCCCTGGTGGCCAGAAGGCCAATGGTGTCCTGTGGGGCATTAAAGAGTGTGGCAATCAGGTTAAGGAAGGTGATTCTCCCTCTCTACTCTTCCCTGGGGAGGCCTCATCTGGAGTACTGTGTCCAGAAGTGGGCCCCTCTGTTCAAGAAAGACAGAAGAAACTTCTAGAGAGAGTCCAGCAGAGGGCTACAAACATGACCTGGAGTATTTCCCATATGAGGAAAGGCTGAGAGACCTGGGACAGTTCAGCCTGGAGAAGAGAAGACTGTGAGAAAATCTACTCAGTACTTACAAATATACAAAGTGTGGGAGACAAGTGGATGAAGCCAGGCCGTTTTCAATAGTGCCCAATGGTAGACAAAGAAGCAATGGGCACAGACTACAATGCAGGGAGTTCCACATGAACATGAGGAGAAGTTGGAACAGGCTGCCTGGAGAAGTTGTATAGTCTCCTTCTCTGGGAGATACTCAAAACTCTCCTGGACACTGTCTTTTGCAGCCTAATGTAGGGAAAATATTTTAGTGAGGGACTGGGCTAGATCTTGAAATGTCCCTTCCAACTTCCTGACTCTGAATATAGCCAAAATTGAAAACTTGCGAAATAGCTTAACTCAAACTTCACTCTTATCTGGTGAGATCAAGTTAACATGGAATTAATTGAAGACAAGTATTTCTACCTTGAAAAACTGAAAGATGTCCAAGTATCTTCTTCCAATACACATAGAAATAGCGTCCCTTTATTAAATTTTCTAATAATACATTGTGCTTTGTTGAGAAAATACTTTTTTGTTTGTTTGTTTGTTTGTTTAAAATAAGATACTGAAAATATACTAGAAGCAATATTTTCTAAATGAGGAATGAATATTTGTATATAATTTTTCTGTCTTGGTATCCATTAATTTTTCCATGTTCGCAGAAGAGAGGCTTGAAATTATTCAGAAACACAGTTGTCTCTGAACACTATATTTCTTCCAAGGACAAATGTTTTCTTCCTATAGAACTGATTAGGAAAGCCAGGTACATTTGGAAGATTCTTTTGATTTTAGGTAGGGTAGGTTGATCTTGAGCTGACTGTCTCTTTCCATTGGTTCCAAAGGACTTATGCTCTTTCTTATGGCACCCAAAATTGATTGTATAAAAGCACATGAATAACCCAATAATCAAGTCCATTGTTCAATTCTTGAATGCAGACAAAGAATAAATAACTTCACATGTAAGTGTTAGCTGTTTTTAAAGACATACACTTCATCCTAGTTCAGAAGATTCTTGGTGTCAGGCTATCAATATTTCCAGTACAGAAAGTTTTTGAGTTAATAGCTTACATTCACAGTGTTGAGAATCAGAGTGACCATTACATATACTTAATTTCCCACAGATATGTTTAGATAATTTGCTAAAATATGATTGACCAAATATTTAGATGATGTGACAAATTGGCTTTTAATGGTGAATGCTTTCAAAGAATCTCTGCCCTACTAGTAGCTTCATTAAAAGATATCTTCACCTCCACCCCTCAGAAAAACTCAACAAAACAAAAATCCCCAAACCTATTTAAAAAGCATATAGTTGAATAAATTTCTTTATTCTCCCGACAGTTATTTTTCTGAGAGGCCGCAAGGCTGAAAAAAATTTCTGACAGGAGCAGTATTTTCTTTGTTGAGATAATCCTAAGAGATGAATTTATTTGGAGATGAAGGTTCTCTTTAGAATGCTTTGAAAGAGGAAAGAATGCTTGAAAGATCCTGAAATTTGATTTACATCTTTAGAACAAAGAAATAAATGAAAATGTGACTATTGTCTTTATCTTCACTGTTATTGTACGCAGTATCCTTCTATAATCTTTTCTTGTAATGATACTTAATAGCTGCTTTCGAGATATTAATGGAAATTGTCACAGGCAAGGGAGATATTACTGCATCTAATGAACAAAAGTAGGACTAAAAGAAAAAGAAGAACAATAAGTAAAATCTGAACAAATAAGAAAATCTAACTTATTTCTGAAATTTAACCCTATACATGGTTAATTGTCATAAGATCAAAATAAGTGAATGCTATTTCTGTTTTGAATATGTGTGCATTCTTCCTGAAAGCTTACTATGCTTTCCAGTTGCACTGTGTTACAGTGTATAGATTTTGAAATAAGAATTTAAGAGTATCTGATTCAATAGTGCTTGGCACATCAACATAGCAACACTAACATAAAATATACACAGTTTGGACATAAAATATACCAAATAAGTGCCTGGTAACTGAAGATCATACAAATTTTTAGTCACCTGTACCTATGAAGATAAATAAAAAGACACACTTTATAAAGTAAAAATATTATTTTAATTGAAAATACTACTATGAAAAATTCAGTAACAATCGAACAGAAGATAACATTCAAACAAACAGCGTGGAAACTGGCCAACTTTCCTGATACTTGTTTGTCTGACCCAAAGAAATACAGAATATTTTAAAGAATTGTTTATTTTAAATTAAATTTTAAAAGACCTAAATAATTTTAATTAAAAAAATGAAGAAATGAAAATTGCATTAGATATTCATGAACATCTAAATTTCTTATAATTGACTTGAATAATTCCAAAAATAGAGAGGCTAGTATGTATTTTTCAATGGTTCCAAAGAAAACAAAGTCAGTTCTCCCAGGTAACAGTGACAGGGTGAGAGGGAATGGCCTCAAGTTGCACCAGGGGAGGTTCAGGGTGAACTTAGAGGTCTTTTTCAACCTTAATGATTCTATGACTGGTAGAAGTTGTTGACTAAACCTCTGAGAAAACAATTGTTGAAATGATGAATTAGTTAATGGTTTTTTTTTTTTTTTTTTTTTCCTGCAGATTAATAATTTGTAAAAAGTTCAGTTATTCAGTCTTTGCAATGAAACAGTTCAGGAATGAAAGGATGGTCAAAAAACAAAGAACCTCTCCATAAACTAAGGAAAGTTTATTTTCTTGTTCTATTCAATTTTATTCAACTCAGAAACATCATAAAATGTGACTTTTATTTATTTGATTTTTAATTTTTATCAAATGAGTACTTTAAGAATTTTAAATTTATTTTTATTTTATTTTTATTTTACTCAACTACAAAAAAAAAAAAAAAGAAATGTATCATGTACTTTTTTTGGCACAATAAAAATAAACTTAATGAATTTTGCTTATGGAATATGCAGTCTCTTCAAACTCATACACTTAAGTATAACATATTCCTCTAAAGTTAAAGAAATGCCAAGCCTAATATGAAGATTACATTTATGAGACATACTACTTGCAAATGTCAAGAGGCAGATATATAAACTAAAAGAACAAAGGATGTAATATTATGTGATGAACAGTTCTCTTGCTGAAGCTGTATTTATATGTGTGAACAGAGGCAACTTTCAGAGGCAGATGAGAACACAGTTTGTTAGGCATAGATAGGAGGAAAACATGATAAAGAAAATAGTCAAGATAAGGGTAAAACAAAATCATAAATCTTGAGGATTTAAAAATGTTTATTCAAAATTTAATAACAACAGTAATATAAGAATTTATTATTATTAATACTGTTATTAAAATTATTGGTCAAATCACCTGATTTAAATACACATGCAGCAATGCATCTAGTAGTATACTTCTATTAACTGTGGCTGGTGGTTACTTTGGTTTAAGTGAATAAAATAATAGTGCATTTCCTTTTGTATGATACCTATGTGTAGCTACATAACCAGAGAAGAGCAAAGAGTTTGTTCTTGTTCCTTTATATGCAGTGATCTTAGATAACCTGTCCTATACGCTGCTGAACATAAGTTTGAGACTCCTGTGAGAAATCTTAAGAGAGTGGTATGAACTTTGAGCAGGAAACTTTAGAGAGAGTTTCAGTATCTTTAGAATATTCTTCCACAGGTTTGAATGTGAAATCAAAATCAGGTTTTTATGAATCAACATCTGAAAAACAATTAGATCCTAAGCAATCACAGTTTCTGTACCAACTTCAATTTTTGTGATTGATTGAAAGTGCTCTTCGTAGTTGTTTCCATGTAGTGCTTTAAAGTTTATTTTGAAAAAATAAAGGCATTCCAAACTTGTATTTAGGAAATAGTCAAGTAATCCTTAGGAAGTGTGCATTAGTATTAGCACTCAAAATTCAGAACAGGTAACTACTGACGTTCCCCATGTAACAATAAATTCTGAACTCAGCAGTCCTGAGAGAAGAGTTCGATTTAAATCACTTGGGCTATTACAAAAGCAAGAAAAATATCCATCATCCAAGGGCTTGGGGGAAGGTATTTGCTGACTTTAAGTTACAGAACATTCTCTTCATTTTCAGACTGTTAATGCTTATCCATGACTTAAGTAAGAATACTTACTTTTTCTCTTCAGTTGTGCACATTACAAACAGAGATTAGTGCCCTTTCACTTCAGAGCTGTCAGAGTTAAAGTGACATGAAGCTATTAACATTCTGTTGTAAGTGGCCTTTGTTGTTAGTTTTTTTTCCCCTTTCCTTATCAAAAGATCACTATAACCCTTAGTTTGCATTGTTCTCATGAAGATCACCTTATCCCTTTCCACTGTTTTGCACACTTACACAGAATATCTTCAAAATCCTTATGCTTCTAAGCTGTTGCCTGATATTTTATGCTTCAAAAGGTCGGATTATCCCATATAAAATGTGAACTGATATTCTGCATGAAAGACTTTGTTTGAGTGCAGTAATCAAAAGGTATATATTAGAAATATGACACAAACTGTTATAAAACAACCCAAACAATTTTTGCACATAAAATATTCCTGTGAGATTTATCTTAAATAGTACAGCAAGAACATATTACAAGTAGGTGTTTACCAAAGGAAAATGGAAACATCAAAAGGAAGATGAACAGGAATCTGGAGAAAGAGTAAGTAAACATGTGTTTGCTCCTTTATATCATTTATTATTTTTTACCTCTTCAGTACGCGTTTTCCTACCTGTCACTTCATCTGCAAAGTGTTTTAGAACAACCTTCAGAATTTCTAACAGCTGCCTCAGTATAACGTAAAATAGATAAAATTTAATCTGTCTCCAATCTGCCCATGCTGTATTGCTTGTATTACAGATACCTAAAAACAGAGCAAATATCTTCTGAGATGTCTGGAATAGAAAAGTTTTTCCACTGTGCCAACTCTAGCAGGGAGCTGTGTGGATGTGAGGGGAAACTTTTGTTTGTCCGAGCATATCAGAAGCTTTGATTCCAACCTTAGGCACCAGCTCACCACATTTTAATAATCTGGCTGTAAGATTTCTCTTCGTTATATACAATCTTATGGAATCCTATCATATATAAATTCTCCACTTCTCTTCCTGTCTTTTACTTCTCAGTTTTTTCCTCCATTAAATAAGCAACTCAGCTGGTAATAATTAACAAAAAAAAAAAAAAGTTCCTAATTTTCTTCAAACTTTTTATTAAATATTTCAGTAGTTCCTATTTTTTAACAGCTTACATAAATGCTCTTAAAGTCATTCTGTTTCTCTGTGAGTTTTTGCATGCAACGGAGCTAAGTTTGTGCTTTAGATTTAGGCTAAAAAGTATTAAAGAAAAGGCAGTTTCATATATTGACTTGTAGATAAGTTATATCTGCACTGAAAGTATATATATTTTTAACTAATAAAAAATCATTGCTACTTTTTATACTGCCGAAGCAGCTTTCACAACCCTCTCTCATTCAGGAAATTATGGTTTTAGTTACTTGGAGGTATTACACATGCTATACATCAGCAACCAGCTTACTCCTTTAACCTGCCTTTAATGCACAAATTCTCAAGCTTCGTTTGGAGACTGCAAACGGTTAAAAAATGTGTCTCATGTCTAAAACTGAGAGTTCTTTAAATGCAAAGAACTTGACTGTTATCTGCAGAAATAATCATGATCATTGTTTTTCATGCTTATATGGCATTTTTTTCTATGAGCTGTAAAAAACAATTCTTCTGAACTTGACAAACAAATCTGTCCTAGCTAGTTAATTCATTATACCTCTAAGAAGGTGTTATCACATCTACTTTAAAAATGAGGAGAGAAAGAAGGAGATAAAAAATCAGTGGAAAAACTGAGATTAAAACTCAGACCTTATCATCAATAGACTGCATCAGTCAGAGGATCTGGCTGTTGCCAAGTAATATCTTGACTTACATGTAAGAAGAAAAAGAAAATAAATCGGTAGCCAAAGCAGTATTTTCAAAAAGCAAAACTAGTGAACTGTTGATAAGGAATGTATAGAACTTTTTACTTAGATGAAAGAGGTGTTTTTTTTTTTTTTTTTTTTTTTTTTTTTTTTTTTTTT
>NW_024962268.1:11779187-11799474 GCF_019238085.1 Lagopus leucura | reverse complement strand
TATTTCAAATACACTTTAAAGTTAAATTGACTTCGAATAAAAATAAATTAATGTATCTGGAAGTTAAACAAAAAAGTCAACAAACCTCATGGGTTGATTAGTTGTAGCAGAGGACATCTGGGTGCAGCAGAGTATGATCCACCCCGAGACTCAGATGGTGAGAGTGATATTCACTCCTTGTAAAAGTGTAGAGAGAGAAAGAGAGGAAAAATACAACAATCAAAACCAAAACATCCATCCTCTCCATATATTATCATCTCCGATTACACACACACACACAAAGAGGAAAAGTGTGGAGTTTCACAGAACCAGGCACTACCTGGGAGCTGCGCTTCCCTGCGCACGGCCTCATTCTGCACATAGTGAAATCAGTGACAAGAGTTCTTCTCGACTTGAGTGGGTATTCAAGATTGAGTTTATTGGCACCATGCCCAACAGGCATCGTTGAAACTGTAAGAGCAAGGCCAGAGACTCCACTGGGAATCCATGCATTGACTGAAGCATGTCCTTAAGCAGATATCTGAGTCCTGTAAAGTCAACAGATTTAAATAAGCACTTTAAGCTGAGAATATGCTTTGTTGAATGTTGGCCTTTGGCAATTATTTGAAATATCAAGTTTTACCTACTTCATGAATAAGCTGTTAAAATGTTTTGAAAAATAGTTTATCTGTTGATGCTAAGGGTCATTGATCATGAATACTCTTACTTGGAAAAAAAAAAAAGTATTAAAACTATCACTATAATTAGTAAAACTATGAGGAAATGTTCAGTTCCACCTCACTACAGATTTGCAGCTGTGATTCCTGAAAATGCTGCTAAATTAAGTCAATTCAAAACTGCTATTAAAAAAAAAAAAATTAGAGAAGAAAAGAAGCTTCATAGATGTAAATTGCCTTTGCTTAGGAAATTATAGTTCTAGAGATCTTCCTCTTGGAAAAAAAAAAAAGAGGAGTATCCCTATGGAACCTTGTGCTAGCCTGCCAAGCTGAAGACAGTGTTTTGCAGAAACTGGAGAAAAATATGGTCTTGGTAAATATGTTTAGTGAAACTATGAAAGCTTCCCAGGAAATTTCACACTTTATAAATGTTCCATAGTTAACTGGATTCACTGGATGCTCAGAAAAGCATAACATTTATGAAGACAAGATGAGGAGAATCAGGCAGTTCATTTTAGACAGTTGCTTTTGGAGGATATGCAGACAGATTTGTAAAGACATATAGATACATGTAGATACATACTGATTTGTAGCATGCAGATTTTTATTTTAGCTATAATTTAGAATGAGATAAAACTGACATATACTGGTTAAGCTGGTTGAGTTACTACTACTGAGCATATTAACTAGTAGATATACATGTTTAAACTGGTCATAATCAGATCTTAATTTCCATTAATATGTTTGTTATCCTTATCCTTGTGTAATCAGTCTATTTTTCTAGAACTTCTTTTTGGAATTAAAAAGAAACTTAACCTAAGCCTAATTATTAAATAACCCGCACATTAGGTAAAAGAAATCACATCACCAACTTTGCTGAGACATATAAACATTTAATAATCAGATAATCAGTTCTTATTTTTGAACTGATTTTACAAATACTTTTAAAGCTCCACCAGCTTTGTAAAATGCAGAAATCTTTCAGTTGCAGAAAGCTACTGTTGGTCATTCTTTCTTAAAGATACATGCATTAAAAAAATTTTCTAGAGAACTTCTAGGAATGAAGCTTCATTCAGCATGAAACTAGAAGAATATTTATTTTTCTTTGTTTCAGAGTGCTTTTTCTTTGCTAAACAATATTGCTTATTGTCCCCCAGAAGAGCTATAATAATTTGCTTAAAACACAGCATGCAGTAATCCTTTTTTTTTTTTTTTTTTTTACAATATTCTTAAGTAATTTATAAGTGCTTATTTCAGACTGAGGAGTTTGACAGTGCCCCTAGTGAATCTTGATATACATGTCTTACAATTCATACACAAATGATGCTACATGAAATATTCATTAGGAATACTCTAAATTATGTACCAAACAACGAGGCTACTGTCATTGTCACACTTTTCATCTGGTAAATATCCCAGCGGGCACAATGAATTCACTTATAGCTCACAAACAGTTTCCCAACATGTTTCAATTATTTATCTTATAGCTGCAATCCTCCATGTGTTCATGTATGTTTTTGTTTTTAAGGCTTTTCTGAAGTACACCCACATCTTCAGCACTGCTGTGAAATACGTAAAGGCTGTAGAGAAAGGGATCAGCTTGTATTTTACTTAAGTGTATTTCAATACAATTTCTGTGTTTAGACTGCACTGAGGAGATCTGGTCACAGCGTAAACAGATTACACTTCAAAAGGAGATAGTTAAGTGTTTTTGAAAACTCTAGCAGATTTCCCCATTCAGTTAAACTGAAGCACATGAGTGAGAGAATACAGGAAAATGGATCTCTACTACATTTAGAGCAGGCAGGCAGAGTGTAATGACAAGATGCAACAGGTCTACCATGTGATGAGATGAATAGTGTCATTTGTAACTTCTTAAAAGGCAGATGAGGAACACACGGTACTTCCTTGACACATGATGCTAAATGACACTTATCACTTAAAATAAGTAGCTACAAATCTCAGACATAATAGATCCATTTGGAAAGTGCACAGCACGATGCAAACTTCTTACAAATATTTAATCTTCTGACATGTCACATTCCATTATTCAATAATATAACAATCCTGGATTTTTCTTTTTTTTTTTTAATTTTTTTTTTTTAAATTTTTATTTTTTTAAATTTAAGGGTATTTAATTTAATAGAAACTTAAGTATTTCTGCCCACAGTTTTCTGTGACTTAAGGTGCCCTTCAACTACAGATCTCCTTCAAATTAATTTAGAGAGGCAATGAATATCACGGCATAAAAAAGGGGTAAGAAGTGTACATGTGGTAAGAAGCAGATTTCCTAATGTACATTTCTCTTAAGCTAGTACTGTGGTTGTACTCAAATAAAGCATAGGTCAAGATAGAAGGCCAGGACTGAGCCTAGCTGGGCAGATGACGGTGCTAAGTAGAGAATGCCAACAATTGCGTTCTGACGTTAGCATAGAATTTCAATTTTCACTTTCTGAGTTGTTTAACAAGGATTTAGTGGGAGATTCTAGCTTAAACAGTCCCTTGACCAGTCCGATTAGATAACACTGCTGCTGCTTGTCCGCTCAGCTAGCTGATATAACTGTAAGGATAAAGCGCACTAGCCACATCGGATTTTAAAAAAAACACTCAGTGCATGCCTAATCAGTGGTATCTTCCTGATGAAGCTGAGAATAGAAGTTTGGACACAACAGTGTCCAAAGAAGCAGAAGAAGCAGAAATAAGCAGACAGAGACAGTGAAGTAGAAAGGTGGTATCACTGCATGTTTGCACTGAGATTGTTTGCACTGGGGTATGTGTAATTACCTAAAGTCATGGTTGGTAGTCAACAGATGCATCACTCTGAAAACGTATAGCCTTCTATATTTTGTTTGTCAGTAAATACTAGTGATAAATTTCAGTAGTTTTGGAAATAGACACACTTTTCATATCTTGAAATTGACAAAAAATAAAACCCGCCTGTGTCATTCACGTGTCTGTAACGTTCACTGCACCTCAGGGTAGAATTCCTTCAATACATTAACACTCCCTCCTTGAAAACAAAACCAAAACCAAAAAGATTTCTTTAGGTTTTGAGAACGTGGTTCTTACCACTCTGTTACGATTGCACTACAATGTGCACAGAAAGTCTTGATTTTGTGTTCTTACTGTATTTATTTTATTGTAGTTACCAGTGCTTGGAATTTTGAAGTTGTATCAAAAGCTAAACTACTTCATTTTATCACTTGCTAATTCTTCAGATAGATTTAAAAGCACTTATTAAGAATAGAATACTTTTGAACAGTGTGCTTCATACACAGGTAACAGAAGTGGTATTAACAAAGAAACTGAAAAAAAACCTATTAAAGTTCCAACATGTAAAATTTATTTTAAAAGCTAAAAATAAATTAATAGCAATATACCTTTTTGATTTTTAACTTTTTTTTCTGATTTTCAGGCTTCTGAACATTCCTACATCCTTGAAAAAAATCACACACAAAACATTATTTTCTTCTTCAGCTTTTGTGACTAACGTTTTGGAATACATTACTAGAAAAAAAAAAAAAAAAAAAACATTGAAAACTCTAGCAATACTGGCATCTTCTTTAAATAGATTTTAATAGGAGATAAATTATATGTTTACCAGCAGAAGTCTCATACTTGTGCCCTTTGTGTACAGTGCAGGTAATCTATGTATTTTTTCTAAGATATAGTTAGAACAATACAGCTAACTTTCTCTTTCAAATGCTACTATTAGTCTTTATACCCATTAGGAAGATGAGATGCCTTAGGGTGAGGGATGAATGAAAGGTTTTGCTATCTCTTTACTTTCTCTCTTCCCTTTTTTGAAACTAAGTAATTACTCCCACTCATAGCATCCTGGGCAAAGCACCTTGGCATTGTGTGTTTACTAGAAAGGGGGGGAAAACCCAACTATCAATACATGCTATTACATTTCAGGTGGACTAGAAGGTTCCCTTTTATGTGACACTTTACTGCCTAACAGATGTTGTGGCTATTGACCAGTTTGTTTAAGTTGAAGTTTAAGGCTATGTTAGAACATGACACTTTTTCTCTTCCATAAGTCTATTTTCTAGAACAGTAAATCCTGTACAAATAAGAGCTTAACGCCACTAGTGTTTTTTTTTTTTTTTTTTTTTTTTTTCTTTTTTGTATTGTTGTTTTCCCTACAGGAAACTGCTAATTAATGAACATTACACAAGTTCTGTGAGTAATGTTGATGTATTTGTAGAGCATATGCTCTACATATCTCCATTGCCTAGTACTACCAGAAAGTAGTAATTCAAGACTATTTTTGTCACAGTTTTCTTACAGTCTTTGAGGAAATGAATAAGTTGAGAATTAACAGCATTTAAAAAGCATTTAGTTAGAAAGAAAGCCAAAATATCTGTGTTGAAGGGGTAGTAGAATCTAGCACTCATTAGTTGAATGAAATTCCACATCATGTGGGATGAAACTCCTTAATGTCACCAAAATTAACTCATGAAATATTTTTAGGTGAAGTATCTGGCTTTTCAAAATAACCGATTTCAGTTCTTAAACAAAACAATTGCTTCCTTTACCTGATTTCAAGAGGAACTTTGCCAGCAGAAAAAAACCTCCAAGAGTGACCCCATTGTGACTACCAGCCCTTGAATGATTACTGCTTAGTAGTTTCTCTTAAGAAAACTGTGCATAATCAAAGTTATAGAGTGGGAAAAACAATGAATATGAATGGTGCTGGAATCTCTGAGCTCCTTTGTTATTCTGCCACCAATATACACAAAAAAGAAGCGATATATGGGACCATATGAGGTGGTCAAAACATTAACCAGACATTCTAGCTGTTTTTCAATATTCTCAGCCCCGAGTGTGTGTTTGAAAGAAATGTGCTACTTGGAGCACAGCCATTTTTCTAGCTGTGCTGCCTGTATCTTTGCTTACTCATGGTGGTGGTGGTGACAGAAGTGCTGACGCCAGCCCCAGAAGCAGTGCGAGAAATACCTCCCTCTCCCTTCCTTACATTCAAAGCTAATCCAGAGCTCTGGGAAAGAAAGACCTGTAATTTTATAGTAGCTTGTCTAGAAACTAGTAGTGAAATGCATAGCTTTGTGGCTGGCTTTCCTGAAAGTACACTTTATATGATGTTTAAGCCATAAACATTTGAGGGCCGTGCTGTAATATCCCTCCCTGGAGCAAAAGTCACAGTGCAATGTGGTTCAGTACCTGTCATGACGACCTCCTTCCTGAGAGGACATCCAGCCCTTGAGCTGTTCCAGACCTGCAGCAAGGCATGGGTTGCCTCACATTTCTCAGTCCAGTGTCTAGGCATGACATTTAGCATGCTGTAGAACCTGCCACCTCCTGGGTTCTGCCTGCACATTCGTACTTTAAGCCAGTGCAAACCAAAGTGCTGGCTCTGTCTTGGCCCTACGTTTTTACCAGGAGACTCATCATTATGCCCAGTTAAACTCCAAGTTACTATAGTCATCTTCTTTACAGGGTGATATTTGTTTCCAGCTGTTTCATGAACTGGAATACAGTATAAACCATAGCTGTATTAGTGTATGGAAGCCACGTATACATGCAAATCAAAGAATTCAGCCTATACCTGGTAAATGTATGAGATTGTTTTCTCTCCATTAAGTTAATCTGAAATACATTTAAAAATTAATAAGGTTTTTCACAAGGAAAATTATCAGGCTGGAAATTATTTTTTACTTTGTGGTATTTGAATCAGGATTTGTTATTAGGAATGCTATTTATTAAACAGTCTTTGTAAATACAGTGTGCTTTAGCTGTGACCTAGTAATTAGTAGGTTGTGTATCTCGTTCATGTCAGGGCAGTTTTCTTTCAGGTGATCTGTATGTTAGAGTAGTTTATGAGATCTAACAAGATCAGAGTACATTGTGGGATGTCTTTAGGTCAGAAAAAAACATTGTATGTGGCTACTATTTTGTATTTTAAAGCAATGTGGTTAACAATGTCATTAAATGATATGTACGTTGACCTGAAGTTAATGCCTCCTATTTATTCCCATGAAAACTACAAGCAAAGAGAACAGTGACATTATTTGATAAAAAAATTCTCTGCTACAAAATACTATTTTTCAACATGATCACCATCATTAGCTATACATTTTTGCCAGTGGTGAATGAGAGTTGCATGTGGCACTTAGAAAAGTTTTCACGAGTAGAGGTGACCCACAGTCACTGTCACCACTGTTGAAACTGCCTCACTGTGCTCACATGCACTGTTCAGGTTCCATAAATGTTCAGCAAGCATTGATAAATGCCAGTAGGTGCCATTCTTTCCACATGGAATAATTCTGTGACACACCTTTGCCCCTTATGCACTTCCATGTGTGACATTATTCTGTCAGACTTCCCCTCTTCTGCTATCCTATGCCTGGCAACAACATGTAATGGAATACTGGTGGGAAAGTTCAGCATACAGTGCCGTACCACTACTATCTGTCTCTGACATGATGGGCTAATATAATAAAATATGAGACATTACTTTCAGAGCAGCCACCATAGAAATAATAACAACAATAGTAATAGTAATCCGATACTCAGTTTACCATGTGTTCTAAATCATATGATCTTCATTTATAGAGGTTTGTTGATGTTTTTTTTTTTTATTTTTATTTTTAATGCATTTGAGAAATATTAGGAGATAAATGCAATGAGAATTTTTCAGTCTAAGATGTTATAAAATTCTTTCTTGATCCACTTCCAAAAACATATCTCAGTGCCCATTCCATGACCCCTTCATGGACTTTGTTGTGAAGGCTTTCCTTTTAACGCTGTGAGTATATCTGATGCACTGGGACAATGATGGGAAAAAGGAATAAAGAGGGAGTAGGCATTAGGTTTGAAATGTAAAGGCTTTATTTAAAAGTCAGGTAGGAAAGGACAGAAGGTCACATAGACTTTATCTGCCAGTAAGATTTCCTAAACCTAAATTATTATTCAATTAAAATAATAATAAAAAAAAGGTCAATCTATTCAGACAGGCTTACAGTTATTGCAATATGACATTTTAGTTTAGATTAAAAACTTACTTTTCTGGCTGTACCAATAAGCCAGGTGTGCACCAACGCTGATACAGGTGATATGCTGATATAGGAATGAAAATGCACCATTTTATTATGGAGTCTCAAAATGCCAGTGGATAAAGCACTGATAAATCTACATACAAATAAACATTTGAGATTTTTCACTAAGCATCTTGCAGTCCATACACTGTAGAAGGAATTTATAAAGCTATTTCAGGAGTGACCTACATGTCATGTCAAGTACTTTTCTAAAAGATTCCATCTAATCCCTCGCACAGACAGAGATGTTGGCATTTTACAGCAGTGACTACATGGTATTATTGGCAGCAGTTCTACAAGCAGCACATATTAGACTAATTGTCATTAAACTATATTAGCTTCTGTTGATTTCCTGGCTAAAAGTTCAGAAGCGCTTACCTTTTTCTGTGTGATGTGCTTGCCAGGTTTTACTGAATCCTCAGGACTTTGTAAGTAATATAACACCTTCAAAGTCATTTCAGTACAGCAATTGTTTCATTGCCGAAATGATCCTCAACCTGGCTCTGATCTAAGAAACGTTTGTGAATGCCACTTTGCCCTTGCCCACCTGTTTTATGTTTCTCCTCCTCTCCTTATCTACCATTTCCACACAACAAGACAATCCAAAGTGTAGGCCATTTAAGTGTCACCAGGTCTGCAAAGCTTGAAAAACTCTGCCAGTTAACATAAAACAAAATCACTGTCTGTTCCATGGAATCACATTTCTCTGCCCCAAAGAAAGCTGAGGAGAGGAAAGGTAGCTTTAGAGTGGGGGGCTTGAATGAGGACACTTTGTGAATGTGAATGGAAACTCTACGTTCTTTGTTATTTTAACAGGCTGTGTCTGTTCTCCTTGAAAGAAATTGTATGAGAGAAGATTGGATTAAGTAGTTTTTATTTTATTTCAATGCATTTGTGCACTTTTACAAAGATCAACTTACTTAGCCATGTAATAAACTCTTGTTTTACAATAATACTAGTGTATATTATACTGATGTAGGTATCAGCAAAGTAAGGAATCCTAGTTGGGAAACAAAACATGTTTCTTTGGTGAATGAAGCATATATCATTACCTTCATTTACCTTGCCAGATATAACTAGAATCTTTGCAAGGCAATCAGAGCAATGCCAAAACTCTACTTAATAATCTTTGAGCAGTTTGCACCTACTCAGATCACTTTCTAACTTTGCAATTTATTGTTCGGTAGGTTAGTTTTTATTCCTCCTCTTCTATCTTATCAAATAAATGTATAAAATTGTAAACTTTTTTCTAGCTGAAAAAAATTTATTTTAGACATAGTAATATCTACTTTTTAATAATCGTATGTCTCTTCATCCAAGGCATTGGTGATTTTGCACAGCTGTAATATACAGAAACAACTATAATAACTTAAAATAAGATGAAAATTAAACAACACTGTTATTAAGGAAAAGTTGTGTCTACTAAGGGACTCATTTGGGTGGTTTTTTTTCCACCAAGTTCTAACATGTTCAGTAAGACTTTTTGTGTTATAAAGCTTTCCTGTTTGCCTTTTTTTCTGGCTCCCTCAGTGACAAATTAATTTTACCAATGATGAAAAAATTTAATGAAAAAAAGTGGCTGAAAAACACCATAAGTTACAGTGTTATGAATAATATGTGAAATAAGAGAGGAAAAGAAAATAATTTCAGGTTAAATATATGTCTATGGAAAATGAACAGAAGAATTAAACTCAAAGTAAACTTTATGTATGTCCTATTTTAGAAGGATTGTTTCTGTTACTTAGCCTTTGTTCTGACCGCCTTTTTTTTTTCTCTTTAAAAATAAATTTATAACCTATGAAATTAGAAGCATCTACAGAACTGAAACTTCTCTGATATGTCCAAATGAATGTTATCATACAAGAGGTTCATCATATAATTTCAGGATCAAATACAGATGTGAGAAATTCAAGGAACAGAATAGACTGGTTTTGTTAGATAAAGGTGATGATGTTATTGTCAGAAAGATAAAGGAGAAAAAAAGGAAAAAGCTTGCACACTAACTTAAATGAGTTTAGCATGAGATTTATTTCATTTTTTTCTAATATGAAGTATGATTCACTTCTTAGGATCTTGTGTGTATTTCTTTTAACTAATTCCTTATTGTAACATGAACCTAGAACATTGACACTACGCTTCTCCATCCTAGCTTTCTTCTTGTAGTGCACCATCACTAATGTTGCTTTTGTTGACCATCTATTAATCTTGAGGCCTCACATGCTGTGAAAGTGTTCATTTAATAGCTTATGTAGTTCTTTTCACTTTTATTTCCACTTTTATGTATGAAAATTTTAGATGTGTTTTCACATATATGCACACCAAAACACCAAACAAAAATGTGAAAAGTAAACTGATAAAATGAATAATTATAGAAAAGATGATCTGATGTTGGTAGAGGAAAAAAAAGTTATTTCAAAGGTGGAAAACATCTTTTTTTTTTTTTCTTTTTTTTTTCTTTTTCTACAGGAGTCACTCTATAAGCTTGACATCTTTATATAGGCATCCTGCATCTTCATGAAACATTTATTCAGCATCCACCTAAATTTTTCCTTTCTTTGCAGTAACTTCAGAATGTGGCTATGTAACATTGTAACTAAGATTAATACCACCCCAACATGTAATCTGAAGAATTCTTTATGTGCAAACTGAAGATATAAATTTTTCTAAAGTAATTTCTGGAGACATTCAATTATTAGATGATCATTTCTACATAATGATGCTTTCAGTGAGAACCGTGTGCAACCAGCAGAGAAATCCCACCCAACTTCTCTTAATTTTTTTTAGCACTACCATGTACCTTACTTCCAAAATAATTTATTTTTCAATTAAAGTCATTGTGAAGGACTGTGACTAACTGCAACCAATCTATTGTTTGATAGCCTGTTCAGATGGCATTCAATTCCATAGAGCTTGGGCAGGTGCTCTAGGGAACATGAAGTTGCAAGCAAAGAGAAAAGGCTTGTTTTCACCTCATGTCTGCTGATTTTCAGAACATTAGTGGTGGAAAGTCTATGAAATGGTTGACTGCTGCCGTTCAGAGCAGTTCACAGCTCTGCTTCAACTGTGGTCTGCAGACAGCTTGCTCAGGCTCTAGCATTTATTGGGTTGAACCTGGATTGTTTACTGATTTGACACACATGCAGTAGGAGTTTCGCCTGAATAAGTGCTTCAGGATTAGCCCTAGTATTAGGAATCTACATAATGAACTGTCACAAAGAAATGCTGGATTTGTCAGCCTTGCACAGCTGTACTTTGTATCAGTCAAACAATAAAACAGTCCCTGTTGCCTAGTATTTATGTACTGTATGATGCATACCTGCCAATTACAGTGCTTGCAAAAACATATATATGTGAGTGAAGTGGTCATGAGAGATTGCTGCAAGTGGTGTTTAGTGGTGCACTCTCAAAAGAGAAAAAATGCTCCTCTTGTATGCATTGATAACAATTTCTTCACAAATCAAATCAATCTTGGTGGATGTGATTGTTTTCTAAATCAAAACTATTTACTTTAAGATTTTAGTAAGTTATTTTGTACTAAGACCTTTCAGTTTTAAGGAAAGTAAAGCTAAAAGATACTGAAAATTCAAGATTCATATTCTGTAATGTTGATTTCTGGACTAGAGTGTCCCTAGGTCACTAGGAGATTTGACTTTTAGGAATGTTCCCATTTATGAAATGAAAATGCAGTATACTTGAGAATCAGAGGCAATATTTTTACCTTTCACTTCTATTCCAGTTCCCTGGAGGTTTTGCGGCACCTGCTGTAAAACAACTGTTTTATTGACGAAGAGGTGTAAACCCTGTAATTCTGCATTGCATGTTGTACAATGTGGTTTGCTGAGTGATTTTTACCACTGAATATGAAAATATTTGCCCAACTGTCATTAAACAGGGCAGAAATAAAGACTCCAAGTTCACATACTGTTTCTTTGTTCTGTTTCACTTCATTTAAATGCAGAGATAGGCTACTGTACACAGCTGGTTTCTGGGCCGTCAAGGAACCTTACTTAGAAAAATGTAAAATGTTTTATAACTTGACATTAAACATGAGAAAAAAAAGGGTGCCTTCATTCAGTTATTGATAGCTTTTTGCTATTGCTTGCTTCATTGTACAGGTGCTTCACAGTGCACAGCTGGTTTTCAGGCCCTGCCAAGACTAGCTGCAGAAACTAAAAATAATTTCCAGCTTTGCTTTATCAAAAACAACAACAACAAAAGCATTTATTTCTTTATGCTCTGTGTAACAGGTCCATACTGTCTCCATCATGGGAATCTGGCACAAGAAAACTGCTGTCGGCTGGCAGCCAAGCATTTTGTGTGGATTACTACTGCTGGTAACAGTTTTCATTGGCAGAGATTTTACATTCATTTCAACCCAAAGCTAGAAGCAGATTTCTGTGACTTGTTTGTGTCTGACACTCTCTTCTGCATGTTGTGTCCATTCTTCCCGTCAAGAATTTTGGTTCTTCTCCAATAAGCATATATACTAATTTAGAAAACAAGCTCCTTCTACTTGCAGCAGCTCAGGTCTGCTCAAAGTTACATTACTTTTACTACTATATCAAATATAAAGCAATTCCATGCTAAAGGGATTTTTTTGGTTGTTGTTGTTTTTTTATCTGTTTCTTTAGTTATTGAAAAGAAATTTGGCTGATTATCCTGTCCAATTGGAATACGAGCATCACGTGTCCAGATCACCTCAGCTAAACATAGAACTTTATGATCTGCACAAGGATAGATGAGGGAAAACCAAATGAACAAACTGTTTTAGGAAAAAAAAGTAAAAGTCTTCACACTAACTTGGCTCATTTTTGAGAATGAGAAGAAACAATTCTTTATAATATTGCTTTCTGCTTCTTTATAATACTGCTTTCTCACTCAAGTGTCAAACTTGAGGCTTAGGTCCTTGTTGAGCAATATTGCCTCTACCCTGTGAAGCTGGTAGATGTGTAGGATGTTTAGCACAAAGTTTTCAATGTGGGAAAATAATTTTAATTCTAAAATTCGATCCCTCCTCCTTCAAAATGCATAGCTGGTACACTTACAACATGACTTTCCATGTGCACTCCATGGTGTAAAGGCTATTTTTGTAAAATAGGAATTGTTGGAGATACGTTGTGACAAACTCTAAAGGATGTTTAATCTCAGTTCTAACTTTTTTTTTTTTTTTTTTTTTTTTTTTTTGCGTAGGAGGTGGAATTATTTCTCCTGTATGGAGGCTGTTTGGAAATTCAAATTAAGTATATCTGTATGCCTTGAGATCAAGGGCTCAGCACCACTGTGGAAAAGAGAAGTGAGAAATATATAGTTGTAAAAATGAATGATGAATATTCTGTGACATGTAAGGATGACAAAATTCAGGATTTTATCTAAGCTTGTGCACACATGTTAATGTTGATCAGTGAAGTCTGGGGGATTTATATTGCTACCTTTTCTGAAAGTAGGACAAAAACACTAGTTTTCTTTATCACATAGATTTCATAATGAGTAGCATATTCTTCTGAGATAGGTACTTTTTTTTTTTTTTTTTTTTTTTTTTTTTTTTTTTCCCCCTATTGCAAAAGAAATTTCAATGAGACATCTTCAAGAGATGTATTTTATGTCACATCTCTCAGCCATTTGAATCTGATGCTTTTATATCTGCTACTTTTCCCAGCATGTTTCTCTCACCTCCAGTTTCAGGCAAAGGACATGGGAACTCCTGGACTTTTTTGAATCATCAATTAGTGGGTTTCCAAACTACTAAATGAAGAACCCAAGGCTGGAGGAGTACAAGTCTGGGTAATGACAACTTCTGAAAAATTTATGTAATTGTTTACCCTTAGGTAACCTGGAAATTTCAGCTTCTACTTTCCCATTCCTATAAAGATTTACTCCTCCATTCTTCATGTCACAGTAGGATATTGGAAAGGATTTACATTTGCTTCCACTCTCACTGTCTGTTCCTCCCCCATATCCCAAATTGGCCTGTCAAATGTAATTATGTATTAGGTGACTTTATGTCACCTTACAGATATTTTAAACTCTTATCATTCTTTATGATACAGTGGTAAATCTTAACAAATCATTGGTAATCACACAAGTACTTTTGTACACAAATTAAGTGCAAATTAGCAGAATCCAAAGTACAAATAAATGATCAGAGAAAAGAGAGATACACTCTTCCACATGACCATCCATAACTAACCATATAAAGATTAATTTATAATTTGACTATAAAAAGAGATTTAATATAAAGTTAGCTATAACTTTGGGTTTGTAACATTTTCCAACACATTAATATTGTGAAAGAATGCATTAATATGAGAAATTTTACCTCTAAATCTTGCTGCTTCTGAATGAGAAAGTACTGGCCCAGGATTTTACTCCACGGAATTTGCTAATCCATTTTCAAAAAACTCAGTTTACAGTGAGTATGCACAGTAATTTATCCCTAGGATAGCATAATTTCACAGCGTTTACCCACAGAATAAAATATTTCTTCTTATAAATATCCACATATATTTAAAATATGCATGTGTATATATATAAAGTTAAAACCAATGGAATAATAGAATTATTATTATTATTATTATTATTATTATTATTATTTCCTAGAAATGCTTGGGAGTTAAAGATTTGCATTACTGTTCTTTGTTTGCAGACTCTGAACAATCTTAAATTCAGACTGAATTTACAGACTCTAGACTGTAAACAAATGTCATGACAGGTTTTTCCTACTAAAGACATAAATGGCTAAGAAAATTAGGTATATTTTAATCTTCAAATCAGAATGTTTAATTAGACATGAATATTCAAAACATACTTTTGTCTTTCACAACTTAAAATGAATACTGCTGGTAAGTACTAATAGGCTTTTGCAGCAAAGTTAAACTGAGAAAACTGTAATAGCTTTCTCCATTTACATTTCCTGTACATGACAACTAGTTAACAGAGTTTATTGAAATCCATAAATCACATTTCAGGGAAAATTTTAAATTTAATTTCTTTTTCATCCTGGAGTAAAAAAGCTAAATGTGCAATATTAAGGAAATTTTAAAGCAATTTTATTATTTATTATTATTATTAATAAATGTTATCAGACACTTCAAATTGAAAGACTTTTTTTTCATTAGAGTATATTGAAACAATTCAAAATTCTATTTTTTCCTTTACTGTGTTATTCAAGTACTTTGGACACCTGATTCCAGTTATCTGCTGAATAGTGTCCTCAGGGAAGTTTGCATCTCCTGTAAGGAATGGGTACAATTGGACTATTATATGCTCCTGAAATAATTGAATAGAATAATGTGTTCTGTGACAGACATCTTTTTTCCAGCCAACACATGGGTAAAGCAAAATGTGGACATATTACCTGTTTTCACTAATTATTAATTAGCTGTAGTTTCTGTGTTTTACTGAACGACAAGAAACTGGAAAATGAGAGCCACAATCTAAAGAATGCCAAAATATTTTAAGTGTATAGAATAAAAAAATACAATAATATCCTTTATATACTACCCTTGACTTCAACATTAACCTGAGGAAGGGGCTCAAATCCACTCATATCTTAATGGTGGCTTTTTCTCGTTCCCAAGCAGATATCCTACTCAAAATTAATTATTTTGGAAAAATCTATTTATATGTAGGAACTAATTCAAAATTTCATTTAGCTAGAATGAGTCCAGGAGCTAGAATCTGTGCCATTTCCTATCATAGGCACATTGTGAGAATGTCTGAATCACAGTATGGTGATTCCTGTAAATCCAGTGAAATTCGGAATAGAATAAAGATACAAAATAACATAAGACACGACAATAAAATTTCATCACAGTGATGTCCAAAACACAAGCTTCTATACTCATTCTTTCGGTAGGTGCAGTGTTCACTATCTTTGTTTCCTTTTTTTCTGAATGAACAAATAATTTCCCAAAAGCACATCTCTGATAAGAGTGTAAAAACCACCCTAATGCCAGTGGAAGACTTTTCCACAATTTTTTCAAGGAATCACAACACAACTCAGTTTTGATTTGGGACTTTAAGGAACTCGAGGATATCTCTATGCCAGCATCTGCTTCAAAGCAGGGGCATCTGGGAGGTCAGATTACTCAGGGTTTTATCCCATTCAGTGTGGCCCTTTTAACCTTATAATCCAACAAAGATTTTGGCCAGCTGGTTGCTCATCCAGACTGCACATACTAGCTTGGATACAAAAGCGCTCTGGAGAAAAGAGGGAAAAAATTGGAATTCCTGGGCAAGTTCCCTATTCCCCAAACTACTGCATTTGGAGTTTGAGACTGAGAAAAATCAGAGAGAAGTGATAGAATAATTTCTTCTTTTTGCTATATATCCAAGTGATATTAGCATTTGGGATGTTACCCAAAACTGCTGAGGAAATGTATTTTGGACTTTGATCCCATCAGCAGTTTTAGAAGGAGGCACACAGAGGTTCTGTGCCTCAGGCCAGCAATCCACATTATGAGCTTGGTCACGCTCCATTTTGTCAGATGCAGGAAGCTTCTGGGTGTGCACAGGGACAGATCCCTTAGCATAAGTAATACAAACAGCTTGGACTGTCTTTGGACTTGGCAGTGGTTCAGGTGCTCATTCTAGGTTTTAAATAATATCACAACTTATCTCATTTTTGGTGTCAAAATTGTGTGGATAGAGTTTCCTTGTGGTCCATTAAGCATCCTTGTAGAATGTTGATTGTCTATAGGAAACAGAGGAAGCTAGTCGGAGTGCTATCTGCTGAATTAGATTGAGATTTTCAGACCATTTTAGTGGATGAGTTTTAATGGAAGATTTCTAACTAAATTCTTATCAAGATGTTTAACTTCAGGCACTAGTATTTAAAATGAATCTGGACTGGAGCTGCAAACAGGCTGAGCTATAAACAGCATTATCTTGTTGTTCAAGTGCTGCAAAGCAGAAAGGAAAGAATACTTATCAGAAGGGAGAACTAAGCCATGATTCTGTCTTCTTGCAAAGCAGACACTTCCCACTGAGAATGCTATAATTAAGGAAATTCCATTACACAGACAGAGAGTATGAAATTTCTATGTGAAAATCTCAATGCTGTTGATTAATTGGGCTCTATTTCATACGTATTGTTTATATACTTATTTTTGAAAATCTCTTAAAATATTCAACAAAAACAAAGAAACTGCTTTGGCAGAAAAATTTTTCCATGATTAAATGACTTCCTTGATCTGAAGGCTGATATCACTGGAGCTGGAAATCTTCCTTCCTTTCTCTCAATTTCTTAATTGATTCAAATATATTCATTTCAATTGGACATTATATCAGGCTGTATACTAGCTATTTTTTGAGGTAATCTTAAAAAAATTGTTTACAAAATAACATGACTAACTTTTTTTCTATTTATTCAGAAGTTGTTTGATTTGATCTTTCACTGACTACCAGCCTAAATCACAAATCTACTGTGTTTGAATGAATTAGTGCAATTACCAAAGCAAGAAAATAATATGTTATTACATTTCTTCAGCGTTGAAGTTAAGAAAATAGTGATATTTATACTATTTAAGAAAGAAGTCTCAGAAATACAGTTAATACTTAGTTTGTCTTTATAATGTCAGCCAAAATGGTATCACTGGATAAAGGATTTCAGATTTAGCACATACTCTCTGTATGATAGTGTCCAAATCATAAAACTATGATGGCTCATTTATCTGACACTTGTTTATCAACAATTCTTTTTATTCTCTTAATTGAAGGGAGTGTTCAGCTTTGCAAAAGAAGACATAATACTACTGTGATGACAGTAATTAAGTATGTCATCTAACATCATCTAAGCTATTCCTGCAATGCCATCTTCACATTCCAGAATTTCTGTTTCAACTAATTTTATAATATATATATATTTATTTCTCTGAGAATTAAGGAATGTCCAAGAAATATTTTATTTCAGAATAATGTAATGAACATTTCCCATTGTCCTTGAAAGAAAATATTCAGAAAAATATTCTGAGAGTGACTGAAACACATTCCTTCTAGAATAAATGTGGTTAGATTTGTCATTTTTCAGTAAAATTCTGGCTTCTTTTCATTAAATAACTCATAATATGTAACATCAATCTTGCTTCCCTCTCCTCTTTTCACTATACCCCCATCACCCCAATGATCTTTGATTCAAAAGAAATAGTTAACATTTCATTCCTAAAGTATGAAAAGGATTTTCTTTTTTTCAGCTTAGTGGGTAATAGATGCTTTCTAATTTTTCTCTTAATTTCTAAGAACATGTAAGGGAAACTGTGAAGCTACAAGGTTTTTTTTTTGTCTCAGTGTATACATAAGAAGAAAATAAGATAGATGCCATTAATCTAGGAAATTTTTGATTTTTTGTCAAATAAAAGCCTGGTCTATGACAGGCATAACAAAGTATGAAACCACTTTTATGGGTTAAAATAAGCACTTGGTTTGGATTGGAGTAAGAAACTAATTCAATTGGAAGTGAAAAATAAGTTTAGTTTATTACAATTATTTTGGTTTTATGTCTGCAAAAACTGTGAGAAAGAATACATAGTACACTGACGACATTTGCTAGGAAACATTTTGGGAGAAAGAGAAGACTGTTAGATAGATTTTTTTCAAATTCATTGGGCTCAGGATGATGAGCTACTTTTAGTGTTAGATTAAACACATTAGAAGGAAAAGGTGAGCACTTTCCTGAAGGGGAATATACCTTTGTCAGTTATGTCTAGTTTAGAGATATTGAACAATGTTATTAAAATTCTTTGGAAGAAACTTTAAGAGCAGTTAAAAACATAAATTGTGTTCTGAGATACATAAAATATTTAATTTTGGCAGCTATCTAGTAACACCTGTACTTAGAGTTGTAGAACAGTTTCCATTAAAACTCCCTGTTTTCTCATCACTCTCCTAAAAATGGAAACTTGGGTTGAATTCTTGATCCTGTGAAACATTTTTTTCAGTATCAGTCTTTTTAGTGCTGACCTATCCCTCATTTCCTCAATGCCAGTGGAGACTTCAGCAATTACAGGAGGATTACAATTATTTTCAGCACATCTAACTTTATCTAGAGAAAGGAAAAAGTGACTTTAATGAAATAATTTTTCACTTTATCTCCTCAAAATTCTTCAATATTTTATGTACAGTTATTTAAAACTTTCACAACTTGAAGTGAAAGATAGATTTTTATATGAAAAATAAGAATGTAGTATCATCAAATCATAGAATGATTTGGGTTGGAGGGAACCTTAAAGACCATCTAGTTCCAAACCTACTGCCATAGGAAGGGCTGCTGCCCACTGTATCAGGCTGCCCAGGACTCTGTTCAACCTGGCCTTGAGTGCCTCCAGAGATGGGAAAATTACAACTTCTGTGGGCAGCTTATACTAGGACATCATGATCCTCTGAGTAAAAAACTTCCACCTAACATCTAACTTAAATCTACTGTCTTTTAGTTTAATGCCATTTCCTCTTGTGCTATCAGTATCAAACTGTGTAAAAAGTCAGTTCCTCTTGTGATTATACTCTCCCTTCAAGTACTGAAAGGCCACAATAAGGTCGCCCTGGAGCCTTCTCCTCTCCATGCTGAAGAAAACCAAATTCCTCAACCAGTCTTCATAGGAGAGGTGGTTGAGCCCTTTAATCGTCTTCATGGCTCTCTTCTGGACCTACTCCAACATCCCCATCTTTCTCCTGTACTGTGTTGGACATAGTAATCCAGAAGGGACTTCATGAAGGTAGAGTAGAGAGACACAATCATCTCCCTTATCCTGCCCACTATCTCTCATTTGAAGTAGTCCAGGATGGTATTGTTATGAGCTACCATGGAAGTAGTCTCAAAACTAGGTATAGGAATACTCTATATCTTTTTTTTTTTTTTTTTTTTTTTTTTTTTTTGAGATCTGAACTTCTGAATAGTACATTTTTCCCAGATGTACCTAATTATGTGCCCTTGGAATAACATTGTTATGGCAATTAAGGCATTGAGAAGGAGAGATGCTAGTTCTCTCCAAACCATTACAGAGCTTGTCATACAAGTTTAAAGAAGGCAAACAAAGTTGTGCAGTGAATGAGAGGATGGCACTGCAAATAAGGCAAGATTTGATTAGTTGGATTTTAGCTCATCTTTGATGTTCTCTATAATACTGTGCAAAACCATTTAAATAGTCTAGTGGCAGTTAGGACTGTTTCAACACATACAGTGATAATTAATAATTACAGAATAACAGAATCACAGAATGGCCAGGGTTGGAAGGGACCTCAAGGATCATGAATCTCCAACCCCTCTGCCACATGCAGGGCCACCAACCTCCACATTCAATACTAGACCAGGCTGCCCAGGGCCACATTCAATCCCACCTTGAACACTTCCAAGGACGGGGCATCCACAGCCTCTCTGGGCAGCCTGTTCCAGCACCTCACCACTCTCTCAGTAAAGAACTTCCCCCTGATGTCCAACCTAAATCTCCCCTGCCTCAACTTAAAACCATTTCCCCTCATCCTGCAGTTATCAACCCTTTCAAAGAGTTGATTCCCCTCCCCTCTGTAGGTTCCCTTTAGGTATTTTATTATATATATTTTATATATATATATATTTAATAT
>NW_024962268.1:11720194-11732100 GCF_019238085.1 Lagopus leucura | reverse complement strand
CTACCTTGTTGTGCACTAACATCTGACCTTTAAATATCAGATTACAGCAAAATAACAAAGAAGATTGGCTCAACAGGGCATAAAATAAACTTCTCAATAATATTCTCACAGAAAGCAATGGCAAAAGGTTTACTTCTGAGATAAATGATCTGAAAGATTCAGCTGTAGAATTCTACAAAGGGAAAGACTTCCAAAATAGTAGTGTTAAGTGAGGAGAAGCCTGATATTTTGACACAGCAAATGGTAGGAATGGAGGAGAAACAGGTCAGAAGCCAAACATAAATTATGAGAGGGGCCATAAACATGAACCAGATTTCACAAATAGAAAGGGGAAAAGGTTTGAAGAGCCTTTAATGTTAACAATAAAATTTTGAAGTTGATTCTCAGCTTTAGAGTCAACCAATGCAGTTGTCTGAGTAAAGGGTAATATGAGAGTAGCAGAAACAGTAATAAATTAAACAAGAGGCAGAATTTTGAACAGATTGCAAGCAGAAGGCCAAAGGAGTAAGAATACAACAAAAAGTTCATTATTGTTAGAAATAGCAGTGGTCTGATACAGAACCTTGGCTAAACATTTCTAAACAACTATAAAAAGAGAATATAAATAGGACAGTTATTATTCATCACAGTTGCACAAGAGCACACCTGCACACATTTTCATCACTGAGATTGAGATATTTTGACAACGATTTTCAACTAAAAGTTCTCACTGCACGTTTTCAGTCATCAACCAATGGGAGTAGCCTTGTTTTTCATCAATGAAAACCACTGAATAAAGAGTTTAGAAACAGAAGTACCAGGAAAACATGATGCTTTCTGTTTATTTGGTTCAAATGACTATGTTTCAAGTATCATTTATTGCATACAGATTTCTAAACTCTTTTCTTACTGCTACAGAATGATTGATTAAAAAACGTGAAAGAAGCCTAAAAGGATTATCTAAGCCATCTCCTTTTCCCTAAACTAGGATCACCTTACACCAGTGTATTCAGACGATAGAGACCCTACCGCCTCCCATGTCTATCTGTCTGCTTTATTATCCTCAGTATTTAAAAGTTTCTGTTAACATCCAACATTCTTTCTCACTGAAAAGTAAACCTAGTATTCCTTGTGCTATATGTTACAGACATAGCAAACAGATTATTCCTTTTCTTTTCACAAAAGCCTTTGCATATGTGAAGAGTGTTGTCATGCTTCCTTTCAGCCTTTCATTCTCTAGATTAAGGAACTCCAGTTCTTAAGCATGCAAGCAATACTGTTTAATTCAATGGAACAATTAGCTAGGGACTCTCTCATTCTTTGAATTAAACTCTACTTGTTGGTTGAAATAAAGCCCAGCTGAGCACAACACAAACAGCAAGAAAAAAAGCTTTGCAAAGGTTTTGGCTAGGCAAGGTAGCTCTTCAGAGCAGTTGAAAAGTTTTAAGGTGAGGCCAAATTAATAAATTATTATGAGAAACAGCAAAACAGTACAGTTAGCCCTATTCCGAAATGGAGACAGTCCAAAAGGACAGGTGCACTGGAAGATGAAAACTTTGGGATGGTATTCATCAAGACATGAGCACTGTAAGCTACTATCTTCTCTGGGGGAAGGAAAGGCAAGGTCTATGTATGGCTCTTTGTCCACTTGCTTCACAGAGATTGGACATGAAAGGCCATATGTGTTCTTCATCATTTTGTTAGTCACTCCTCATTTCTCTCTCTTCACCATTTCCAGTTTCACTTAAACGCATGGATTATGACCACACCTAAAATAGGGAGAAGTGAAATCTGTACATCTAACCTAATATCTTTTTCTGAGGTTCTTCATCCTTTGGTCTTGGCTTAGGAAATCAGAGTACTAACAAAGAAGGCTCATTCTTGACTTCTGCAGAAGAACAGTTGTGGTAGCAAATTGGTTAGATCTGCCTCAAAATAACCATTTTTTTAATAGCAAGAATAAAGGCAGCCAACTCAAAAAGAAAAACAACAACAGAAACATTTTAATATGACAGAATAATGATTATAGTAAGAAAATGTTAACTTGTTCTAACTGAATTTAGTGCATTGGCACTTTAGTGAAATAAAAATCCATGCACTGGAAAGTTTTCATATTTCCTTTCACTACATAGAAATATGCCATAAAATTGAGTGAAAGTGTGAGATCAAAAGCATAAAGTTTAACTTCTGTGTATTACAGAACATTTGTGACCCTAATTGTAACAGACATCCTACAATAGGTTTTCCACATTATCTCTGGTATACAGTGAACATACTTGTCAAACAGATGATGATTCTATGTACTAACATAACCATCTTTCTTAAGCACATCACAGCTTTTATTTTTTCCAATAAACAGTAATCCTAAACAATAGCACTTATGTGAAATACAGTGTTTGCAAGGGCCTTGGGAGCTGCATCTTGGGAACAGGGACTCTAGTACAGTAACATCTCTCCTGTCAATTCTGCATATATTGTTAGAACTAAAATAATAATTTCTTCTCCACCTCGTGTAACACTTTTGCAGAGCTGAAAACTGTGAGGCAATGCATGCTATAGTTCAAGCTCAAACTGAACTGTTCCATTTGACTTGAAAACACCTGAAAAATGTGGTCTATAATTGTAATGCTGACGCAACCTTAACTCTAGTGATTATAGTATCCCCTGCTTATAACACTGCCATGGTAATTAAAGCATGTTAGAGCTACTAAGCAAACGTAGTAAAGGCACCTTCTATGACAGAAACATTAATAAAAATTTTAAAACATGATCTGTTGTGGCATTAAAAATGGAAAACTGTGTTCCAAGTCATAATGATTTAGTGCTGAATTACAGAAATAGTTAAAATGCTTAAATATGATGGCAGCTAATACTATTCTTGAGCATTACACATGCACAAAAGTTCTGTGATAAATACATTTAAATATATTTAATGCTGAAAAACCTGAAGAGGCAATTAGTGACAATAAAATTTGTATTGAATACAGATAAATTTAAGACAATTAGCCTTCTTCTAAATGCAATTTCTGGCCAAGAAATCCATAGGGACACATGACTTATACACATTTATTACTCGTTAGAGCAGTGTAATTCCTGTCATGGCTGAACATCAAGGGATTTATCATCATAAATTCAGATCAACTAATGGACTGAATAGTCCCTTTCTCCCAAGAACAAATCCCTAGGTAAAAGATATGAAATAAATATTGACCACAGCAAAAGAAGTGCATCACAATAATATGTATATTAGATATACACAGTTATTATGTACAATAGGTACATATGGGCATTTATTGTATATTGGTTAAACTGGAAAAGTATGAATTAGATTTACTCGTGTGTACTCCATCTAGACTCCAGATAGCGCAGCTAAAATACATGGAAGCAAGTTCACCTTCAAGTGTTTCAAGAAAAATGTATTCTCCAGATACAATTTTGCTAGTCTTCTTAGCCACAGCATCCTTTCTCTGATCCATCCTCTGGCCTATCTTATTTTTTCTTGGAGGTATTTTTCCTGCATTAAACTTAGATTCTTTAAAACAGTGTAACAAACAAACAAGCAAACAAATAACTAAAATATTTTTATGATATGAAAGATAGACTTTATGTGATCAAAAATTCAGTTGTTTGGTGTCAGATACTTAATTTTTATTTTCTAAGAAGAAAACTGTGATTTAACCCACCAGGCAGCTGTGCACCTCAAGGCAGTTTGCTTATTTGGCCCTCCTGGTGGGATCAGGGAGAAAATTAGGGAAAAACCCACAAAGCAGAACTCATGAGTTGAGATAAAAAAAAACTATTTACAAAGGCAAAAGGAGGAGAGAAGAGAAAGAATAATAGTAATGTTAGTAATATATATATTTATTTACAAAACAAGTGAGTTTCAACTCATTTGCTCACTGCCTATTGACCAATGCCTAGAAAAGTCCCTGAGCAGCAGCTACTACCCTCGGCTAACAAATTTTAATAGCTTTTGTGTGATTCCTTATGATATGGAATATACCTTTTATCAGTTTTAGTCAACAGTCCTGGTTCTGTCCCTTCCCAGCTCCTTGTACCTCTTGGCTACTCACTGGCAGGGCTGTCAGGGCAGCTGAAATGTCCTTGGATTTATGCAGCACTGCTCAGCAACAACTAAAATATCAGTGTGTTTTCAACATTATTTTTCTCTAAAGGCAAAACAGCATCATACCAGACACCTAAAAGATCAACCTTGTTCCATCTGAAACCAGGACAAAGCATAATTCCTGTTCAGAACAAGTAATTCTGGTACAAGGAATTTCCTGGAACACAACCCTGAACATTTTCTGGTACAGGAAGAGTGAATAAATACCGTAATTTTACAGTACTGTATAAATATAATAATTAAAATTACTGTTTGCTATCATCTCCCATTCTTACATTCTTCTACATTAGCTAACAGGAGAAAAAAAAAGAAAAAGTGTAAAAAAAAATGTCCAAGAGTTTGTGCTGCTGTTTTTCTGCCCTTATGACATTTCTAGAAATCATGGCTGATTAACTTCACAGAACTTAAATGCAGGATTCATAATGTGATCTGAAATGACTTTGAGCTATCTCTTAGTCTTTCAACTACTTTGAAGATTTTTTCCAGTTTACATAAATTTTTTGCATGAATATCCTTTTTTAACACAAGTTGTTGCATTCACTTCCATGTATATTGTAAGCAAATTGATGTAATTCTCGGAATCGCAACAAGAATTTCTTTTATTATTTTCTTGAACGAGGAACACAATTTAAAGCATACTGATCGTCAGTGCTTGAAGTGGCTCAACTTGCATCATGGGACTTTTGCAGTATACAGTCTGGATGTTTTAGATAAAAATTAATTAAAAAAAAAAAAAAAGGCTTATGAGAACAGCTAAGTTTCTCTAACAATAATGAACATATAGCCCTTAGGAGTAAACTAGAGAAAAGCACAAAATTAGCTGCACTGAAGAGCAAGAGTCTACTGATTAGTCACTATCAGCCTTGCTGATATCCATTTTCACCCTTCTTCACTGCTCTTCTGTTTTGAAATACAGATACTCCTAGCCACTCTTTTCTGCATCTTCTTCAGTGCAACCAGAGTTTCCCATGACAATGCAACTAACACACTTCAACACAGTATTCATCATGTGATTTTTCCCATATAACAGTTCAGTCAGGATCCATATTATTGATGCCTTCCAAAATTCCTGTCATAAACCATCACTAGTACTCTGTTTTTGACCAAGGCATTGAAGGAAGTATCTATTAAGACTGGTCTCAAAATGGGTCATTAGGTTATTCATGGAATTGCATTTCTCCAACCTAGTAATTCCCTTTGCAGCATAATCCATTATCACCTCCCACTTAGCTCATTTTATCCACTTTAAAAGTTCTTCTACTAGCCCCATATTATCAAATTCAATTGGTAATTCCCCATGTGGCACCATATCAAATGCTTTAGTGAAATCTAGACTGACTACACAGCACACATTTCCTCTGTCAACTGCCATTTGAAATGCAGGATAGCAGGGTTAATCTGACATGATTTACCTCTGACAAAGATGTTTTGCATTTCATCCCTTTATTAACATATTTCCCTACATCTATTCTTTCCAATTTTCTTTCAAAAATTTTTCCCTCTCAAAAGCTTTGCACTTTATTGAGGTCAGGCCTTAAAGATTACTTATTTTTTCATTACGAACATGGTGTTTACTGATCTCTACTTTAAAAAAAAAAGTGATTTTAAAGTTAATGCGCTTATGGAATAGTTTGACTTGCTGCATATGCAGTGTCAGATCTTTCAGGATCATGGAACAGAAACTGTCACTGGTGAAGGTAAAGTAAAATTCAAAACCTTTGAGACAAAGCAGTTTACCTTTCATAGACCTTCCTTACTATTACCTGGTGTTTCTGTCTGTTAAATATCATTACTTTCACTGAGAAATTAGTTCACATACTTGTTTAGTTAGGAGAATAAGCCACATCTTTAATCTTATCAACACTTTCACAGTTTTCCCCTTTTCTCTGGCACCCCCAGATATTGCATCTGAATTACACATCTCTCTGGAACTTCTCTGCAAAAATAGACCCCTAGATTTCATTGCTTTCAGATGATTATAAATTTGCCACTGTTCTCTGTTAGTTGTTCCAGTGGCTAAATGTATTAAAAATGTATCTACTGTTTTTAGCTTTCAACAGCTCTACAGTGTTTACTCTTTTTGGTGACTTTACCAAACTCACAAACTTTGTGAGCACCTTTAGGTACTGAGTGTTAAAAAGAGTGAAATTTGATGATAAAATGTAGAGAAGAAAATATAATTTCAAAACCATAATTTTATAATATATATATATATAATAATTTTATGGTATATTATTGTAACGAATTAACTTGTATTTCCAGGAATTAAAGCCAGTTTTTTCAAATACAGTTGCACTATGGATAGAGTATATTTGAATAGCTAAGCAAAATGACTACTAATGCTAGTAATAATAGCCAGAACAAATATTTTCTTATAGTGTACTGGTTTTGAGAGCCCATATTTACAGGGCAAGAAGTAGTTATTAAAAACATCCAGTAAAAGACTTCTCTGCTCAAGAGGCCTTCAGTACAGCTGAGAAATTTGAAATTGATAAAAAGTTTTCTCTCTGGTACTCTTTGAATTTATGTTTCCAAATGCTTCTGGTAATTCCTTGTCTAACTTTCAGCTCCCTGATGAACATGCCAACTATTATATATGCTATTATATAAAAATAGGGTATAACGAGGTCATTTTGTGTAAGTATTCTACTATAAGCTGATTAACTATATCACTGAAAAGCTTCATTTGGGCAAATATACATCTTTATATGCAGATCAGTCAAAAGTAAAACTATATACTGACCCTCAGTCAGGACACAGGTACTGAGTTGCATTTGGCAATTATGAGCTAGAATCCACAATTAAAAACATCAAAATATACCTGTTGAATTTAACTATTTCTATGATTACACAGGACACAGTGTTTTTGAGTTTGCAAGCTTTAGTTCTGATACTTCAGTTCTGCTTTGGAGGCCCAAGCCTTCCCTTAGCCTAGATTTAAAGCCAAATGAACAGAATGAGGGCCAGAGGCCCTGCTCAGTTTTAGTCTGATCTAGACACCCAAAAGTCATCAGGCTACAAGGCAAAATTTTACTTCATCTTTTTTCTAACACTAATTCTGGTTATAAGACTCAGAGCCATAATATAGCCTAAGTGATCACACAGCATTTGAGCCCACCACTCCTAAGCTTTTCAGTAAAAATTTACAAAGGGTCACGGTGAAAAAAAGATTTATTGTGTAGCACACTTTTCTGATTGAGAACAGAAAACAATGAGTGTATGTGACTGACTGAGCAGGCTGAGATCTTAAAACAGCTTATTTTTATTAAAGGATAACTGAAGTTTAAAGTGTGACTGGGAACACTGTGTTGAAAACAGACTTAAGAAAGCTTGATTCATATTAATTAAAAATTAAATCTGGGTTTTAAATGGAGAGTGGTTACACCTGGACGAGTAAGCTGGGAAGAAGTCATTGAAGTAAGTTATACTATTCACTACTCTTTAACCTTCAAAATATTCATTTTATTGTAGAATAAAGTAATAGCTTCTCCCAGCTATGAGTGGTTAGAAATAAGCTGCAGTAGAAGGACATTTTCTGAGGGGTGATACTTGTTTAAGTCTGCTTACTCTTCCAACCCCTTTTTTGAAAATACATATGATTAGACAATGGATATTCCACTGGTACATCTTTTTAAAGTAATCTATATACTTTGCATTGAAGGCCAGCTACCTGTGGAGTTATGAACCAGTGACCAATTGAAACTGAGACATCCAGTGATTA
Organism: Lagopus leucura; assembly: GCF_019238085.1. Taxonomy (NCBI): domain Eukaryota; kingdom Metazoa; phylum Chordata; class Aves; order Galliformes; family Phasianidae; genus Lagopus; species Lagopus leucura. Next base: position 11,724,274 of record NW_024962268.1, on the reverse strand, counting down.
CACCTGATGTTAATGTTCCTATTAAAAAGTTCATGAAATCAGAAATGTTTAAACAACTCAAAAATACCCATTTTGATATTTCTTTAGAGATAAAGCAGCATTGATTACAATTGGAGAAATGAAGGTTGTATAGGCAGTGCTCTATTTATGAAGTCTATTCAAAAATAATAAAACAGGTAACTCAAAACGATCAGTATCTGTGGCATTTATCCTTTCTAGAAAAAGAAGGTGTTCATAATAGAGCAATCTGCTTGCAAACATTGGTAGTGAAGATTCCTGTCAACACTCACCACACAAAGAGTAATTTAAATGGAGAAATTGTGTATCCATTTGTTTATGAAATAATAAAAAAAAAACTATATGGACTCAAGCAGGAATATGATAATAACAATGTCTCCAACAAGTATAGTTTAACACTGAGTATAATTTTTGAGTAAAATTTATTATTAAGTATAATATTAGTGGATCCAGCAAAAGGTTTTCAGTAGGAGTGTCTTGAAGGAAAGCCTGCATCAAAATTTAACCTGATGTTTAAATAAACAATGTAGATAAAAAGAATAATACCCCGTAGACTAAAGACAAAAGCCCATGGACTACCTTCAGTGTTGATTATTCAGACTGGAATAGACAAGAAAAGAAGAAAAATTTTCTGCTTGATATTGAATTTATACTTCAAGGTTGGGGACAAAAGTCCATTCTCTATGAAGACATATTCATGACTCAATTTCTGGCTGAAAAAATCTTACTGCCTGAAAAGAAAAAGCAAAACCTTTGAATCTCAGCTGACATTCACATAATACAATGGCTAAAGATTTTGAAGTTCTCATTAACTTATCCTGGATCTACAGCAGGACAAGATTCAGCAATACTGAACTCAGTATGCATGTAGAATACTTGCTAAAAATTTGAGTCTAAAAATAGCTAAATAATTCTCACTGAATTTAAAAGTTAGAAAATGCATGCTCCTCAGAAGAATAAATGCCATTGCAAGTCTTAGGGGCTGAAATTGTCTACATCAGCCTTTACTCCTTCCTGAAATGAAGTATCCTTGAGATCTAATCAGTAACAGTAATTGGTGATCCTTTTTTTCTAGAATGTATGTAAATAGGACATTAGAGTTGTACCATAACTTGTCTGTTCTGCTTACATAGATATTCATGATCTGTATGTCATCAGTACAAGGACGGAAGCATCAAAATAACCATTTCTGGCAACTTTATGGTGAATAAGAGCACCCACAACTAGAGAGCTCCTTCAATAACAAGTAATTATAGACTGAATCCATCTTTTCCAAACCACCTACATAGATCCAAAAATGTGAAGTGAAACACTGGAGTCTGGATGTCTGACTGAAGAGAAATCTTACTGAAACAATCCATATTAACTTGCAGAACAATATTAGGATAGCAAATGTCACTATAAAGGAGAAAAATGATGAACTTTGTGCTTCAACTGTAAGTTCTGTGGTGCATCTATATTCATTACTTTATCACAGACAAGAAAAGCAGATTCATAATTTGGAAGTGAGGAGGGATAGGTTGAGCAGGAATTCTCTTTTATTCCCTGCTATAAATTTGAAAAGATCACAGGCAAACTTTTTGGGGGTGGGGAAGAGGAAAAGTTTTAACTTTAATTAGAGCCAGGTTACCCACTGCCATACGGTTTACTGCAATTGTATTTAACCCGGATAACCCTTGTTAAGGTTTACATCTGGTTTCCTGAGGAGTTCCAGGTAAAGGGGAAACAATGTAGTCAATCTTAGCATTCTGAACATGGACTTATTTTCTTATTTTTTAAGTTTACATTTAAAGAGAAAATCTATTACACTAATAATTTTCCAAATATGCTATATAATTATGTAATGAACCAAAACTCATGCACACTAAAACAATCATACATACAAAATCACACCCTCTCTTTCCCAAATCTTTGATACTAATTTATGCCATAGTCCTAAACACTCTGAAATCAGCAACCCTCAACAATCTGATTATCCTTGATTACAGAAATCTATTGCCATACTTTTTGTCTTGGAAAGGAGACATATTTTTTTAGTTCTCCGTATTCCACAGTCCTCTGTCCCATGAAAAGGCCTCCCTGGAGTCAAGATGTATCAGTTACTAGTAGACAGGATTTTTCTATTCTAGACTGACTCTACTTTGTTAGTTTCTATTGTCATTTTATGTAAACCATTGTAGGAAAAAAAAATAAGGGACATTATGTTTCCATAACTATACTAGCAACTTGAGATGATCCATGTTTGTCTTGTACATGATTCAGAGAATACACGGTGTGCTACACTGTGTTCCAGCAAGTTAGCTTTTGAACTCTAACATGTAAACTATTTTAAATTTAGAAAGCATGTCTGTAGAGTGGGTATCACTGTTACACCACCGTATTTGTGATGGAGCAGGTTGCAAATCCAGTAAAGGAGTTGAACAGCAGCTACAGTCCGCAGATTAGACTGAAGGCTATATGAGGACACAACTCAGATTGTTCAAGTCTTTCTCTTTCATATGTTCACAAAGTTTTCAGAGGCAATTTATTTATTCATTTGGTTATTGATACAAACTCTTTCTTATATTCACAAAGTTTTCAGAGGCTATTAATTTATTCATTCGTTTATTGGTGCAAAAAACATGAATACATCTTTTCAAGATACTTTTTTTGTATGTCAGTGTTTTTTTAATAAACATCCTTTATTGTGTAGCTGTTGGATGTTTTCTGTTGGTTTGACTCTGCGAAGTATGGTGTGGAAAATAAACTTTGTATTTCTAGTATCTAATGATGAAGCAAAGTTAGTCATTTGCCTGTGATGACTCATAATAATTACTGTATTAAACTCTGATAACAGCATCTTATCCTCCACTCTGTCTCACGTCATGTAGTACTGCAAGGCTTCAGCAGTCCATACTAGCTTTATGATAATATTCTGTTCTGTACAGTGTCAGTAATACTGCCTATAATCCTAGGCCTCTGCTTCCTGCAATCATTAATACTGTGCTTTGGAAATTATTTGAGATGGAAGGCTTCAGAACTTACTTGCTAGTTCAGCGTAGTTCCTTCGGGAGTGGGAGGGGATAGGGAGAGGGGGGAAGGTGAAAAAAAAAAAAGATTTAGTGCATTTTCAAAAGGAGAATTTTGCGGACAGGAGCCCAAATGGATTTTCAACTAGGCTTCTGCCTTTCTGAAACCTATGGATGTTGAATAGTATTTTGCTAGTTGCCATGCCAACTGATACTAGAGGAACACTCTGCTGTGTGTTCATCCCCTAGAAAGCTTCACCAGATGTCTTCAACAAATTGCCATGAAAAGACCTGGGTCTTGTGTTAGGAGATAAAAAAAATCCGACTGCAACGTCCCTGCCTCCACTTCTGATAAAACTAGCCCATAAAATATGTAGACCTGCATTTCTCTCACAGTAAACCAGCAAAATCTCTCACCCCCACCCCAAGTCCCCCTCACTTCCAGTAGAAAGATTTTTTAAATATTTATGTTCTTATTTCTACAAGAAGAACAAGGCCATTATGCTTTGCAGCTGACATCGTCTGGCAGTGCAAAGCCAGAAGCATCTGGTTGGCAGTGGAGAAATAGAACAAGTTGATAAATTATTGATTTATATAAATCAACACCCTTTAAATATTGGTCTTCTGAAGGAAAAAAAAAAAAAAAAAGCTTTTGTTATTTCAACTAGAAAAGTGTTAAGATGATTAACAGTGTATCAGCTGCTTTGTGAATTTATGTCCTTACATCAGTCAGAAGATATATTTATGCAATATACAGTCATTTTTCTACAGGAGCACAGGAGTAAGGATAAATTTAAAAAAAAAAAAAAAAAAAAATTCCCAATGACCTAACATTTCAACTTATTTTCTTCCTTTCTTCCTTTCTTCCTTCCTTTCTTCCTTTCTTCCTTCCTTTCTTCCTTTCTTTCTTTCTTTCTTTCTTTCTTTCTTTCTTTCTTTCTTTCTTTCTTTCTTTCTTTCTTTCTTTCTTTCTTTCTTTCTCTTTCTTTCTTTCTTTCTTTCTTTCTTTCTTTCTTTCTTTCTTTCTTTCTTTCTTTCTTTCTCTTTCTTTCTT
>NW_024962268.1:11691816-11720094 GCF_019238085.1 Lagopus leucura | reverse complement strand
CTTTCTTTCTTTCTTTCTTTCTTTCTTTCTTTCTTTCTTTCTTTCTTTCTTTCTTTCTTTCTTTCTTTCTTTCTTTCTTTCTTTCTTTCTTTCTTTCTTTCTTTCTTTCTTTCTTTCTTTCTTTCTTTCTTTCTTTCTTTCTTTCTTTTTGTAAATATGGTGGCTATGTAAGAAGTAATAGTGAATACAAACATTTCAAAGCCACAGCCAAAAATGATGTTTAAGAAAATAATGATGTTTTACACAGATATACATCTTTCAGGCTGATATGAAGTAACACAACTGTGACTTGAGAAGGAGTTGTGAGTGTTTAGGACCTCATGACAACTGTCACACTTCACAAACAGTGGAGCACTGGGCACTCAGTATACTGAGAGGAATGCAACAGAGTATAATTTGTGAATAACCTACAGTGAATTTCTGGAATAAGGGAAATAAGATCTATACCACAAAATAAGTTATTTTGTTTCTTCAATTTTTGTCACATTGCCTTCATGGGATACTACAGACTGTCTTAATTATAAGGTACAGGGTATTTTAATATACATAAATACATAGTTTTTGTGTGTCATGATTTTTCATATATAATAAAAACACATTTTGATTTCTCTTCTAAGTGCTATTATTCCCCAATCATCAGAAAAGCACACAGATTCTCATGATGCTAACTTTGTGTATTCTGTAATACATTTTTTCAGTTTGCCCAGTGCAAATATCAATGATTCAAAAAACCTTATCTCTCATTCAATTATACCATTTCACAAAAATGATTTATAGAGATGACCAGGTCACCAGAAGCATGAATTTGCAATTCTAGCTGCACAGCTTCCTTTTGAAAAAGCACTACATTTTCAAAAATATTCAGAGGCTGGGCTGAACCAGAAAGAACAATTGTGGAGCCTTCTGTCTCATCTTGATATTCATAGAAAAAGATTGATGTGATTTGTCTACTTCAATAATGATGTCACAGTCCCATCCTCTCAAGAGGAAGATATCTTACTGTTACCCACTTAACATGTAATAATCCAGGTTGGAAAGGATGCCTGGAGGTCCTCAATCCAACCTTCTGCTGGAAACTCCCGTCTGGCCTTGAAAATCTTCAAGAATGCTCCATGGCATCTCTGAGTAATCCATTCCACTCTGAGCTGTCCCCATCCTGAAAATGTTTCCCATTTTTTGCAGCATGAAGTTGTCTTGTTTCTCTGTCTGTTTGCTAATTTTCAGACTACTATCATGCACTATCACAGAAAGCCTTATGCAATTTACTCAACATGCATGCCACAAGTAGGGGTGCCACCAAATCTTTCCCTTCTGCAAGCAGAAGTGATCCTATTCCTCAGGCTCCCCAAAAAAGCAATCCATAATCTTAGCATCCTGCTGGCTTCTTCCAGTCTCACTCCGGTTTGATAATGTGTCTCTTGGAGTACAGAGCACAAACCAGAAGATGCAATAACCATGTCCCTTAGCACCACATCTAAATATTTCTTAAACACCTCCAGGGACAATGAATCAACCAGCTCACTGGGTAGCTCATTCCAGCACCTGACCAATCTCTCAGATAATCAACTTTTCCTAATACCTAAACTGAATCTCTCCTGGTGCAACTTGAGGCCATTCCCTCTAGTCTTATTGCTAATTACACGGGAGAAGAACCCAGTGCATACCTCACTACAATCTCAGATTGTTGCGGAGATCAGTGAGAACTCTCCTGAGCCTCCTCTGCTCCAAACTAAACACTCAGCTGCTCCTCAGAAGACTTGTGCTCCAGACCCTTCAATAGATTTGTCGCCCTTCTCTGGACACACTCCACAGCCTTGATTTCTTTGTTGTAGTGAGGGGCCCCAGGCTAAACACAGTACTGAGGTGCAGCTTCACCAGAACTGAACACAGGGAGACAATCACCTCCCTGGTCCTTCTAGCAACACTATTTCGGATACAAGCCGATGCCAATGGCTGTCTGAACATGAACACTGCTGGTTCATGTGCCAACCAACACTTCCAGATCCATTTCTTCCACATAGTCTTCCAACCACTCTGCCCCAGGCCTATTGTGTTGCCTGGGATTGTTGTGGCCTAAGTACAGGATTCAGCACTTGTCTTGTTGAACTTCATCCCACTGATCTCAGCCCAACAATCCAGCCTATCCAGATTGCTCTGAAGGGTCTTCCTACTCTCAGACAGATAGATGCTTCCTCCCGAATTAGAGCTGTTTGCAGACTTATGGAGGGTGTATTCAGTTCCCTCATCCAGGTCATCAGTAATGATATTGAGCAGAACAGGCCCCAGCACTAACCCCATTGGAATGCAACTCATGACTGATCACCAGCTGCATTTAACTCCATTCATCACCACTCTCTCCACCTAGCCCTCCATCCAGCTGAGAGCGTGCCTTTCTAAGATGTGGGCTGCCAGTTTCTACAGGAGAAAGTTGTGTGATACAGTGTCAAAGGCTTTGCTAAAGTCTAGATACACTATGTCAACAGCCTCATATGCTACCACTCAATAATAGAAGATCAGGTTGGTCAGGCAGAACCTGACTTTCATGAACCCATGCTGGCTAGGCCTGATCTCCCAATATTGCTGAAGACAAACAAAAATACTTTTGGAAATTTCTACCCTCCAAGCTTGCTCTTTGAAACTTGCAGCTGTGGCATTTAGCTATATTGCCTATATCTATTCCTACTACATTGTCCAGAATCACAGAATCATGGAATTATTTGGGTTGTAAGGGACACTAGAAATCATGGAGTTTTAGACCCCCTGATGTGGGCAGCATTGCCACCCAGTAGATCAGGTCACCCAGGGCCCCATCCAATTTCCCCTAGTCCCTGCTTAGAAATGCGGAGACATGAGAGGCATGAGAAGACTGGCTGACAGTGAAGACTGAGGCGAAGAAATTTTGAGTACCACAGCCTTCTCCATGTCTGTTGTTTCCAGTTTTCCTTTATTATTTATCACAAGGGATGCATTCTGACTTTTCTCTTCTGACTAATGAACATGTAGAATCCCTTGCTATTTTTCACGTCCCTTGCCAGGTTCAGTTCCATCTGTGCCTTGGCTTTCCTGATCTCACCTGTACACATCTAGACAGCATCCCTCTACTTTTCCCATCCCACATATCCCTGCTTCCACTGTCTGTGTTTTTTTCTTATAACTCAGTTTGTCTTGCACTTTCTTATTCAGCTATGCCAGTTTCCTGCCTCCTCTGCTTGATTTCATGCACTGGGAAATGGACAGCTCTTGTGTTCTCAGAAAATCATCCTTAATTCTCAGGAGATCTTATTTACTAATTTTTTAAATAGCTGGAAGATGGCTCTTCTGAAGTTCAGGGTTCTGATTTTGCACTTTGACTGGCATATTTTCCTAAAGATTACAAACTGCATTAGGGCATGTATGCTACAGCCCAGACTATCTTCAGCCCTCTTTAATAAGCGCATCTGCATTGGTGAGCACCAGGCCCAATAACAATTTACCTCTGGTTGGTTTGTCTGATACCTGAACCAGGAACTTATTTCCATGTACTCCACAAGCCTCCTTGATTGCTTATGTCCTGCTGTGTTGTTTTCTCAGAAAATATCCTGATGGCTATTATCCCTCATCAGGATCCTTTCTAAGTATGAAGACATAAGTAGAAGTCTTTTGCACTGTACATATGCATGTACATGCACTAGTGTATTTTCTATGTTAAGAAAGTAGTTTAGTCATTGTGTAATGTTTATATTATTCCACCAACAAATGTGTTACTACTGGTTGGTGTAATTAAGTATAATGATACTTTATGTTTCTTCTGAGTTCACCACCGTTCCTGGATTAAACAAGTTATGTCATCAGTAGAGATCCATGACACTGTTCAGAGACAATGTGGATGTTCCTTTGCAGATCAGGCAAGAACATTATCATAGAATCATATAATGGTTTGGATTGAAAGGAACCTTTAAGATCATCTAGTTTAACCCCCCCCTTCTATAGTCAGGGATGATTCCCTCTAGATCAGATTGTTCAAAGCCCCATCCAGCCTGGCTTTGAATTCTTCAATGAGAAATGACTGTATCTGCAAGCTGTATAGTATATTGCTTCAACCACTGCCACATTCTGAACCACAGAGCAGAGGAGAAAGTGCAAAATACAGGCTTACAACTTTTGGTAACACCTTCTCCAAGCAAGATTGGAATAACACGAACCAGTTGTTTCTCTCCAACATTATCTGTTAACAGTAATTAGATATTTTTATTATTATTATTTTGTGGAAAGAAAAAAAAAAAGAGGTTAAAAATTTCACTGCTTATACACAGTGGAATGCAAAAAGGAAAAGGAAAAAGAAATCAAGTATAATTAAAGACTCTGCCTTCATTTGGTCATACTAGTATAGAGCAATATAAGTTCAGAAAACAAAATAAATTTTAATAATGAGTAATTCCCAGAGTTCTGAATCTCAGAGTTATGCATGAGCCCAAGAGTTTTCTGTTTTTTATATTTAAAGACATCAGTTAAACAACTTCTAGTTTTATGAAGTTTTACTTATATGATAACTATTATATATGTTCTATTCAAAGAGTATAAAATAGAGTAAATTATCTCTCAATTTTTTGTGATATTTTGCTGTAAGATAATGTATATTCATTATACACTCATTATATTCAGTGCTGTAGATATTGACATGAATCTGTACTAGTTAATGATATGAATTAATGTTGACATTCAAAGAGTCACTATTTTAAGCCATTTCTCTCTACAGAAGTGTCTTACCAAGTGAATTATTAAATTATAGCACCCCTTGATAAAAGACAATTCACAAAATTGATAGCAACCATCTTGTAAGATTTTGAGAAAAAGATGAAATCCAAGTACTTAGGTAACAGATGTTGATAGGACCTTCCATTGCATCAGAGTGGGCTTCCTGCTTATGCTTCTTGAGATGTGGAGACAGTATCAGAGGCAAATTACCAATAGATCAAATCTTCCAGTCATTTGTAAGATTAGGATTCCATAACTGTTAAGCTCAGGCTTAGTCTCCTCCCCTCCTCCCAGTCAAGGATAACCAAGTTGTTTCTTTTTTCATGAATGCTTACTTACAGTTGGAGAAAAACCTTTGTTGATCACTGTGTCATCTTTCATTGGGATGACAATTGCTTCTGTCTCAGCATGCATGTTTGTGATGACACCAGTCTGGTCTTCAAATATTTGCTATTCCTTCAACAGAAGATTTTGTTCTGCAAGATGTGAAGACCTCTGATTGCTGGAGCACTTCAGTGAGTTTCTAACCTAAATTCTTGTCAAAATATGACCATGATATGCAGTATTTTTTTCCTTTTTTAATTTTTTCATTTTTGTGGAAGGCTGTGTAGGGTGTGTAGGAAAGATGTAACTGCAGAGGTCAATTACTTGAAGTTAGAGGAAGATTAATTGAGTGGACAGGATGATAACTTCATATTAGCAGAAGAATGGAGGATACTCCCACAATAAGTCTATAAAGACAAAAAAACAATTTTTCCTTTCTCAAACAAAAAGAGAAGAGCTCTGGAACATGATAGTCAACCAATGGCTACATTCCTCAAGAAAAATATCACTTAAAATCTTCTAGATGTTTAAAGATAGTGCACGATCGGTAATACATCTAGAGAAAAAATGCAAGGGAGGCTTTTCTTATGGGATTCAGATTTATACACTGAAAGACATATCTGAAGACTTCATGTTGTTCCATTTGTCAGAGTGTTCTTTTGCTTCAGAAATAAGGATTCACAGAGGATGCATTTGGTAATTCTTCTTAAAGTAACAATACTTGTTCTTGCTGGCTCTTCACATACTCTTAATATCCTCACCAAACAAACCGATAAAAAAAAATTGTGCTTCCCATGTAAGTGCATGAATTGGTTTTCCAGCTTGTGACAGTTAGTATAACAGATTGCTGGGAATGTCTAAATGCATGCAACAGGAAAATATTTCCTGTAGGCATTCTTTCAAGAAAGAAAGGCATACAATAAGACAAAGTGAAAAATTAAACCACAAGGGTGCTAAATTAGATAAGCTTAGACACATCCACATGTCATCCGCCAAGTTGGAAAAGACATCGAGGCATAATATGCATTGACCAAAAACACTGCATGCTATGCCTTACTAAAAGAAAAAAAAAAAAAAAAAAGAAATTCAGATTTCTGCAAAAGCATTAGCAAGCATCTTGTCCTGTACACTAAAATTTCATTTAAGTCTCCAGTCAAAGTCTTAGGATTTATTTGATATTCATCAGGTAAACCAGAGTGAGTTTCCTAACAGGAGACACAAACTCAGAGCTTTTTCTTACTTAATTTTACACAAAAAAGTAAAGACTGCTTAACTATGCCTACTTGAAAGACAGAACAGAAAATACACTCTTACAGCCAGGACAAGGGTAGTTCAGAGTAACACACAAAGTCAGTGCCCCTTGAACCGCATCACAATAGCGCCAGTGAGTATTGCAACACTAGGGAAATCTGGGAGATCGCAGAGTGCCACATTACTTCTCCAGTCACCTGTTCTAGCTCTTTGTTGATGGTCAAGTAGCAGCCAGTATGACTTGAGCACATTCTTCTGATTGTCCTACTGACAGGATATACTTGCTCCTACATCATGAATTCTCACATATATATTAAAGCATGCTCTTAACATCAGCTGAATAGCTGAAGATCACAGGCAGACTAACTGCAGTAGGTGCGCAGGAAAGGGGATTGTTTTTGAGTATCACTACTCATGCAGAGAAAGAATTTCTTGTATGAAACTGCCATATTGTTCCTGATAGTCTAGCTTTTGAGTCTTCACCTTCTGTAACAAAGTGGTGGACAAAAATCTGTGTCAAAATGTTGTCTTTTACTTGCTTGAATTAGACACCAAAACTCCTGATTTCAACTGAAGATCACTATGAGTCCTTTGCTTAAGAACTCTTAAGCAGAAAGCATCTAATGGAAGGTTGAGCACAAATCTGCAAGTTTGAAGACAGCAATTAGGCCACTCTGAGGCTGAAATTATAGCTGACTTCTGTGCTGCTTTGTGGATACAGTAGTATTTATCAGAAAGCAAAACTTACAAACACACGTCTGTCAGTGAGTGAAGCTTGATAGAACATACTGGTATCGCTCCATTCTAAGTCTGTGCATTCTGTGGTTTTAGTCTATCCCATGATTTCATTCAGTACCTTCAATAAAATTATTTCACTTGTATTTAATGTATTTAACTTGTATTCATTTCTATTTAATGTTACCTGAATAAAAAACAATTTTATGAAAGGAAGTTTCAAGATCTCTGAATGCAGTGTTTGAACTTCATAATATTAGCCAGCCTGTCTCTAAACATTTGTGAAGTCTGAATGCAAATACGTAACTATGGAAGTTTCATTTCTTTGGTTTCTACTGCAACAAAAGAAAAAGAATTAATTTGGAATACTAATGTAATGACAATAAATTCCTAAATTGTTTTCCATTTTGTGTTAAATGTAAAGATGCAAGTGTAAATAAAACAAACTTCTAAAGCAAACAATTTAGGCTTTATTGTCATTATTTCTCTAAAACTGAATTATTTAACTTTTACTTAACTTAAAGTAGTGCTTAATGTATTGATCTAATTGATGTATTAAAGCTGAGCATTACATTAAGACCACTTCCGTGGCTATTATACAAACCGAAGCCATGTTATTTTTGCTATTAAAGACAATCCTTTACAGAAAAGTTATTGTCTAATGCAAATTATTTCTCTGCGGAAATGGTATGATAAGGTCACTTCTACAATTTTAGTATAATTAAACCATGAGATTCTCCATTCCTTCAGCTTAAGTTGAAATACTGTCTTGTACAAACAACATATGGCTTACTTTTTCTGTGTGTGGATGTACAAAAAGAAGTGATAAAGTTATAAGGAAGGCGCAATGAAGAGAAACTTCAATAATTACTGATACAATTAAAAAGTATTGCAAATTTAGCCCTTGGCACAAAGCTTTTTTGTTAAAAGCTTCAATTCATTCCATTTTATGAAAACTTATTATTTCATGTAAGTTGTGATGCTTAAAAATGAAATTTTGTTGTATATTCAGAACAGGAAACAAGCAGATAAGGTGTGCAAGATATAGAGGCTTTTTCACTGGTAAAGAGTCCTCCATCACCTTAAAAAGAATTGTAAAAGTGCACAAAGCCACAAATATTTTTAGGATGATGGAGATGACTAGAACTAAAAACCCTCCTTATATAGTCAACATATAAACACTCACTATTTCCAGTGTTTTATATGAATGACTATTTCTTCAACTTATTTAAGATGAAACTTCAGATTAGACTATTCTAACAACAAAGTCAAAGTTAATTAGTCTTAGCTAACAGCCAAGTTGTAAACTACTTGAGGTCAACCCCACCCTCAGGAAAATGAGCATTAGTGAGACCTTTTAAAGCACTGTCTGTTTTTATAAGCAGTGCAGGGAAAGGCTAAGCCAATAAAACATGATCATTCCATTCTATATTTTAATATTAGCCACTAAAGAACAGGACACTCCCATGCACTTTAATGACAAAACCTTGCAACTAATAACAATATGTGAATAAAAGAAACTACTGTCATTTTGCTTTGATCGTTTGAATACAACAAGGAAAGAATAGTGAAACCTATATCAAACAGACAGCTGAGAAGTTCCTATGTGGCTTAGACAACAAGGAGAAACACAGAGTCTGGTATGAAGCATCATCTTTTCACCCAGATGGTTAATCAGTCGAAACTCACTTTATTCTACTTAAAAATAATGATAGTAATAATAATAATAACTATAACTATAACTATAACTATATATATATGTTTGGTTATTGAAAGTGTTAGGCCTGAGCAGCTGTTGTTAATTATGACTTCATTTTCTCCTCCAGACTTCTTTGGTTGCATGCCATAACTGCATGGGGCATGGAGGTTTATGGCTTGAAAATAGCCTTGTCATTTGGTGAAGTCTAACAGAGCAAAGGGGGCTTGATAAATGATAAAAATGTTCCTTGGAAAACTCCTCAGATCAGATTAGTTCCCAGTTGTTTGTTTTTAGAATCCCAATAGTCTTGAACAATTAAAAGGTAAATACCTGAGGCAACACAATTCACAAACCATAGAAAATATTTAACAGCTATTGAATTACTCTTGAAAGTAATTCATCCATCCTTTATTTACATGTTTATATGCTACGCTTAGAATGCTAAATAAATTAAGTTAATCACATAATTAAACTCTGATTTAACTTGTATTCCTTGTATAATGAACATCAGACAAATGCTTAAGTACTTTGATGAACTGGGGTCTTTAGGGTGTCACTCTAAAAAGTACCTTGCAGTCTGGCCCTAGGTCAGCAGAGATAACATGCAAAGCTTTAAGTCTGTGAAAGACAAACAGCGTGGTCTTCAGCAAACTGTGAGGTATTCTTCTCTCCACTCTGGCTACCCCTTTCCTTTACTGCATTATTAGAAGATAATACAATTGCAGAGCTGAGTTTTCAAAACAGTAATTAAAAATCTCACTACTTTGTGTGTATAGTTAATCTGATGATATACGGTTAATATTTTGGAGGAAGGTGTGGGGAGAAAAGGTTATGGGATTTAAAGGGTGGTGATTTGTTTTATGGCCATTTTCACTACAAATTTTACATTGCTGTCTTTTGGAATAAAACAAGACAGTGCAATAAAAGCTTTCTAACATTCGACTTTTTTTGTTCTATTTCCATGAGTTCCAGTGTTCCATTTCTTTTTTCTATTGTCATTTTCCGTCTCTAGAGAAAGTGATTATCCTTTAAACTGAATTATTGAAATTAAAAACAATGAATCATCTTGACTTACATATCAGTTTATTGAAGAGTGATGCTGCTCAGACCACGATAAAGAAATGCATTAGGAAAATCCTTCTAATTTACTGCTGTAAAGTGCATAAGCAACAGGACGCTTTTAGCTGGTGTTCAATGTAATTGTGAGAATGATGGGACTCAAACTGTCCTCCATGTGAAATTTATCCTTCATCCAATCAGCAGAAACAACTAATGCACTGGAAGGTGTATTATATCCCATCTACTTCCCAATAAAGTCAGTGGTGTCCAATCAGACACCTATTGTTAGAGGAGAATTTGAAATTGATACAATCACCACATTGATCTACAGTTGTGTCTGTCATTTGCTTGCCACCACCTTCTCCTCCCCTTCCATCATGCAGCTGTTTTGAAGTAGGAGTCCCCATCACAGAGTTTCAGAACACACTAATGATCAGATTTGTTAGCAAGATCAGGCTAAATAAAGACAGTTTACCTGCACAAAGCCAAATGTGCTGGTGGTAATGCCGTGTGATTGAAGGTACAATGTTGTGTAGATCCCAGGGATACCCAAGGAAACCGTTGTCCACTCAAAGCCCTACTATAATATCTGGCCTGGAAGCACAGAAGACAAGGTTGATTGTTTCATTTTATACTCGATTGTCTCCCAGACCTGCAGGAGAATCTGCAGTTGATGGACTGTTAGTAAGTTGTCAGGCATGGGAAATAAAGTAAGAAGAAAAATATAGAAAAAGATTTGAAGTATGACCTTTGAACTTACGCACTCATGAGGAGGATAGGTGTGGGACAAGATTTCTTTTGTCCAACTACAAAGCTAAGACAGTCAGGTTCACTCATTACAAGACAGACTGACAACAAGTGTAGGGACAAACATACAACAGTCAGAGACTTCCACTTGAAAAAAAGTCATAAATTTCTTATGATATTAATTTGAAAGGATCATTACACTGGATTAATCTCCATCTAGAATATAACAACTTGAAGTTTCATATTTTAACATTTATATCTACTAGCAATAGCTCTTCTTGAGCTTCTATTTACTCAATATATGAATCTCAAACAGAATTGGCTGTCACTAAGTACTCAAGTAATTTAAATTATCTTTAATAATTTCATATACTCTAAATTGAGATCAGATTGCTATTAACTATAGCTGGATGCAAGTTCCCTAAAGAAATGCCACTTATTGCAACATTAACAGCTCAACAGGTGCAAATGTTGTCATTAATGACAAACCTGTTAGTAAAAATAAATCAATAAATCAATAAATCAATAAATCTTCATTTACACACCAGAATATATTAATATTTAATATTTTAAAGATAATATTTGGCTGGATCATTTAATGCTATAGTCCCATAGACTAGTGGTGGATACAAAAATTTTGTAGCTTAGAAATACTATCATCATTAATTTCTATTTTCTTTTTAGCAAAGCAGAATAGAAAATATTAATTAAAAAAGGATATTAAAAAAAGAAAAGGAAATAAAAACCCAGAATAATGAAAGATATATGGATAAAAGTAAATAATCAAATATTTATTTGTCATCTAAATTCTATGATTCTTTGCATTATGCAAATAGATGTCACAAAAGAAAAGTTAAAACTTGGAAATTATAATTCCCCAAAAGAACAAAATTAAAGGACAGAAAAATTCTTAGTGAGTATACTAATTACCAGTATTACTTATTTGGATCATGTTAAATTAAATGCTCCTATTTCATTCAAACATGTATGTTTCAGATTCAGAATCTTGATGGAGTTTCAAAGAAAAAAACCGTGAGTTCCTTGCTCTCCCACTGCTGGAACTCTCACCTTACACTTCTAATGTATTTTGGAAAGCTTTTGTTTTCTGCTAATATACTTCTTGGATAAAAAGGAAGGATTCAGAATAAACTCTGCTCAAAAAGCTGATGGTTGGACAATACGTTAAAAATAAGCAATAACAACAAAACCTGCCAAAAATCTCCCACAAAGAAAACAAAGAAAACAAACAAACAAACAAACAAAAAAGACATAGGAGTGAAAAAAGAGAAAAAAAAAAAAAAAAGAAAAAAAATAAAAGAAAGGATGAAAAATAGAAGTAAAGCATTAATAAGTTGAAGCATCATCTCTTTTCTGATATACAGTATGGTTCTTTCAAGGTAGCAGCCAGATTACTAAAGATGAGAAAATGAATTAGATATAAAAAGGAGGGTAACAGTTTTTCACCACTATTTGGAGTATGGCACTATTAATGTTTTAGAAATATATTATTTGCCTTTTCATTGATTCACACATAATTTTGTTCCTGCATAATTTGTAACAAAAAAGAAAAAAAAAGTGTAGCTATTTTACTAAAACTGTTTTGTCCTTGTGAATACCACAGTTACCAAATATTTCCTTTTTTTTTCCTCCAGTTGTTTCAATGCTACCTAATGGTTGAAAACTGAATACCAAGGACAATCATGAGCACTTACAATCCAATTCATAAAAAATACTGCAAGACATTTATGCACAAATGTTGCTACTTTCATATGGAAAGAAGCTACATAAAGAATTTCTCTTTGTGATTCACCAGCTCTCTTTATTAACATATTTTTCCTCAGTGGTGTGCATGCACACTGCGCAATTCCACCAAAGAAATAAGGGTAAAAGCAAAAGCATTTTTAGTGTTTGACAGAAAAACCTTAATAAGCTTGATGTTTCTCTGCCATTTTTTCCCCCCCTCCTCATGCGAGAATAAGTCTGCCTTTCCTTTAGGCAATTACCATTTCTGGAAGACTATTTTTTATACTAGTTTTTATACTGTTTTTTTTTTTTTTTTTTTTTTTTTTTGCCAGTATCAGTTATACAGGCAAATAATCTGTCCGAATATTCTTAAAGACAACACTAACAGGAGAATATTACAACAGGAGAATATTCATCTCTTGGCAGTGAATTTTTAATCTGATTTAAGTACTGATTCATCATAAGTGAAGCTGTTTTTATTTGAGATGGTAGATTTCTTCAAATGCTTTTAGGCGCAAAGAGTTCCAGACATTTGGGTTGAACAGTATTTGTCAGAGACACACTCCTACTGCAGAAATGGGTCCTTTGGCAGATAGCAGGTAGGACATGCATTAAAAGATTTGTAAAAATAAGTTAATAAGTTTAGGGGCAAAAATCTGCTTTGCAAGAGAGTAGTTCTGTGACAACAGATATTATTTCCTTTTTTTTTTTTTTCTCTCCAGTATTCAGTTACTGTGCATGTAAGCACTGGAGGAAAAAAAAAAGAAAAAAAAGAAAAAAAAAAAAAAAAAAAAGAAAAAAAAAAGAAAAAAAGAAAAAAAGAAAAAAAGAAAAAGCTATTGCTATTTTCTCTCCTAAGAAGGAAAACTCAGAAAAAAAACAGAATTTTGTTAGTGAGCTTGATGAAATGGTGAAGCCAGAGTAAATGGAACATTTAAATAAGAAGGAGAGGGGAGGGAAGGGGAAGGAAAGTATAGCCAGCATCCTTGTAAAGGAATGAAGTAGATGGCTGCTGAACAAGGGTCATGGAGTGACATGACAGGGAGAGATCACAAAATCAGTGATACATAAGTTGAGATGCATCAACTTCAGTACTTGCAGGATAGCAGGGAAATGTCTGCAAAGCAGTATTATGGAGAAGTAACCTATGTACTTTCTAGTAGCACAGTATTATAGGATACCCTTCCTAAGTGGCTGTACACTAACACATACAGTATGGGGAACAAACATGCATGTGCTTGCAGGGCTGTGATCTTATATAGACATGGTGAGATGACTCTCATGGCTGGAGCATTGTAATGGAAGGTTCTTTCAAAAGGACAGGCTGGGGAGACAAGAGGGGGCATATCCTTCTATGTCAATGACCAGTACTTGGAACACTGCCTGTGTATAGATGAGAAACTGACTGAGAGCTTATTTTACCTTTTAAGAAATGTAGGAAAGAAGATCTGGGTAACTATAGGTTAAGGAACCATATATCTGTGCCTGGAAAGACCACAAAATAGATGTTCCTAGAAGCTATGTTAAGGAACACACAGTATGAGGGAAGTTAATCTGAGACTGCCAGAAAGGCTTCACCAATGGCAGACCATGCCTGATGGACTTGTGTGATGGACTGACAACATCAGTGGTCAAAGAAGGACAACTGGTGTCATGTACCTGGACTTCTGCAAGGCTTCTGACAAGATCCCACACATCCTTTTTTCTGTGTTGGAGAAACATTAATTTGAAGGGTGAATAAATAATTGGTTGGATGGCTGTAGCCAGACGGTTATGTTCAACAGCTCTATGTCTAGGTGTGTAGGTGGATGTCACTGATGATTGTTGTCCCCCAGGGGTTTGTCTTGCAATGGTGCTCTTCAGTATCTTTGTCAGCAAGACTGATGGTGGAACTGAATGTACCCTCACAAGGTTTGCAGACAACACTAATCTGAGTAGTGCAGTTTATATAACAGAAGAAAGTTGTACACTGGAACAGGATGAAGCTCATGAACACCTGTAATATATTGATGATGTCATGATTTGGGAAAACGTGGTAGAGGAAGCTTTTGACAAAGGGAAGAAAAGAATCAAAATCCTTTTGAATGCATGCATTGCCATAAAGCAAATAAATTCAAGGGACTTGAAGAGGAAATCCAGTTCTTCGGAATAAAATAGCAGAATAGTCATTGTCAGATTCCTCTGGATGTAATAAGCAAAATAACTGCTATGTTTCCACCAACTAGCAAAAATGAAATGCAAGCTTTTCCTAAGTTTTCTGGAGAATGCATATTCCAGATTACAGTCTGATTGTAAACCCTTTATAACAAGTGACCCAGAAGACCAATTTTACATGGAGCCTTGAGCAACAAACCTTTGAAGAAATTAAAGACGAGATAATTCACACAGTAACTGTTAGGTCAGTCCGGGCAGGATAAGATGTAAAAATCATGTTCTACACTGCAGCCAGGGAGAATGGCCTTTTGCAGAATGTACTATGGACAACTCAAGGTCGACTCCTAGGGTTTTGGAGTTGGAGATCCTTAAAATCTGTGGTCTGCTACACTCCAACTGAAAAAAAATATATTGGCAGCATATGAAAGATGTTGGTACATGATCCAATCCTGGCTAATATCTTAATGAATGATCAGATTAAGCGGATAGAGTACATCTCAGTTAACTTATGGCTGATTTACCAGAAGGCTGTGCAGCCATCCAGAAGGACCCTGATATACTGGAGAGTTGGGCTGACAAAAAGTTCTTATGAATTTCAGCCTTGAAGAAGTGCAGAGTCTGCAGCTGGGAAGGCAAAGCGCCAGATACCAGCACACACTGGAGGACATTCAGATGGAAAACTGCTCTGCAGAAAATGATCTAGGAATCCTGGTATTGAAAACAAGTCAGCAATGTGCCCTCCCTGCTAAGAAGGCTAATGATATTCTTGACTGCATTAAGCAAGTTAAGATTGTCCCTCCCTTATACTCACCATTGATGAGGCCACATCTGGAGCACTGAGCCTGTTTCTGGGCTCCTTAATATAAAAGATGCGAACATACAGGAAGAAGCTCAGTGGAGGGCCACCAAGGAACTGGAGTGCTTCTGCTATGAGGAAAGGTGGAGAGATCTTGGACTGTTTAGAATGGGAAAGAGGAGGCTCAAGAGAGATCTGATCAGTATGTGTAAACATCCAACAGGAAGCTGCAAAGAGTACAGTGTGCCCAGAAAAGAGGCAGTGGACAGAAACAGGGACGTTTGATATTCCCTCAAAACATCAAGAAGTACTTCTGTACTGTGCTGGTGATGGAGCACTGGGACAGGTTGCTCAGAGATGCTGTGGAGTCTTCTCCTTGGATGGTATCTTTGGATAGTCTCCTGACCATCTAAAGAATCTGATGGTGCACAAATCCATGGGACTCGATGAAATCCATCCCCAGGTTCAGAGGGAACTGGAGGAGGAAGATGCCAAGCTGCTACTCATCACATTTGAAAGGTCATGGAAGTTTGGTGAAGCTCCCACTGATTGGAAAAGGGGAAATACAACCTCTATTTTCAAGAAAGGAAAAAAAGAAGATCCAGGGAACTACAAGCTAGTCAGTTTCACCTCTGTGCCTGCCAAGATCATGGAGCAGATTGTCATGAAGGCCCTGCTAAGGCACATGGAAAATAAAGATGAGATGATTGGTGGTAACAAACATGGCTTCACCAAGGGTAAGTTATGTCTAAAAAACCTGGTGGCCTTTTATGAAGGAGTGACAGCATCAGTAGATAAAGGAAGAGCAACTGATGTCATCTACATGGACTTGTGCAAAGCATTTGACGTCCCGAATGAGGTTCTGGTTGCCAAATTGGATAAAAATGGATTTGATGAACAGACTACTTGCTGAATAAGGAATTAGCTGGATGGTGGCTCTTAGACAGTTGCGGTCAATTGTAATTTGGCATCCTGTTCAATTATCTGTTAGCAGTCACTACACTGTTCAACATCATCCATAGTCTGCACATGGGAGAAAATAATTTACCCTTAGCATACCCAACAGTTTGTTAACTAGGACATTTTTCATATTTTTTAGGCATACTTTAATATGTCCTCACTTTCTTAATTGTGTTTCATAAAATGTATTTTTAACCTGGATATTTAATTTCTTAAAATTATCTTTTGATAACAGTCTTCTAACATGTCATCAGTACAGTAATTGGAATACTATACTGTGGCTGGTAATCACAGAATCACAGAATCACCAAGGTTGGAAAAGGCCTACAAGATCATCCAGTCCAACCATCCAGCTATCACCAATAGTTCTTAGTAAACCATGTCCCTCAACACAAAATCCAAATGTTCCTTGAACACCTCCAGGGTCGGTGACTCCACCACCTCTCTGGGCAGCCCATTCCAGTGCTTGACCACTCTTTCAGAAAAGTAATATTTCCTAACATCCAGCCTAAATCTCCCCTGGTGCAGCTTGAAGCCATTCCCTCTAGTTCTACTAGTTACACAATAGAAGAGGCTGAACCCCAGCTCACTACAACCTCCTTTCAGGTAGTTATGGAGATCAATAACGTCTCCCCTGAGCCTCCTCTTCTCCAGACTGAACAATCTCAGCTCCTTCAGCCGCTCCTCACAAGATGTGCTCCAGACCCCTCACAGCTGTGTTGCCCTTCTTTGAACCCGCTCCAGGGCCTCAATGTCTTTTTTGCAGTGAGGGGCCCAAAATTGGACACAGCACTCAGGATGCAGCCTGACCAGAGCTGAGTACAGGGGGACAATCACTTCCGTGCTCCTGCTGGCAACACTCTTCCAGTCATGGGAGTGGTCCCACCATGTTTCTGTAATGGCAACTAGGTCATAGTTGGCTTGTCACACAATGGCTTCCAACTCTTCTTGTTTGTTGCCCATGCTGCGTGCTTTGGTGTAGATGCACTGCAGCTGAACCTCTTGCCTCACCCCTAATCCCATTACTGCTCCCCAGGCTCATTTCTAGTGGGTCTGGTTTTATTCCCTTCCCCCTTCATATCAAGTTTAAAGCCCTCTGTACAAGTCCTGCCAACTCCTGGGGAAGGATCCATTTCCCCCTTTGGGATAGGTGATGCCCATTGGCAGCCCTCATACCAGGTGCCACGTAGACTGCCCCATGATCAAAGAACCCCAAATTTTAGTGTTTGCACCAGCCATGTGTTTATAAGGTTGGTTTTCTTGCTCCTCTCAGTGTCCTTCCCCACCGCCGTATACACCAAATACAGGCAAATACTACTGGTATGCCCGCTCCATCAACTAACCTCCCCAGTCCCCTAAAAACATTTTTTATATAGTCTTCAGGCTTCTTTCAGTGACCTCATCACTGCCAGCCTGGACTATCAATAGAGGGTAATAATCAGAGGGACGGATAAGACTGGGAAGTTTTCTAGAAATACCCCTGATCCAGGCCCCAGGGAGGCAGCACACCTCCCTACTGATAGGGACAGGCCAACATATAGGGCCCTCAGTTCCTTTTAGAAGGGAGTCACCTGTGACTATCACCCTCCCTTCTTTACCGGAGCAGACAGTCTTCAAGTGTGGAGCTGACCACTTCTCCTTAGAAAAGCTTGGAGGCAGTCCTTCCACCTCCTTCTCAGTCACTTCACCCTTCATTTTCAGGACTTCAAACCTATTACACAGATGCATCTGGAAGACTGAGGTAGGCTGGCATGGGAGTTGCCTGCGTCGCCAAGCTTGGAAGTGCTGCCATTCCTCCTCTCTTCTCAAGTTGGCTCAACTTGGTAATAATACATACTATCATACAATGCAATGGACAGAAAAACTTATCCAAGAAAAGAGTGGAAAAGTTGGAATTCAATTTTCATACCGTATTTCCCTATGAATAATTCACTTGTAAACTGAAATATAACACAGGCTGCATTTTTGCTAAGAAAGTAATTAAATCTAAAAACATCTGCAGGCACAAAAGTGTCTATATATATATATTGGCAAACTTTTCTAGTCACTGTGATAAGTTAACCACAAATAAGGTGATATTTGGATATTTAGAGTGGTCCCAGGAGTAGCTCAATATCTGTCTGGTTTTGGAGAGTGCCAGTTGGCCAGTGCTGGGACTGGGAACATCTACAAGAGTTTGGAAACACAGATTTGTTTGCTTGTTTTTGTTTGTTTGTTTGTTTGATTGATTGATTGATTGATTGAATGACTTGTTTGTTTGTATTCCAGCTCCCATGATATCCTTAGACTCTAGGTCATCTAGTAAAGAGATGGTTCTCTGCTCTATCTGAGAAAATGCTACCAATTCAACTGGAGATGCTTCTAAGAAACTGCCCTTGTATACAATACCAATTCCTGCAATATTGAAGTATACTGTCAGCAGAAACTGCCTATTTTCAGACACAGACTCAATTAGGTACAGACAATATTTCAGTTATAAAGTGGCAACTTCATTACTATATGCTAATTTGTTTACAAATCTCTATGAAGTAAACTGCTGGAACTGATTTTCAGAAGTACATCTTCTGAAATTTTTCTATACATTATTGTGAGTAGGTACAAGCATATACAGGTCAAAAAGCACAGGCTGGTTTGCATACCTGTAAAAAGTGAAACGCCATTCCAGATAAAGAAAACTAATACTTGAAATCTTTCCAACAAGCCAAAGTCTTCGTGTTTGCAAAGGTGGTGTTTTGTTGAGGACTGGAACCTGTTTCTCCTCAAGCCGAATGAAAATACCCTTGATTTTAATGAGGTAGCACTAAGTATTAACATGACAGCACTTTATTCTGTATACCTACACTCACAATCACATGCCCATGGAATAGATAAGCACAGCTGATGCCACAAAATCACGTAATAGTTGATCTTGGAGGGAACGTCTGGAAAAGATCTAGCGCAAACTTCTTGCTCAAGCAGAGTCCACTAGAGCACATTATCCAGGATTGAGTCCAGAAAGCTTTTGATTATCTTCAGGGAAGGAGATTCCACAAACATTTCTGGGCAAATTGTTCTTGTGTCCAGTCGCTCTCACAGTAAATGAGTTTGTACTCATGTTCAGATGAGTGTATTTTAACTTACAGTTCATTCATTATTTCTCTCTATTATTTCCCTCAATTTGGGGTATCATGAATAAACTAGAAGGTGAACATATTTTTGACAAAATAAGGAAAGAAAGAAAATGAAATACGTAGAGAACATTAACTATGTTTAATATGATTCTATATGACATTCATCTTTAAAGTTACACATGAAATTAACTCATTGCTAGAGATAAGGAAAGATATGATTTTTATTTTTATTTTTTGTGCATATGTGTATAAAAGAGCATATAATTCTCACTGTACATAAATGCAGATTTACATTCCAAATTAGATTACCTAAGGTTTAGGGTTTTTGTTGTTGTTGTTTGTTTGTTTTTTTAAAACTTAATACTTACTAAACTACAAGAATAATGAAGGTAAGCATCTGCTGCTTAATGGAGATGGACATTAGGAGCTACTTTCAATTGAACTAACACTCTTAATCTGCTTAATGATTAATCAATTACTAAATATGATCTTTGTTGTTGTTTCAGAGTTCATTTTATTTGAGTGTGTATTCTAATAAAACCTGTATTTACCAAGTCAAAGCCATTCTGGATGAGCCCAAGTTCTCTGTGTAACTGAACTACTTGATGCATGAATAATGGGCTCTTTCATTGAGCTCTGGGATATAACACGTAGATGTTTTGTTTTTTTTGGATTACATATAGAATATAAAACATGTTCATTTAGTGTATATAAGCACTAAAAATTATTTTACATTTTAACTACCTTTTAGTAAAGGAAAAAAAAAAAGAGCAATACAGTCAGAAAAACAGTGAGATATTTGATATGGTTTCTGTGAAACTAATGCATCGATTTGGTTCAGTGGAAGTGGCTCCAATTCAGCTTTCAATGTGTTTTTGATGAAATTTTGCTCTTTCTCCGCTTCATCCTTGAAAACTATTGCTTGCAAATGTAGGTACTGCCAAAAGGTGATGACATGAGCAAGGAGTGATTGTGAAGAGAGGGGGTATATTTCTCTGTAGAGAGAAAATAAAATTAAAATAAAAATTTCGTAAGAGACATGATAAAATTTTTAAGTTGAATATCTGATTGTAACTCCGTGTATCACATTTGAAAATTCTCAGGTAATTAGTTAACGTCAGCTGAAAATGGAGTCACAAATACAGGAAAGAATTGATTATCTTTTTTGGCAATCTTGAAACCTATTCTCAAATTCCTTATCAAAACTGAAGCAAGTAAGCCTGTTTTTTTTGCAGTTCACAAGACTGGGTTTAGCCAGTCAATCAAAAGGCATAACATTTGCCACAAGCTGAGTTAGCACTTTACTTTGACCACTCTGTGCCCTGGTTTCAACATAGTGCTGATCACACATCACTATTTGGTAGTTGCTGAGCCACAGGCCCAGCCTTATGGTGGGCCAGAGTTGCTGCCATGATGGCACTGGGCAGAGGATGGCAGCATCTTGAGCAGGCCTGAGTTAGCAATTTCTACTCTGCCTGAGTTTCTGCTCTAGAACCTATTCAATTTAATAATTTTATCCACAAGCTGAAAGATAAGTGTACCCTGAGCAAATGGGTGAACAACTGTGAGCTTTGTGGTGCAATCAAGATACTTAAAGGTTACAACACAAGCAGTTATCAACCTTTCTGAAAAATTCACTTTGAATGAAAACAGCTACATTTATGTTTTTTCTACTCCTCTGCTGTACAAATCACAGTACTGTAACGCTAAAAATGTTGTTGAGAGTTTAGTAATTTCTTGTTTTTAATGAAATTGTTTCTGCAATACAATTTTCTACAAAAAGAAAAGTTTCTAAGGATACCTTGGTTATTTGCTGTCTGAAAGTAGAACTTTTCAAAGTTAGATTCTTGAATACATTAAAACCACAACCTACCTCTTTTTTATTCAGCTAACAGCATTCATATTCGTATCTATTCATATATATACCTATCTATATATTCGATACATATATTCATATCTAACAGCATTCTTACAAGCCCAGACACTTGCCTGTGTGTGACTATAGAGGGTGTCATGTCAAATTCTTTTTTAGAAGACTGCTTGCATTTTGTTTTCACATATAGAAATGTTCTTCTATTAAGTGTGACTGTAGCTGCCATTTCTATAGTTTATATTAGGCATAAATTAAATCACTACTATGATTCTTGTTTGCACTTTCTGTTTAAAATAGGAAAACTTGCTTTAAGAAAATGCCAAAAAACTGGCATTTGTCAGGAAAAGGAAGAGTGAAAGGAAAAGTTGAAATCCTATAGGCTTCATCTGCACATGCTTCTTCTTCTGCTGTGGAGAAGAATGTGCCTGAGCAATCACTATTAAAAAGAGATCTCCATTAAACTGGACTTTTTTCCCCAAAGCATTTATAGATGTGTAGTTGTTCATCAACATTTATCTTTTATTAGAGAAATTTCCCAACTGTGTTCTGTAAGTATATACAAAGATGCCATCTTGGATTCAAAGTGCAAATGAATTTCAGTCAAACAAGTATGAAGGGAATTGGCAAAAACCCTAACTTCAGTAAACAGTAAAAAGAGACAATTGATGGGACTTATTGTTGCTGAAAGTTACTGTTTACCACATGAAAAAATGGAAATCTACTTAGCTGTCATAGGTTAATTTGCATTTGACAGGTAAAGCAAAACCTCTAGTTTATGTCTGCATTGCTATCTACATCCTATGGCTGAATAAAAATACTTTAAATTATGTTCAGACTTTCACAGAAAATGTTAAGTTTTCAAAGTACGTTTGTATATTATACCCAAAACACCTTCCACAACTGTCACGTCAAGTCACAAGGTCAGGACGATGAGCACTTAAGCAGATTTAGAAGGCTCTTCTGCACATCTATATACTCAACTTCTGCTGTGTTCATGCAGTGTTTATGCAGCAACAGTGGATTTTCTGCCATCCAATTGAGTATCCATCCAAAATCACACAGCTGCCTTTAAAAATAATTGCGTGAGAACAGACTTCCCCACTAATAACAATTATTGAGGTGATAAGAGGTTAATAACAAATGTGGTTGTATACTTCCATCAATACACATGATGGAACTCACATTGAAGTAATCTATCAAATTTGCTTTCATTCTGTTCTTCAAATTGCGGAATAAATAGAGAGCATGTTACAATTATTTACAGTGGAAGCCTTTTCTGTAGATAAGACAATTTTAATTGAGATACTCATTATTAAAATGTCAATTAACCTTGATTTTCCCTCCTTTATTATTATTTAAACTAAACACAAAATAACTTTGATGCAGATGAAGAACTGCAAAACATTTAATGAGGTAAATTGCTTACAGAGCTCTAGTTTAATTAGTTCAGTCATTTTCTGTCAGTTCTAATTACATAACTAAATTCTCTACATTTGGCAAATATCACATTTAGTGTGAACTTTTTTTTTCATGGCAATTAGCTCAATATTCAGTGACCTTATTTGTGTACACTTGTGACTTAATTTGTTTCATAAACAGTTATTTTTATTCTTTTTTCTGCATAAAAGCTGCATCAGTTTCTTTTTATCAATTCAAGATGCAATTTCAGTAATTCAATTGAAATGCGAGAAATGTTATATAATTAGTTATCAAAGTAACTATGAGCTTTCATTTCCACTTCTTTTGCACAAGATCTCTAGGAAACTGACTTAATGGCATCTTTTCTAGCATGACAGTTGTTTCCCATCTAATAACTCTGTTAGCATACTGGTTTCAGTCAATTAAGAGTATTCAGCCTTGAAGCAGAGTTTATTCCCACAGCACTGCCTCCAGGTGTTTCCCTTTGGAGGATAACCACCTTGCAAATGATCATTACTTAAATGAATATTCTGTCTACCACCATACAATCTCTTACTTTTATCTATTGGGTGAAATTATGAAATTCCATAGAACTTGCAATCATGTGAACAAGAAAAATCCTTTGTGAAGGAGGAACAACAGGATAATATCAGTCATTGAATTCAGCTGGTATTATGCGTTTCCCTGTCTTGGTTTGGCTTGCAATGCTGCTCTGCTAGAAAGGAAGCTGGATGTACAGAAGTACTGAAGGTACTGGGACTGTCTGTTTGGGGAAGAGGAGGCTGAGGGGAGACGTTATTGCCCTTTTCCAGCATCTGGAAGATGCTTACAGTGAGAACAGGATTGGTCTCTTCTCACTGGTGAGAGGTGACAGGATAAGAGGAAATGGCCTCAAGTTGCACCAGGGTAAGCTTAGGCTGGATATCAGGAAAAACTTTACAAGGAAGTGTTATTAAGCCTAACAGGAATCCCAGGGAGATGGATGAGTCACCATTCCTGGATGTGTTTAAAAACTATTTGGATGTGGTGCTCAGGGACATGATTTAGTGGAGAGTTGTTAGGGTAGTATAGCTAGATTATGGTTGGACTTGATCTTGAAGGTCTTTTCCAACCTAAGCAATTCTATGATTCTGGGCAGCTGGAGAGGACACAAGAAGGACAGCTGATCAAAACCAACAAAGAAAGCTGAGCTTTTGGTGCTGATGGTGGGAATTGCATTATGCATTATTTTTTGTTCATTTTTTCCAGTTTCTTAGTAAACTGTTCTTATCACAACCAGTAAGTTTTCACACATTTACTCATTAACGTCTCCACCATCTCACTGGAGGGAGTGAGCAAATGGCTGTGTGATGTTTTCCATGTTTCCACATTAAAACACATTAAACCACAACATTGCCTACATACATTCATCTTATACTTACACTGACTTAATAATCATTCTCGCATCCAATCCTTTTTAATATATAAAATTGTACCCATTTCAATTAAAATATAAATATTTTAATTTAAAAAATATCTAAATTTATTGTAACTGTCATAATTGATCACAAGCTAAGTAAAATTTTGTCATTCTTCAGAAGCATTATAATCAACATCATAGGAGTTCAGCTGATCGGGTGGTTATCCATCCTCTCTGTCATTGGGAAACATCCCTATTCAATCCCTTTCAATAATCTGTCCTGCCAAACCCAAATCAAATTTCTCATGTTGTTAAAAGTAGAAATGTCAGGTGCACTGGAACTTTTGCTGAATTCTTTGAGGTGGGCTTCTCTGTGCAACTGGGATACTCTTTAGAAGACAGATGAAATTGGAAACTACTGCCGTGTATTTCTTGGAGGGAGACAGGAGGCCTATGGTGAAACTGGTACAGGGCTGCAACAACTTTGTTCAGCAGTCCTCAAAAACCTTGCTGGTAATAAAAACATAAAATTTTTACCCCCCTAGTTGTTTAAGGAAGGAAGCATGCCTCATCAAACTTCCTCTAGCCAATTATGGGCTACCTTTGCACTGATTTTGTTCACTCTCAGCAGGCTACTTCTTTCAGTAGTTCACTAGGTCTTATACATGTACATGTACTAGGTCTTACACTACTGTACAGTATTTGAAGATGCAAACCCATATTAAGAATATTTAAGTTCTTTGTAAGTGAAAAGTCATAAGCAGTTAAAGCATCATTCATTTTCAGAACAAAATTTCCAATAGGATGCTTAGTAAGATTCTGGACAGTTGTGGATGATAGAAAGCTGGCTGAAGTCTTTCCATATTCTTTGTTACAGACTAAGATAAATAATGATGGTCATACTCTTTTGATATATATTTTCCTCCACAGCACCACATGGCCCTTCCCTAAAATCTGCCATATTTTCAACTTTAGCTAAGCTTCACAGATATATTGAAAAAGAAAACTCTCCCATCCCTTTTGGACATTTAATCACTAACAATATATGATTTACAGAATTGAGACAACTGTTAAGTCTAAGAATTACAGAGTGGACACTGAGTCTTCATCTATAATCAGGAAGAAATCAATCCAACCAACAAAATTCATGTTTGTCTATGTCACCACCTTAAAGAAGAATGCCAAACTAGGAAGATAGCACATATCTGTCTGTCTATCACTATAAGCTTTACCTGAATATAATGAAAGATAGTAAATATAAAAGAATTGGCAGGATCTTCCAGTGGTTTCTTGTTTCTTTAAAAGCAGTATACAGATTAACAATTGCAAAACTGAAGTTTCAGTCTTCTGTTGCAAGGCACTCTGTTTTCTTAGTGTCCTTCACTGACCATAAGGTCTGTAGTAGAATAGACATCTGCCATGCAAGATAATTCAAATTGAGCATCCATTATAAATCATCTTGGATGCTGGAGGAAATTCTTTCATGCTGAACTGACAACACACAGGAATTCAATGAATAAAATACAGTATTAAAAAAAAAACAAAAAACAACATTAAAAAAAAAAACAAAAAACAAAAAAAACCAAACAACTAAAAAATAACAACCAGACAAATGTAGTGCATTTGGAAACAATTCTGCTTTCAGCTGGGCACTGGAATTCATCATCTGCCATGTGTACCAGCAAAAGCATGGTAAGAATTTCTGACTTTTCATCAGAGGTATCTCTGAGGGACTGTGTCCAATAAGTAACTTCATCCCTTTGAAAAGCAGCAATACTAACTACTGAATACAAGTCATGAAATTTGTTCCCCCTAAAGATAATGCCATCTTTCTGTTATATAGAAAAACTGAAAGGTGCCAGTCAGACAGCTGTCTAATTAAAAATAATTAAATAGCGGAACTGAAATACAAATTCCTTATTCTAAAGTGAATACTACACATCACTGCTTATATTATTGTTCACCTATACTATGTCTAAGGATTTGAAAGGCACTAAAATCGTGACACTCCAGTTATACTTTTCAAAGGTCTGCAGTATAATTTTGTGTTGACATACACAGAAGTTTAGCCTTAGGACTCCATCTGCCAGTTATCGTTCTGTTTTTTGTTTACATAGATCATTTTATTTGCTTACTTATTTATTATTTTTCTTACCATTTATATAGTAGCAGTCAGAATAACTTTTTAAATTATGTGCACATAATCCTGAGTTTCATGGAATTGCTTGGTACTACCACTTAATTTTCTAAAAATTAAGAAGTTTAGTTTCAGTCTTTCCATGTAGGAAAGATATTACATTGTGTGGTAAATAACAAGAGCTCTTCTGCTCTAATGAAACATGACATGACAATGAATTGAGATGATGTTTCTCAAGAGAAGAATTAACTTTTATAATATAATGCTGTGACAAATCTTTAAACTAAAATGACCTAAAATGGAAACCACTTCATAAATCTTATACATTTGTAATATAAATAAGGAGAGCCATTCAATTTCAGACATCCAGCCATTTGATTTTTTGTTAGTTGTAAAATACAACTTTTTGCATTCCTTACATATGATTTTTTTTCTTGTTCCTGATAGTAACTTCTGTATTAATTTTGTGAAACTTATCTACATACGTAAATGAATCAAAGCTGTAAAAAGCTTTGAAATAATGTTAATAAGTATTAAGACATTCTTGAAAGGATGCAAAATATTTAAATAGACTCTTCATTAAAAATAAATAAGCAATCAAATAAATAAATAAATACATCTATAGATCCTTGTTCAGAAAACTGTCAATACTCCAGTTGTATGTTAGAATTTATTAATCTTTCTTCATTGAACCCAGTTATTTTTTGGTTTGATTGGCTTTTTAGAATCTACAAATGCATATAGATTTCTAATATTATAATACAAAAAAATTACCTAGCATAATCAAACTCTAAAACAATCTTATCCTACTACAAGAAATTGAGTCTGGCTTTTCAGAAATAATATTTCTTATTTCTAGATATAAAAAATAAAACTAAAAATATTTCAATGCATTTTTCATATTAGGATATTTCTTTTGAGCTTTACGAACAAGTACTGTACATGTAAACTGAACTTTTGATCTAATTTTTCCTATGCAACTTGTATTTAACATCTTTGATCTCTGAGTTAGTGATCTAATCTGCTGTATAACTCAGCTTTTATTGATCTGTTCTCATGCTGAGCAAATCAAGTCTCACTTTTATGGGAGAGATTGAAAAAGATAGTAAAACTGCCTCTGAGACAACAGTTTAAATCTGTGCAATAACAGTGGAGGCAAGAGATAAGACTTTTATTACACTGCCAAACTTCACATGAACTCCAAGTGTCATTAAATAGGTATGTGTCATTTGCCACATATATTTATTTTACTAGATAAGTTCGTAACCACCCATTTAGATACACTGCAGTACCACATTTTCTTTGCTGCATCTTCTTTGCCGTAGAATCTACTCCTCAAAATACATCTGAAATCTCTTTCTTGTGCTACTTTACCTGCATTTCAGATTTTTTGTTCTCATGCAGTTTTCTGAAAGAGTTTTTGAGCCTCTTTTACTTGACTGAATTCCAAAAGCAATTTTCAGTAGTTATACAAGAGGGACCATTTTTAATATGTTAGTCTGTCATGATAAGAGAAGATTAATTCTCATATAACCAGAGCTTTTCAATCATGCTTCATAATGTGTGAGCTCTGTAATGCCTACTGTTATTACATTACTAAGCGTGGAGGAAAATAAAAGCAGTGAAAGTGCTGTATCTCAACTTGATGTTATTGAGAGTAGTTTTACTTTAGAGGGTTTCCTATTGTGGTATTTTTCCCATTGTTCCCTGAGAAGAAAGACCTGATGAGTATATGGAATGTATATGGCATGTGCAATGGATGACACTTTTCACTCCCGTACACGGAACAGTGGTAAAGCAGAAAATGCATGAAAATAGGTTGCCTGGATTTTTTTAACAACTTCAATATGCTGGTGTCAGTTCAAGATTTCCAAATGTACCTGATGATTTGCATGCCTATCAATTATGTGATTCTGGTGAATATTGTATCATCCTATTTGAAAGCCATTCATTTTATGCTACTGAGTCCATGAAATGCTGAAGTCTTTTACGTTGATCATAAAGAAAACTTACCCTTTGTTTACATTGCTTCTATGTTCTCCTGTATACATGCACCATAGTGGGATGTGATTGAAGGACAGAATAATACAGAATTTTGCAAAACCTTTCCTCATGGAAATCAGGAGGTAAATGGGGGG
>NW_024962268.1:11675490-11691716 GCF_019238085.1 Lagopus leucura | reverse complement strand
ACAGAATAGTTCTTACTGTTGATTGTAGTGAATTCATATGAATGAATGTTCCTGTAACAGCATATGCACAGCAGTCAGATCTGGCTATTAACATATGCTAGTAGCTTCATTTTCTCTGAGACAGCTGCAGGATTGGGATTTGCAAATGAGAACCTTAACAATGGAGGAATGTGACTTGGGTAAAGAATAAACTATTCAAATCTAAATTATACATTATTGATTTAGTGAACACATTTTTATTTCCTTATTATTTAATATCAAGTGATACAAAGAATTTAGAAGACAACATATTGATTATATGATGTGTAAATTTTTGACTGAGAGTTGAAAGTTGTAGGGACATTATTTATGGTGCCATTCTTCGAGCCAAAATCAAACAGACGATGATTTCAGATTTCACTAGGTCGTCATATGGGAACAATTATGAATTATCTATGATAAATACTATTAATCTTGATGTTCAGTCTCAAAATACCTAGTCTTAAAACTTCAGTTCCTGACTGAGATACCAAGACTCCCTGTCTTTAGCAAACATATTTACTGTTTGTGTATAATAGAATAATATATCCTCATCCATCTATCTTACATACATAGTACTGGGGTGAAGACTTGAACCATAAGCATAAGGGGAATAAGAGTGTCTGGACTGTGGGAGAGATAGGAGGCCAATAAAGATGAGTGAAGAATAAGAAAGGAGAAAAAATATTCTACAGGCTGGAAAAGATACAGAAACAGTGGAACCGGTTTAATGTATGGAAAGAAATCCAAGATTTCTACCTCTGCTTTACACTGAAGTCAGGAAAGATGTCTGGAATCCATTCAGAAAATTTATGCTCTCGTCCACCTGTTGTGGTTGGCCCGTATGAAAGTTATTAGTTATCCTTACCTAAGTA
Organism: Lagopus leucura; assembly: GCF_019238085.1. Lineage (NCBI taxonomy): Eukaryota > Metazoa > Chordata > Aves > Galliformes > Phasianidae > Lagopus > Lagopus leucura. The sequence goes on along the minus strand of NW_024962268.1, from coordinate 11,690,823 downwards.
GATTGAAGTCTGCCTGTAGTGTGGTTTAGATACTGTTTTAGTGAGAGGGGTTAGAAGGTTTTTAATCTCTTTTCCTCCTTCCCATCAGCATCAATAAATGAAATGAATACTCCCAAGTCTTGCAATATGATCTCACCTGGACAGGCCTACAAAGTCTAATCTGAGAACTGTCCCCGGAGATCTGCATTTTCCAAACTCATTGAGAAATATGATATAATTTGATATGATATGATTGAGAAATATATATATATATATATATATGATATAATATGATATAATATGATAATATTATATAATATAATAATATGATAATATGATATGATATATATAATATAATATATATATACATATAATATACATATAATATATATGATAATATGATATTATTATACATATAATATATATGATAATATGATAATATAATATGATACAATATGATATAATTGAGAAATATCATAGACATATTAAAAATAAACTAAATGATCAAAATTCAAACCTCACCATTGAGACTAGGGGAAATGGTTTTAAGTTGAAGGAGGGAAGATTTAGGTTGGATGTTAGGGGGAAGTTCTTTACTAGGAGAGTGGTTAGGCCCTGGAACGGGCTGCCCAGGGAGGTTGTGGATGCCCCGTCCTTGGACGTGTTTAAGGCCAGGTTGGACGGGGTCCTGGGCAACCTGATCTGAATGTCTATGTTTGGTGGCCCTGCTAGGCAGGGGGGTTGGAACTACATGATCCTTGGGGTCCCTTCCAACCCGGGTGATTCTGTGATTCTGTGATTCTGTGATTCATTGTTACCACTATTATTGTTTCAATTGACTTGCAAGTCATAGCAGCACTTATCAGTATATTAATTAGGACAGGATAATTATGCTAGAATATTGACAGTCATTGGAGATAAGAGACAAATACATTTTAGCAAAACTAGAAATTTATAAAACTATTTTCCTGAAAATCATTAGAAAATATAGACTAAGGGTACTAGTGCAACAAAGCTGACCAAGCTCTGAAATTAAGTTGTGCATTTACTGTCAGGAAGGCAGCCTGCCAAAGGGGTATCATCTTGATTTCTGAGCAAACAAGTTTGAAAAGGTCCTGATGGCATCCATCTTTTGGCTGCCAAATCACACACTGCTTTGCTAAATTTTACAGCAATCTCTTCATCCACTTGTTTTTCCAGGAAAAAAGGGATGGTGTAGTTTTATTCTTTTGGCTTGAAAACCTGAAAATGTTAAAAAGGAAATTTGAGGTGCTTTGAAGGGATTGCTTGTTTGTTTTCGTTTTTGTTTAGAGATGAATCAAAGTTAGACAAAAAACATATTTTTGTAAAATTACATAGGACATCATGGGATCAAGCTAGTTATTTTTAGGGCAAGGTATTTCCTCCTTATTTATGTAATTAATAAAATTATTTGCGTCCTATACAGACACATCTCCTGGGACGCACTTTTGTGGAGGAATACGTGAAGCTACTTTTACCTTTTAATTATTCAAAACACAGTTTTGCAAGTAGACTCTAGGAAACATACCAGTGAAATGGGAAATGCCAATCAACATTAGGGAACCCATCCATCTCCCCACTGGAGGTGTGAGAATAATAAGACAGAAGTCTTCAGCAGTGCTGAGCCACATGGGACTGACACAGGATATCTTTGGTATCACTGATACTCAACCTAGGGGTCATGACCCCACAGTGGATAGTGAGGCTATTTTCTGCGGAATGCAAGTTTCCTTTCAGAAACTAACCGTCTATTTAAATCTGTTTATAGACTCTCTGACTAAGAAGATAAGCTTCAGGAACTGTTTCCCTGACTAATGAATGTATGAAAACAGACTATGGCCAGATCCCAAGACAGGATGGAAGAAGTACTGTTCCTTCTCTTCTCCAACTCTGCCTACATTTTGTTCATGTGAGAGGTCATTTTTCAGAAAAAACAAATATTTTCCATAACCAGAGCTTGCCTTCAAAAGGCCGAAGTCTTCCCCAAGCTCTCTGTGGGGAGAGAGTGTCATGTCCAGGCATGCCATTATGGCTTTGAATGATAAGAGATGAAGAAGGGCTCAGACTTCAAACTACGCTGATAATAATAGGATGTATTTTATTGGGGAAATTCTAGGTACCACATTAATAATAACAGAAAAGCATTTCACTCCTTGATTTCCAAAAGGCTTGTCAGCTCTCAGAGTTTTTCATGCACAAAAAATCAAGTTTGAAAGGAATGTCATGTGATGTGCGCTGTACTTTACTCCGTAATACTTGGAATCTAAGATATGGATGCATCTGTAATTACTGAAACTCCATTATTTTAAAATTATTGATTTTTACATATTGTAAATATTCTTTTTCTTTGTTTAATTCATTCTAACTTAAATAATGAATAATTTATGAATTAATTTCTATTTCAAATGCTGTATTTGCTTAGTGCATGCAGGATAAGAAAATTATCCTTTTTTTTTTTTTTTAAGAAATATATATTTTTAATTTCTAAACACAAAATTTCTATACAATATGATTTCATGAACTTTAATATTATATTATGTTATCATCCAATTGCTGTTTAAGTTTTCTGAGATGTTATTCTAAAGTTCTGATGTTCATTTGGGTGTTCCTTGGGAATGTAAATGAGTGGTATTTGGTGATCCCAGTTCAGTTTCTAGTAAAATCATGTCACAAAACCACTGTACTTAATTTTGTGTGATTGATAGCTTCTGCTTAACTAAGACTCAGGGCTGAGCCAGCCTCAGGACTTTATTACCTCCCATTCTAGTAAGGGTGGTCCATCCAGGTCAAAGTCGAGGTCAATAGTAGGACAGGGAAGGCACTAATTTTGCTTTGAAACAGACTCTGTTCATGGAACAAAGAATTTCACTTTTAAGCTCTCTTTCATGACCAGAGATGATCTGTCTTAGGTTGAAAATGTTCCTGATAAATATTATCATCTTCACTGCTGCTTTTTATCTTTTTAACTGTAATATTTTAAAGTTTCAGTATGATCACTGATTTTTACTTGGAAGATGCATTTTACACTTAATTATGAATGTTCCACTTAATATGAGCCAGATAGAGTGTTTTTGTACCTTTTCTTCTTCAGTTGTCCAAGGGGAAAAAAAAAAAGCTTAAATTTTCTTCATTAACCAGTTTTTGCAGTCTTCTTGAAACAGCCCCAAGCTGCATAAAGATTCTGATGTCTCATAACAGTTGAGAAATGAGAATATAGTCAACCTCAAAATATATTTATATTCCACTTACCTGATTAATATTGCACCTACGATCAGTTCAGACCATTATAGAGCATTGCATTAGTAATGTTGTAATCCAAAGAGTTTTTACAGCAAGAATGGAGCATTTGAGAAAAACAGAAAGAAAATTTTTCAATGAGTTGAATTTGTTAATTTTGTTTTCTGTTGCAAGACATTTCTTTAACGCTAAAGCTTTGAATAGGTTACAATAAAACTGCAAAGAGCAGCATCACAACAGAAGTAACTCCTATTTTCCAGGTCCAAATTCAGGAGAGAATGTAAATCCATGAGAAGAATTAAACTTTTATTTAAGCTGCACTGAAGAAATACATGTGCCAGCCGATGCTGATCATGCTTTTACCTTTTTCCTTCTTTTATCTAGAGAAGTGTACAATCTAAATTTAGAAATACTCTAATAGTACCTCTGGGATTTTCACAGCCTCTCATTTATGTAATGTATTTAACTGAAATCTGTATCTGCTTTTCTCAGTAAGTGAATTTCACGGCAAGATTTTTTTATTTTTTTATTTTTATTTTTTTAAACAAATAGTAACTTTGATGGATGCTAAGATGTAACACAAAAAAATTCAAATTCCAGTTCTGAATATCTAAATTCTGGGACTAGTTCAGATTTTGGATTTTGCTCATCATGAAGAAAAAAGGCCTTTGAAATTACTGGAATGTAAGACTCATCAGACATATTCAAATAGAGGCATAATTTGTGTGTGATATTTAATGTTTCCTTATATCTGATGAATATGAATATTTTTTCTCCTCCACTTTCTTAATTAGACTCATTGTAGCATTTTTAAATTAAAGAGTCACGATTACTATTTTTAAAAGATTGGAAAACTTATGAACGTGCAGATGACTCAGCTACCAAGGAGGTAATACAACTCAGGTTTAAGACATCACAGGCATCATATTCCCTAAAATTATGTAATGAAGTTTTAAATTGAAGGAGACCATGAAAGTTGGCACTACAAAAGGAATTAAACTACAGTGCTTCTATTTCCTTTTTCTTATCTCTTCATTTTCTGAACCCATTTTCTAAATTCACTGTATAGGTTATCTCAGATGAAAATCAATTAAGTTTATTAATATAAGTGTACTGTAACAACAGATAAGCTTTTTGAAATGGAAGGAAAACACACTTCAGATTTGGTGCCTGTTAATAAGGATATTCAACATACAAAAGCAAGCGTGTTTTTGTTGGTTTTGTTTGCTACTGTTTTAAAATCCCTATGCTACTAAAAGTCTTACAGAAGGATTAGCATTGCAGTGTTGAAAAAAGATCAAGAAGACAATATAGAATGACCTTTCTTTGTAAAACTAAGAATTGAGTATCTAAAGACTTCTGGAGAAAAAGCATGATCTGCAGTGAATTGGAACCATATGGAGGAGGAAAAAGCCTAAGTCTAAGAAGTAAACATCGGTTGACGTTCTTAGTGAAGATCAAAAGCTCCCATAAACCATCTCCTACAAAAAGAATGGAGAAAGCTCAGATTAGAAATGTAGTTTATATTTGCAATTCCTTTCACACTTCTGAAACCTAATTCCAAAGAAGACAGACTAAGAATTGTGTGACTTAGATATCAGGTACTTTATGTTACAGAAAAATAACCTGATTCATTTTTGTATTCCTTCGGCTTTACAATAATGTAACTTTGACAGCAATGGAGCAGTATCATTGTAAAACATGGAATAACTCTGTGATAAATCAGAGGCATGTTCATTTTGTTGAAAAACTCGAGAGTACCCAGCACCATTCAGAGCATGAAATGGGATCTTTTATGTTTTCTTCACAGGAATTTATGAGGGTTTCTCTGAAAGTAAAACCTGCTATTTTATTATGCTGGCTCTTGACATCAGAGGTGTTGGTAGTTACTGATGCGCAACAACAGATGGCGACAGAGGGGCAGTCTAACAAAATAGCATCTGACATGGAAGCAAAAGTGTGTCGCTGAATTCCTCCATGTGGAAAAAATGGTACCCATTTAAATCTACCAACACTTGCTAAATGTTGATGGGACCCAAACAATGGATGTGAGCACTGTGAGGTGGTGAGTGGTGTATTTCAGTAGTGGTGACATTAGTGTGGAAGACAAACCATGTTTCAGAGAGTTACGCACAGCTGCTACTCCCCAAAATGAAGAGTGTCTCAATCACCTCATCCATGCAAATCAATGGATTACAGTGAGGGAACTGTGAATGGAACTGAATATAGGCTTCAATGCCTTGGAAAAAAAAATGTCATCATTGGAACACCACAAAGTTTGCTACAGGTGAGTCCCATGAATATGTGCAGAGGAACAGAAAGTACACTATGCACAAGTTTGCTAGGACCTATTGGTACCATATTTGGCTGAAGGTGACAGTTTTGTTGATTACATTATTATTGGTGTTGAGATGTGGTGTCACCATAAGCTGGAGTCAAATTGGCAGTCCTGAGAGTATTGACATGTGAACTACCCATTGAAGAAGAAGTTCAAGATGTAGCCCTTAGAGGGTAAACTGATGTGCACTGTCTTTTAGGATAGGGAAGGTTTTCCTGGATTTCCTGGAACACGGACAAACCATTAACACTGGTTGTTACATCTTAATGCTGACTAAGCTGAGGACTGGAACTTTCAGCATCAGACCAGAGAAGACAGTCTTTCTTTTGCAACATGGTAACATCAGACCCAATACTAATTTGAAGATCATGGATCATTTTGCCAGACTTAGTTATACTGTCTCACTATATCCATGTACTTAAGACATTCTGACTTCCATCTCTTCATGATGATGAAAGAGGGATTGTGTGGGTAACATTTTCATAAGAATGCCAAAATAGCAACTATGAAACAGTGGGTAAACCCTGCTGGTGCAGATTTTTACAAGTGCAACATTCTGGCTCTTACTCATTGCTGGTGAAAATGCATAGCTAATGGTGGGGACTATGCTGAAAACTAGAATTCGTTCTATCAAACAGGTTTTTTTTTTTTTTTTTTTTGTTTGTTTGTTTGTTTGTTTGTTTGTTTGTTTGTTTTGTAAGAAAGTTGATGGAATGGCATTTCTTGGTTATTCCAGGTAGGGAGAAAGGCAATATGCAACATGAATGAGGGGAAACCAAAACCAGAGGAGAATACAGTGAGTGGAGCAGCAGTGTCAAACTCATGAGAGATTATCTCACATTCATTTTGTTTATAAGACATCTCTGCCATATGGATTCACTGGAGGTTTGAGTGAGCAAATGCTGCATGCCACACCTGCAGCCACTAATGCCAAGGGCAATACACCCTACAGAAAGATACTGCTTAATTGTTCACCATTTTAGTCTCATAGGGAGTTTTTCTACAGCTCCTTTGCCAGAATTCCCAGTGCAAACAGTTAGAAAGATGTGTACCTACACATCTCAATGTTCAGTGCTTCTAGCAGCCTTTTGGGCATTTTCTGGGAAATGAAAAATGCTACAGCCTAGCTTAGAGGCTGATACTAGGTAATACAAGTCAGAAATCCAAACTGCAGAATTCATGAAACCCTTTGTCATGACGAACAGCAGGCAAATCCAACATTGCTTAGAAGGGGAAATTTGAGTCTGCAAACTGTTAGAGTTTGATAACTGATAAGGGAAGAGATCCTGAGCTGCATTTTTAAAATAGTAGAGTAAACACAATTCCAGTCAGAACAGGTCATTTAAAGTCTTTCCTGCCTCAGGCTTAACATGACATTTAAGTGCTACTACATGTGAAAAGAAAAAACAATTCAACACACATAACAAACTGCTTTTTCTCCATCATTGGCTTTAAAATACCAAAGGATTCCTGCAAACCAAGGAATTTCTCTCTTTGAAGATGTATTGAGTTTTTATTGCATCCCCTTTATGTAAGTTGAAGAACAAATACTTCTCTAAACGAGAATGAATTGAAAGTAAATATAAAAGTCTTTCACATATTTAAAGAAAAAAAATGTCTGTCTGTTTTCAAATTCATTTTGCTGGAACGAACAAATCAACCTTTTAGTTCAAAAGAAAAATACTTTTTTTATTACTGAAAATTGTAGCCTGAAAATCGTTTGATGATCCTTACAGGATTCTTCCAACTTGGGATATTCTATGATTATAGGATTAAATTTCCTGCACTATCTTGGGAGAACCCTTTTGATGATCTCAAAATTCCAAATCTTGCATTAGAAACATGCAAATGTAAAATGTTTATCCCCAGGGGGAAAAAAATAAGGGGAACAAGGGAAAATTTGGAATGTACTTCTGAATGTCAAATCACTGAGTGGAAGGGAACACATATAAAAAAACAGAGAATTCAACAGTATGTGGAGATGAATCTCTCAAGAATGGTGTATTTCTTCTTAAGCTAAAAATACGTAACTACTCTGAAATTAGGACCATATAGCAAAATGTTTAGAGCTGTTCCAAACACCTTCCTTCCATCTGTGCCAATTAAAATACTACTGATTTAAATTTATCACACAAGTATGAATTTTTCAACCTTACAAACACAAATAAGGTAATTAATTTTTGTTTAAATTATTTAAGTAATAGCTTAATTTTCCAGTTTTCTCCTGAAGCTCATTTTAATTAAAATACAAGTATGTCTAAATGTATCTGTCCTTAGCAATATATATTGAGCATACTGGCTCATATCTGAACTTCTCTACCTCAGAATGAATGGAAACAAATGCCACCTTGTTACGGGTTAGAAAGTACAAATCAGGTTACCCAGAGAAGGAAATCCATAACCAATCCACAGAGACAAACCCTAGGGACACAGACATTACATAGTCTGTGGATTCCTGGAACTTCAGCTGTAATTGTTTCCTGTTACCAACACTATAATAACAGTGCTTCTGTGCTACAAACTGACTACTGTAGGCTCTTTCAAACATAGATTGTTATGATTTTAAAAATGAATAGAACTGGAAAACTTATTTCATCCTACTCTCTCTGTTCTAGAAATAGAAATAGATATCTCTGTGACTGAAGTAGCCCTGGATTCATCCAGAATTTCTGCAATCATATTTTATTTTCCTACTCCTCCAAATTTCTTTAAATAAAATTAAAATATATATATATGATTCTACCTGCATGTATATGCAATGTGTATGCATGTGAAAAAAAAATAATTGTTTTTTAAAATAAACTCCTTTTGTTAGTGGGATTCTATTATTCAGGTGTGTACATTGCACAAATTGTATAACTTCATGTCCTGCCTTTGCAGACCAGTAGTAAACTATTTGTGCTATTTTAGGTGCTTGGATACAATAAATGAAATGCAAGAATCTTGTGGAGGAGTTTTTTTGAAGGACAAAGGAAAAACCCAGAATAGCAACAGATGCCCACATCTGAACTGGGGTTACCCAGCACATCTATAGCAAGACTTATTTTCTTACTCACTGTTTCTACAGTATTGGAGAATGACTGTGTGTGGGTACATGTCACGGCTCCTGATTTTGGGTAGTGGATAAATGCATAGGCTAGCTGTTTGGCAGTGGAGGTAAAGGGTGACTGCATGGTGCGGGAGTCTAGGAAGCAAGTGATGCCTCTCATAAATGAAAAGCAGAATAACAAAACTGCAGGGAATTTTGAAGGATCCCGAACTGTGTTTTGTCCTCACATGGAATCACAGAATCACAGAATGGCCAAGGTTGGAAAGGACCTCAAGGATCATGAGTTTCAAATCCCCCTGCCACAGGCAGGACCACCAATCGCCACATTTAATTTAAGGCTTTTTTCAGGCTGCCCAGGGCCCCATCCAATCTGGTCTTGAACACCTCTAGAGATGAGGCATCTACAACCTCTCTGGGCTGCCTGTTTTAGCACCTCACCAGTCTCATAGTAAAGCTTCCCCCTGACATCCAACCTAAATCTTCCCTCCTTCAACTTAAAACCATTTCCCCTTGTCCTGCTGTTATCTAGCCTTTCAAATAGTTGACTCCCCTCCTTTTTATAGGCTCCCTTTAGATACTGAAAGTCTGCAGTCAAGTCAGCTATCAAGACTGGATAACTGTGGTTCAGATTTTCAGAGTCCTTACCTCATCTTGTGTCTTCTGTTACTAGTATACATCCATGGTTTTGTACCAGCAGTCCCTAGTACTTGTTGTGACTATGACACTACTTGGTCTGTTTGCAAGGCCTAAAATGTGTGAAGGGGAAAAGAACCTTTAAATGTTACTGGTCCACTGCATCCTAAATAATATGTTCAGAACACATTTTCAAAATTTTGTTCTATTCTTTTCTTCTTCTCTTCACAAACCACTTCTCTTAAATCTTTATATATGAGGGTTGTTCCAAAAGTAATACCTCCTATTTTTTTTTGTTTTGGCCCACATTGTCACAGGTGGATGTTGGTGGTACGGCAGAGAGGCTAAACCCTCTTGACTATATTCTGTTATGTTTTGCTGTCTTGTGACTGACTGATGGCAGTAGAGGGACAGGGAATATCGTCTGACATGGAAGTGTTTATGAAGCAAAGGTGTGTCACTGAGTTTTCATGCAGAAAGAAAATGGTAGCCATTAATATTCATCAGTACTTGCTGAATGGTGATGGAGACCAAACAGTGGATGTGAGCACCGTGAGGTAGTGGGTGGTGGTTATCAATAGTAGCAGCAGCGATAGTGGGTCGCCTCTGCTGGTGCAGGCTTTTACAAGCTTAGCTTGCGGACTCTTGTTCTTGGCTGGTGAAGGTGCATAAGAAAATTACTTTTGCTTATGCCATCAAAACATAATAGGACAGTGCTATATATATGTATATATATGCAAAATTAGATCTTTCTATCTTTTTTACTATAATGAACAAAATATTCTGTCCTAACTTAAAATGCTCTGAAATAGTAAAAGTTTAAAAGGAAATTTACTGCTGCTTGGGTAGTATTAGGTATGGGGAATTTAATTGTTTCAGAGCTACCTTTGATCATTCCTATGTTCTTTCTTTTTTTTTTCTTTTTATCGTTTCATTCCTAACAAAGGTAAGTGAAAATATGATGTTTTAGAAATTTTTAGAAAAATTTCTAAATGTTGACATTTTTAGAAATGTTGACACAACAGAATAATTTAACTCTTCACCACTGCTGCTTATTATATAATAATACACATTGTTCACTGTGGTCACAGTGAATTTGGCCATAATTCGTTGCAAATAATTGTTCTTCATCTTTTTCTTTCATAAATCAAGGATATTCTGATTGCGTAAACAGAACATATTTTGACTTCCTACACCAACTGTGTGGAAACATGCATTTTATTACTGTTTTTCTGTACCATACCAAAATTTACAAACTATAAGCAAACTGAATTCTGCTGAGGTTAAATATCTTGGCTGGGAAAATTAAGACTACTCAACTAAATTATTCAGTTAGTTAACAGAAACATTATTCTCTTTTCTTTGTGAAACAGAAATATTTTTATGGCTAAAGCCAAAGTATAGTTCTTGGGAATGCTACTTTATAAAGCTCTAAGATGTTTGAGAATAGGAATTATTAAGGGAAACTGTTAATTGTTAATAACATGTATTATTTCAACAAATGTAATCTCAGCTGCAGATTTAGACATGTTTTCATGCTGTGTAGAACCAGAAGCAAAATGGCAAAATTATTATTCAATCTAAATAGGGATGTCTGAGCTCAGATGTCCCCTACAACATGATGTTTTTTTCTTAAAATTCATTATTATTAGTATATTACAGAATGCATTTTGCAAGCACTCATTAAAACAACAACAACAAAAACAACATGAAATGTATAATGAAACTAGAAAGAAATAAAGGACTTCCTGCATAATTCAGAATAAGTTTGTCTTGTACACGGAATCTTTACTGTCTTGTACACAGAATCTTTACTGTCTTGTACACAGAATCTTTACTTTTCAACATTTCTCAGAGCAACAAAATGCTGATACTGGATGGTTGTGGTACCTGGAGTACGGGCTCTATGTGAAGACCTTTTTCTTTCTTTTGAACCCAGCCTTGAGACAGTTAAAACTGCAACTGCAACCTCACTCAAAACAAAAGCCTTTTGTTGAGTGATGGTTTGTGTTCTTCTCCAAAATAAACCATAACATGCTTTGGTACCCAAACTGATTGAATATTAAAAAAATACATATATAATAAAAAACTTCTATGCTAGAGGCAAATAAATGACCAGAATCATTATTCTTAACATAAACCAGAGGCAGTTTAACCTCTGTAATGTTTTATTGTTCCGTGTCAGAACAGGGTGACAGCTACTAATTGTTAGCCGTTGTTTTTTGTTGCCTGAGGGATCAACTAAAGGAAAAAGCTTCAGAGAATTTGAGAGGAAGACAGAGGGAAGGTTACACAGAGTGCTATCATGAATAGATATTTGCAAGGCATCTTCACTATAAAGCCTCACTATTAAGAGCAATGCAGCCTACTTTTCACTGGTATCTTTTGTACTAAATTATGCAATCTAGACAAAACCTCTCTGTTTAGATGAACAAAATATAAAAGTAATGTTAATGAGAATCTCTTCGCTTTGATGCTAGTAGAGACACAAGGACTAAAAATTGTATAGAAATAGTAGTTTCTTGTTAGTTATGTAACAACATCCTTAGTCTGAATGGTTTAATTCAATGGGATTATGCCCATTGTTTCCATTGTTTCCGTTGTCTGTGCTGAGTTTACATATGGGCTGTAAAGCATATACCAAACTGAAAGAAAAAAGTGAGCTGTAAGGCCTGTGATTTGTTAGGCTAGCTGTACATTGTATTTCAAAGAAAATGTGACATATGAAAAGTGAATGAATGTTTTGTAAAACATACATACACACACAAACACAAAAAAATAAACAAATAGAGCTAAAATACAGATGCTGGATGGTTTCAAGAAGACAAAAGAAAAAAAGAAAAAAGAAAAAAGGGAAAAAATGTCCACCTTTAATAAAGAAATATAAGACATATTGCCAGGGATACTAAAAGTTTAAGGAATACAACTTCATTCAAATCAAATTCAGTGGAAAAGTCATGAACAAGTTCTCAAAAGAAATAGTTAAACATTTTTGGACAAAGATCAATCTTAAATGTCTTATAAAAGTCAAATTGTTGGAATTATTGACTAAATTGCCTGAATTATTGGCATATATGAGCCAAGAATCATTACTGTTCATAATAAAATCAGCAATAAATGCCTTCATAATGCTCATATTATACAATAATAAAATTTTAACAGATATAGGGCTAAACCCTACTTTCATTAAAGTCAATAGCTGGTCTTTCCTTAATTTCACTAAGAGACTGGTCTTTGTTTTATAACCAATAACACACCCGTTAAAAACCAGTCATGCTAATCTCTTTTCTATTTTTTTAAAGGAGGGACCAAAATTTTACTATGTTGCATAATCTGTTTTAGGAAAATGTAGGAGAGAACATGCAACCTTCCATAAGTAATTTTTTGTGTTCTTATTTTTAAACTGATAATACATTCATGATCATGTATTTTTATGGTATTTAAAAACATTGTAGATTGAAAACATCTTGGTCATTTTTTTTACACTTAAAAAGCATGCAATAAAAGGCATCTATAGGGAAAATTGGTTAAAATGATAGGCACATCAGAGATTTTGTAGATCATGCAACCACTACCTAAGGTTATAAAAGCTTATATATTATTTGAAATACACAAAACTCTCCTTATGATGCCTCCAAATTGCTGCTGCAAAATATGGGATAATGTTAGATCACCGTGGAATATAGTAAAACATTATCCAGATTGTGAAATTATCCCTGTCTGTAAGGGACAGCTTAATGGTCTGAATGCGATCACACAATGCACATTTCTAATAATAGAGAGGAAAACACTAGGGATATTCAGAAATGCTAATAATAATAATAATAATAAAAAAAAAAAAAAAAAAAAAAAAGGTAGGCCAAAGGAATATGTAATAATCTATCTGTGCAATCTATTGTAAGTTTTATCTCTAAGGGGGTAGAAGTAAAAAAAAATAAATAAAATAAAAAGAAAGAAAAAGAAAAAAAAAAAAAGAAAAAGCTTAAACAAGGCCTATTAGCAGTAAATACTTCTGCCAATATCCTTCACAGTAGGGGAACTCCTCCAGCAATTTTCACGATTAATTACCAGTGGCAAGCTTATTCATAATCTGGTGTTAATTTTGCAGTGTTTGAATGAACTGGGCTCTGGCATGCTCAGTTATTGTTTCCCTGCTACTAGTAGGATGAACTACTTGTTCAGGTCATGCTGTGTCAAAAGAGTGCTAATGTGTTTACATAAACACTACAAACAGCACCTGCTTTAACCACACTTTTTATTATTTTTTTCGATCACCAGTTAGAACATAAAATCCTTTGGTGCAGGGTTGCAAATAATGAGAAAATACTACTGCAGCTTGATCTTGGGAGAGAAATATCAAATGCAGGCAGAAGATGAAGTAAAAAATAATGCCTTTATAACTTATTTAAATCAAAGCTTTTCTGCCCTTATTTTACAAGGTTTGGAGAGACTATTAGTGCCTAATTTGTCAGCTGCTCCTGAGCACTGTAGTGCTTTCATTGAGACCATCTCTTATTATCAAGATAATCAACAGCATGGAAAGAAGGAGAGAGTGGACAAATGTAAATACACTCTTCTTGCCAGGGTTTATTTCATTTTTCATTTTTTTGCTTTTATCCTCTTGGTCTATATTTTAAAATAATTTCAAAAAATGCACTTTTGCTGATCCTATGGGCAGCTTTTTCTACTGGGATTAACTGCTGGCATGCCCACTGGACAGCAAAGACAATCCTGCTTGGTTAATGATGATTCTCAGATGTATAATTACACAACCACATCTGCACAGGTTGGAGTCCATTACCAAAGTTATTGAAAGAAGTATGATTTTTGTAAGAGCAGTAATACGCTTCAGGGTGTGCATTGTCAACCTCATACATCTACTGTACTTAAGGCTTGCATTAATGACACCATAACTGCACACCAGGTCCTATATTCACTTAAAGGATTTATACATGTTAATTAACATAAAACATGATTCTCACATTTAAGTAAAGACCAGGGAAAAGTCTAAGGGGCACGTATTCTTTTCTCTTTTCAGGTGGGGAGAACCATTCAAACAGGTAAATGTGGTGAGTTCATATATTAAAATACAGAAATCTACAATGTTGTAAATGCTCATAAATTAAAGTCTTATTTAGATGATATAAACAACATAAAAGAGATATTTTCAGACAGAGCACTGTTAGGGGTTGTACTGTTGTTGACAAGGAATGAGATAGACCCTGCTGTACACATTATATTTTTACAACATTTTGTTTTCTCTAAAAATTTATATTTATTCACCATTTTAAAGGCCTGGAATTAGCCACATTTCTAGGAATTGGTTAAAAATATTGCAAGCACTTCCTAACAGATTAGATACATGTTAACAAAACTGCAGCACAGCAGTGCCTAACAAAAATAAGAATCTTTAGGACTTTTAATATTGCTACCTGTCTCTCCTTAGTGTTCATTCATGCTGATTTCTGCATGTTGTAAACTAAAATTAAGGTGGTGTTCATAATATAGAATTCCAAATTAAATCTGCATTATTCCTAGCAAAAAAAAGACTTGCTACTATAATTCAGCCTCTAGAGTCTCATAAAAAAACCCACACACTTTAGTAGGTTGGATGCACCTGTGAATGAGATCAAATGAAACTGGTTTTAGTGCATCCAAAAGCAGTGCATCCAAAAGCGATCAACTATTCATCCAGGTGAAAAGAAATCTGGACTTGGACTCACCGAAGCCATGCAAGTTCTGTGATTATGTTATATTTTTACATGTACAATTCCCTCATCCTAAACCCAACTAACAGCACATCATACACTTGCATGCTGTAGACGTCTTCAGTAAAGAGCTTTTTAAACAATTTATTTGACCCAGTGCTGGATCTCCAAGCTTCAGTCAAAGTGCTGCAGTGAAGAAAAGCAGCTTAAGGTCAAATAAATGTAGGTATCAAATTCTCAGCTTCAAGCATGGAAGAAATGCCTAAAGATGTGCAACATGTCATTACTTGAGGGTATGAGAGAAGCATCAGATTCCCCCTCTGAGCTTGCCTCATTGTGTCATTGCACCTCTGATATTCGATACAACC